>NC_134418.1:54810105-55113135 GCF_030867145.1 Opisthocomus hoazin | reverse complement strand
ATTAGCTCTGGTTCAGTGTGCTCAAGGGGGCGCAGAAGGGCACTTTCATATATGAACATACCTCCAAACACCTATGTGAGAGCTGTTCATGGTCTACCCTTGCTACAGACTGAGGCAGGTGAGGAGTTTCTAAACTAATTTGGAGGTTGTTTCTGCCCAAGTGTGCAACTTTCCTGTGTGCATTCTGGTACAAGAGCTAACAATAGATTAAATCTTTTTTATTATTATTCCTGCAATTTGATTGCAAGTACATTTGTGGGCCCAGTTGGCGCATGTCATAAAAACTGATTGATTGAACAGTTAATCCTTGAAAGCTTCGCTTTGAAATATTGCCAAGGTCAACAAGGGATAGTGCCCATGTATATGTGTCATGGAAATTAGCTATTTTGCCATTTTTATCTACCCCTGTGTGGCTGCAAACATGCATGATATTCTGGTCTTCTCTTATGCAACATATTCTTTTTCCAAAATACTGGGTTTAGTGATTCATGTTCTGCTTTTTGCTGGTGGAATAGAGAAAAATTAGTATTCCTTATAAATATTTTTTTTTTAGTTCAGAACTCTGTGGAACAGGTTATTTCATGGGAAATAAATACTGTGAACATTTTGATGAAACCAGCTGTTTCCACACTTCCCGTGAGGTTTGTCGTTACGGCTTGAACGTAAGTTGTCATTTATATGTCATTTATATCTCTCTGTTTGGCCTGAGACACCACCTTGGTGAATTTATTAACTTTTTATTGGTTGATAATTCAGTTGCTTACGACTGCTACTTTTTTGCTTTATGCCAAACTGAAAAAAACCCAGACAATTCTTGGTAAAGCCTATTCAATGCTTTCTTCTGAGGTTGTTGGGAATTATTTAAAATGCCTTTACAGTGGTTCGTAGGTGCTGATGTCCTGTTATGCTTCTCTGAAACAGGATGAGCGACCTCCTGAGACCTTGTCATAGTGCGCAAATTTTCCTAGGTGACTCTGGCGAATAGATAACCTGTTGTGTCAGCTCTCATGTATGAACAGAGCCAAGGTCTGTGTACCCTTCCTGGCTATGCGAAGGGATGATCCTTGTGCTGTGGAAGGCATTCTGTGCTGCATTCCAGGAACATAGCCCTTCTTGACAGCTGTCACATATCGCAGATATCCACTGAGCTGTTCATATGGAGTAGTAGGGGAAATGAGGTAAACATGAAAATTTCAGTAACTTATTCACCATAACCCAATCTAACTGTAATGTGCAGTTTCATAAAGATGGGAGGGGGGAGGAGGGCCATAATTATCACTGAACTTTGTCAGTGAACAGGATATCGAGTGTTAAAAAATTACTGAAATTGGCCACAATGAAAATCCCCGTCCTTTGCAGAACTTTGTGGCACAGATTCATCCCCTGTTGTTCTGAGGGGGTGTGCTTTGGGAAATTGCTGTGTCTTGGTCTTACTGCCATTCTTCTAAGGAAAATAATATCAAAATCAACAATTGTTCCTTTACAGTAATAGTGCACTAGGAATCATAATATGCCAGAAAGATTGCAATGCCATACTGATTGTTGCGCCCAAATATGTTCTTGTAGGACCACTCTGCAGTGTTTCCTGTACTGATCTTGTTCTACTGGTTTTGGAAATGGAATTTTTCAAGTTTTGGCAAAACATAATTCTTGCCCTTTAGTTAGGTAAGAAGTTAGGGAAAACACCCAGGCTCATTTTAATTACATTGGGAATTTCTGTACTCCCTGGTTTTTTGTTCATTTGCTTTTAGCAGGTATGGCAAACTGCTTGGGGGAAATAGTCTATGAATTACTTTTACTACAAGCCAAAATCATGCCTGATTTAGAGGGAGCAATAGCTGAACAGTAGTCTGCATTGTAACGGTAAAGGAAAAGACATAAAATGCAGTCAAAGCGATCAGTAAAGGCACTGCTGCCAACTCTGAAGAGCACCTGGCTAGGTATTAAAGGACACAGATATGATCCTCTTACTGAGTAGTATTTTATAGACTGTAGTTCGCAGCCAAAGAAAACAGCTTTTGGAGCTTTTAGGTGTCCATAAACAGCTAGATAAATATGAGGGAGCCAGAACAAGGCATAAACAAGGTAGCTAAGTATCAGCTTACCACATTGCCTTTTGGAGCTCCCCAAATACTCAGCTGAACTTGGGCTATATTACATCCTCAGCATTACTATTGCTTTCCATGATTCCTGGAGGTGGTGTCCCTAATGTCGGAGAGAGAGTCAATGGAGCAATGTCATGATATAAACTCAAGCTGTATCCTGTCATCTTCATAATTGCTGGGATTGCATAGCTGACTATATTTCATGTGAGTTGGCAGCAACCACTAGTCTGTAGTCAGGATGGGGATTTAGAAGAGCTGCACCTATGGTCTCTGATCTCCCTCTTGTAGCTGCTGCCAGCATTCAAAGCATTGCAAACGGGTTTCATAAACAAACCTCATTAAATGTTTTTAGACAGAGGAAGGCACGTAGCCATAAATAGAAAATTGATAAGTGGGCAACTGTTAAAAATAGCTCATTAAGAAACGGTAAGTAGAGAAATAATATGGATATGATAGCATAAGGAATATTCTACATACATACTTGAAGTTTTTAGCAGTTGCCAAAACTCTGATGAAGTGAATGAAGAGCAAATGGGTTGTATTTCAAACACATACCATTACACTGAGCAACAGTAACATTTTATTGCTTCAGTCACATTTTTGACTGAAGCAGTAAAATTTGTAAAATATAAAGAAAAACACAGGATTTATCTCCCTCCTGTCCTATTCCCTCCCCCCACCTTTTCTTATTTCAAATTCAAAACACATCTCATGGTTAACAGTACGGCACTCATGTTATGGAGATGTTTAAGAAAAATCACTTGACAGATTCAAAAAAGCATGCAGTTCTGTACACAACTAGAGTAATAAGGAATACTTTCTTTCATATGAATTTTATGGTCATAGCTTATGTCTGGTGAAGCTAGAGAAGAAACTATACAGAGCTGGTTTCAACTGCAGTCCTACAAAGACTTAAGCATATCTTCGGTCTTGCCCTATAAGAGTAGTCAAAGGTGGGTAAATTGCACGGTGCACAAAGCTGGTCACATGTTAAAACCTCTTGGTCTGTATTTTAGTTTTGGTCTGTATTTTACTCAGGTTTGGTCTGAATTACTACATTTATTCTGAATGACCAAATCCAAATTGAGCCACTTTGCAGGTGTTACTCTATGCTATTGCCTTGTAAAATGGAATTCACTTTTCCAGATGTAGTTGTGCGTTACCCATAAACAATTATGTAGTCTTTTGTTTTTAAATCCATGAGGTTTTTTTTAAGTGGCAGAGAATCTGCAATGTATTCTAAATCTGAAGACAAACCTCAGGGTATTAGGGCTTTTGAATGCTTAGCTTATTTCATGTTAAGCGATATCATCCCATCACTGATGAACATTGAAATAACAGTTGATCTCATAGTGCACGAGATTTCTTATAATTGAGTATGTGTATTTTATTTCTATTGTCCAGAGCCAAAGCTTAAAATACAATCTTAAGTGCATCCATCAACCTTTCTCTGCTGCTGTTGTTCTCACTGAAATCTCGGTGTGAAATTAAAAATAGTTTACACTATTTAGTTTTTCCTAAAGTATCCTCACACAGGGATAAGGATGGAGAGCCTAATATAGAGTGGATTATTGGAGTTGCAGAGTGCTCCCCTTAATATGAAGTGTACCTAATATTTCTTCTCTTACTCTCCTTCTCATTATTAATCTGCACTGAAAAGAAACATAAATATAACTAAGATCCTTTCTTCTGTATGTTCTTCCTCCAGGTCTTTTCCCAGAAGGTGGTGAACAGTCCCCTTCAGCGTCCCTGCCGGCTGTGACGCTGACACGTGCCCTGTCCTCTGCTGGGTGGGGTGTGAAGCGCTCAGCCTTGTGGCAGAAGTTTATGCAGTTAACAGTGGGATGTTGTCCATAGTTTGGGTGCCAGGGACAAGTGTTGCAAGAGGAGGTGTCAAGAACCTATTTGTGAAGTACGAAGTAGCCACAAATTTGTTCAAAATACTTCACATTTACAGAGTGCCTTACAACCCTAGAGAACAGCCAGCCGTAGTGGATTAGGGAAGTGTCATCCTGATTCTGGTCTGAGAGACAGTAATTTGCTCAGTCCTGAACTAGGTTTTTGCACTGGGCTGAAGCATCCCAGGGTCACACTCTTTCTCCTTAACCACAGTTTTCGAATTGAAGTGTTTAACAGTGTAATGTATATTGATACAGTGGTATCATAGTCTAGGCTAAAGAAGGATCTGTATTAATAGTGTATCATAACCATTGCCTATGTTCCACAGGCTGCTGTGGAACTACCTGTACACGCATCTGTTTTTCTTAATTTCCACCAAGAAGCTTTGAGTAGCAGCACTAAACACCTGAGCCAGACCTAAATGTGCAATTCTGTTCTTCTGCTCTTTCATACCTGCGCAGGTATTTTCACGTGTTCTGTTGATGACTCCCTGTTGTTCTCTGTGGGAGCTCAGAAAGTATTTTGTGTTTTATTTGCATCCTGACGTGTCATTTAGTACTTTTTACTCAGCAGAAGAGTGAAATCCTAGGGAAGCTCAGGAAGTGTGGGCTGGATGAGTGGTCAGTGAGGTGGATTGAGAACTGGCTGAACGGCAGAAGTCAGAGGGTTGTCATCAGCGGCGCTGAGTCTAGTTGGAGGCCGGTAACTAGTGGTGTCCCCCAGGGGTCAGTACTGGGCCCAGTCTTGTTCAACTTCTTCATCAATGACCTGGATGAAGAGTTAGAGTGTACCCTCAGCAAGTTTGCTGATGACACCAAACTGGGAGGTGTGGTGGATACACCAGAAGGCTGTGCTGCCATTCAGCGTGACCTGGACAGGCTGGAAAGTTGGGCAGAGAGGAAGCTGATGAGGTTCAACAAAGGCAAGTGCAGGGTCCTGCACCTGGGGAGGAACAACCCCATGCACCAGTACAGGCTTGGGGAGGACTTGCTGGAGTGCAGCTCTGTGGAGAGGGACCTGGGTGTCCTAGTGGACGACAGGTTGACCATGAGCCATCAGTGTGCCCTGGCTGCCAAGAAGGCCAATGGCATCCTGGGGTGCATTAGGAGGAGTGTGGCCAGTAGGTCGAGGGAGGTTCTCCTTCCCCTCTACACTGCCCTAGTGAGGCCCCATCTGGAGTGCTGTGTCCAGTTCTGGGCTCCCCACTTCAAGAAAGATGAGGAGCTACTGGAGAGAGTCCAGCGGAGGGCTACGAGGATTGTGAGGGGACTCTCCTATGAGGAGAGGCTGAGGGAGCTGGGCTTGTTCAGCCTGAAGAAGAAAAGGCTGCGAGGGGACCTAGTAAATGCTTATAAGTATCTGAAGGGTGGGTGTCAGGAGGATGGGGCCAAACTCTTTTCAGTGGTGCCCAGTGACAGGACAAGGGGCAACAGGCACAAACTGAAGCACAGGAAATTCTGTCTGATCATGAGGAAGAACTTCTTCCCTCTGAGGGTGACGGAGCACTGGAACAGGCTGCCCAGGGAGGTTGTGGAGTCTCCTTCTCTGGAGATATTCAAGACCCGCCTGGACAAGGTCCTGTGCAGCCTGCTGTAGGTGACCCTGCTTCGGCAGGGGGGTTGGACTAGATGACCCACAGAGGTCCCTTCCAACCTCTACCGTTCTGTGATTCTGTGATTCTGTGAAATCAGTGGTGATCTTCAAATGTGTATCTTAATATATGTAACTGCATATGTGGTCAAAAGAGAGTATGTGAAAATTCTTTGCAGATGCCCTGTGACTTCATTCACACTTCAGTGATTAATTGAAATGGGAAATTCTTTTAGAAAGGTAGTATGTGTTTTCCTTGTTAATCTACGTGCTAATCTATGTTCCTCTGACAACTTAATAAGCAAAGGGGTTATGTGATGGTTGTAAACCAGACAAACCATAAACAGACTGCTACCTAATGAAAAGTCACTTTTATTCATTTTTTTTTTCTTTTGGAAAAGACTAGTTTTGCATCATATTCTTGCTTTGAAGTGTAGCATTTGTTGCACATCTGACAGTATTTCTCTCCAATTGGGAGGAGTACTTCATAACTTCATTTCATTCTGAAGCTGCAAATCTTTGGGCTTATGAAAGGAATTTGAATTTGGGAAATCTAGAGTGCTATATGGAAGACATTATCTTTTCTATGTTCTTTTTTTCTTGTAGTATGAGTTTGTTTCTATGTTAGTGCTTGGCTCGTTAGGGTTTTACAAAGGGGATTGCTGCCGCCTTGGCTTGCACAAGCTCCTTTCAAAGAAAGGAGTTGATCCCTGCCTGTTCTTCAGAAGAAATTGCAGTTGTACTGCAGAAAACATTTTGGTCTTTGCATCCTGAGCTGCCTTGATAAAAGACACCTCAGCCCCGGATATCCCCTGCTGTGTTTGCTACTCCATCCACAGTTTCCTGATGCTAGACAGGTGGGATTTTTTTTTTTTTTTTTTCTTTTTGAGATGCTGTTCTCTGCCTGCATTGAGTAGAGCTGGAGATCTAATTTAGCAGCCTTGAACCCACTGCAAGAGCTGTAAACCTGTCGTTAAAACTGTGGGGTCTCAGCCTGAAGATGTCTCAGCCATCTTCTTTGCTGAATGTGCTGTTATAATGCAGAACACTTGCATGATGCAGCTTGTGTGTCCTATAAAAAGCAATATGCTGGTTGTTCCTCCCTTGTGCACTAATTAATAATTGAAGATATTTTTCCTCAACCACTCTGAATTTGTATGCTTACATAAAGCCCAGTTTTGATATCACCCAGTGAGTGGTAAATCAGTATGATTCAAGTCAAGCTCTTAAATCCTTTGAAGGAGAAGCAAATTATGACCAACAAAAGATCAAATTGTGTCTTGTCAAATTCTGAATGAGGTGAACTTTGAATGAAGCCTGTGCTGAGTACAAAAATACAACTGTCAGAAATTAATAAAGTAGGAGTATCCACACTCACAAAAGGAGTATTAACTTATGGTACATACAGTAGAGGCATCTTCAGGAGGATTTATTTTTCAGCAGAAAAAGCTATTTGTAAACAATTTAATAGATGTACTTCTGCATCAGCAATACCTGTCTTTTTAAGCTGCACTTTTTATTTTCTGTGTATTTTAGCAACTCATTTTGGTCATCACCAGGGAAATCTCCGCCATGCCTATTTACAATGTGTCATTATGTGACATCATTTGTGTTGGGATAATTCTTCTTTTCTACAATACATAACATTTCTGTCTGTACTGCACGTGCCCTGTGCTTTCATACTTGGAAATACAAAAATACTGTTTCCAGCTGTATCTACTCATCTAAAGTTAGCTTCTGCAAGCGCCTCTTCCTCTTTCTTGAACCACATGTATGTTTTCACGTTTCTCGATGCTGAGGAACAGTGAGCATCTTTCACGTGCTCCTGTTTTTGACCCATACTTTTTGAATTTGCTTTCTTTCATTTCCAAGTGCAGGTCTATATTGTTTAACAGAGTTGGCCAGAGGGATTTACATGGTCTGTTTTGGAGGGCCCATGGGCTCATTGCTGGGGTACGTGAACAGGGTCTTGAGTGGGATGTTTGCCTCCTTGCTTGTAAAGTCCTGGATCACCCTCCCCTCTTCTATCTCTGTCATGGGGTTGGAAGATGGTGTTGGGAGCCCAGCTTCCTGCCTTCGGCTGCAGAGAAACTGCCACTCTCCTGCACCTCTTTGGGTTTAAAGACTCGCATGGTGTGGTTGTACTTTTCCTGGAGCAGCCTTCTGGCTTTTCCTGGTGCTGGGATCTCTTTGGTTGGTAATCTGGTGAGGTTCAGAGTTACCCGCACTTCAGCTGGAAGACTTGTCTGATTACTGCTGTGTCTGCATCTGTTAAACCAAGGTGCTCCTGAAATGTACTGCTAACAAAAGGATGACTGCAGTGTTGAGTGTATGGGACTGTCTGGTTTTATACATGTATATGCATTTAGGACCAGGACCTAAAATGCAACACGTGTAGTTGAACTCTTAGATTGAAGTTTTCTCCATGACTTAGACGAAAAACATGTTCCGCTACAGTAAACACTTGCCATGACAATTGCTGCTATAGATAAGTAGTCCTCTGTTCATAACAGCAGTATCTTTCCCCCTTACAGCATCAAATCAAACAGCGGTAAAGTGATCCCTCTATTACCAAGTTGTAACCCGATTAACTAAACAGTAGTGTCATGTCTATTTTCAGAAGCTTTGTTGCTAAAAACAGATCTTCGCTCTGTGGACTGCTTTAGCCTTTCCCAAAGTGACAGCAGTTCGTTAGAGATAGGTTGCTGGGCCTTCTTGCCCAGCTCGCCGTTGTAGCTCCCTGATCCGTGAGAGCGGACAGCTGGGGGAGTTTGGCGTTTTGAAGGTTACGATCACAGCAGTTTCGTAAGTGCTTTATTTCAGTTCTCTTCTGGCTGCGCTGGGGACAGGTGCGGTCTGGTTCTGATTTCACTGGTCTTAATTTCTTATCTGACCTGGTAGTCAATCAAGGACACTAGAGAGGAGCAAGAGAAAGAGGGAGAGGCACAGCCTGAGATGGATGGACAGCGAGAGTGCAATGCTGAGCATCTGGCTTTTCTCATCCAGGAACTGGCAGATCTGCCTGTCATTCAGTGCTGCTCTGTGTACTGACGCTGCCCTGTGCAAAATGGATTTCAGAGTGTTAACCATCATGTTCTTCTTTTCCAAGGGGTCTTCTGTAGGATTTCATTTGCAGAGCACAGAGGGCAATATCTAGGGTAATTCCAGGGCTTAGTGGCTGTGATCTTTTGTCAACTCTACTTGTGAGTGAAATTAAACTTGCTATGAGCACCCACAATCTGAGCTTGTGCAACACAATTCCTGGCCAATGAGTGAAAAATCATAAACCAGACAAGTATTTATGAGAAAGAAAAATGAGATGTCGTATTATAACAGGAATATATTCATTAAATCTATCAATTTCACAGAAACCAAGAATTCCCTTTTCAGTAAAAGGCTTTGAGTAGGTTTATAAAGTCAGATATTCTTTTATGAGATGTAACTTTTTTATGCTAAAACACAGTATGTTTAAATTCAGGTCAGTATTTTCTAAGGGAGCAAGTTACAAAAAGGGCTGACTTAACATGATGTTACAGTAGCCACTCTGTTTTTGAAAGGAAATTGCCCAATATCTGTGCATCAGTGTATTGCAGCTGGAACCATACCTGGAAAAACCTTCTTACAAAAGCAAAAAGCCTGACAGGGGTAAAGCTTCAATGTCAGTAGCCTTATGCCACTTCCCGTCACCAGGGGATTTGATGCAGCAGGAATATAGCAAAGACTTTAAAGAACAATTTCCAGTCATCTTTCCCACACGTGGGAGGTCATTCCCAGAACAACCCGGGGTGTGAACCTCGCAGAGTCTTCCCTGCCTGCCCACAGAAGGAGAAAGGTGTCTTTCCTGCCGGAAAGCAGAGAAACCCCAAAACTGAAAATCTGGACTACTTCAGGTTCTTGAGGGCATTCACTTCTGCAGTCAGATTGTCAGTCTGAAGGAGGGGTAGTCGGTATGTGTAGACAATGTGATTAAACGTTATATCAGTTCATACCATAAAATTATTTCCACTGCTACTAGCAGTAAAGCTTTGCTAGTGTTAAGTTTCCAGCACAAAATTTGTGAAGGGAAACCAAAGCACTGGTGAGACACAGGAGTTACAGCAGCACACAACAGAGCTGGCCAGCTTGCTCAGGGGGAAGGGGTCCTGGCTTCTCTGTTCCAGGGGCACCGGCGTGCTGGGGCTTCAGGAGTCATCTCATCATGTTATCGTGTGGTCACAGCCTCACGAGTAAATCTTTACAACCAGTGAGGTTCAGAGCAATTTGGCAAAAGGTATGCAGCGCAAGGGGTGGCTAGACTATGTGATCTAGTATACCAACACGGATGGGCAGGTGAGATATGGTCAAGGGGGAAAAAAAAGATCAGAGTGGAAGCAAAGTTCACCTGTCTTTGTACCAGATGAATCTCACAAGCCAGTATCGAAGTATAAATGGGGTGGTGTTAGCAGGTTAGATTGGCACCTGCTGCTGACAGAGATGAGCCCTGCACCGTTCCCAGCCTGGAGGGTGCTATAGCTGTCTCGCTCAGACTTCAGCCACTTGCGTCTTTCCTTCTGATGGCAGCATGCTGTGGAGGCACCGCTTATCTGCTTTCCACTGCCCTGGTTCCACCTGGTCCTGATGGTTAGCAAAACAGGAGGTTTGGGGTTCTTTTTGGTTTGAGATTGTTTTTTGTTAGAAAGCACTTAAAATGTCTTTTTATATGAGTTAAGTAATGATTGTAATCCCTCTGCTAAGGCAGTTTGCAGGAGGTTGCTGCTCTTATTTGCCATAACCATTTTTCCAGACACTATACAGATGCCCAGTTCTTTGGTATGCTGGCACTCTTTCTTGGGTAACTTTAAACTGTCCTGTGCATGGTCTGTGAGTGTGAAGTGGTGGAAAAAACAAGGATAGAGACTGAGGAAAGATGAAGGCTCTTACTGCTGAAATCTCCCCACTACCTAGCTTCCTTTATTAGATAGCAAATGAGCACTGTTCAGAGAAGCAGGGATTGGAAAGGTGCGTGTACTCTTGTGTGGTGACACGTTATGGATGCTAATGCATAGGAACCTGTAAAACATACAAAAATCTTCGGTACGTGGTTGTGTGTGTCGGATTCATGTTACACTTTGAGCTCAAAGTCAAGAGGCATCTTTAATATTTTAACAAAATACACATTTAAATGTATTTTATTGTTTGAGTGAACCACAACTTACCTAATATACCTAGGAATATTAGCTCCTGAATTCATTGGTTTACAAATGTCAGCCTCAACTTTATTTTAAACTAAACATTATCACTAGATGTCCTTTCAGTATAATTAATACACAGGGAACATGAAGAAATAAGACGCCTAAGAAAAGTACAATTAAACATGGTTGAGAAGTTGTAGCTATAGCCTCAAACCCCGATTTTTCAAAGTGGAATTTAAAATCTATTGTCCAAATAAATCAGTTTTCCACTTAAAAGTAATGAAAATCTTTAGCTGTAGTCTGAACGTAAAGCTCCTGAGAGAGGAAAGGTTGTATTGTGTGAGAGCTGACTTTAGTAAATGTAAACCCTCACTAAATGATACCGATTTTGTTTATTTGCCCATGGGCCACATCTGGACTGATCTGTGGGAAATTCTGTGTTTCTTATCACCCAGTTGCACAAAAAAATATGACTGTGTGTCTTCAAAAGAAAACTGGACCTTGGTCTTCTATGAGGTTACTTCTTGCAGTATTAATCAGTCATCATCCTTTTGGTGTGCAGAGATCAGAACGCAAAAATCCTTAACTCTTCCCCTATTTCTGAACTTTCTGAATGTTTCCAGTAACACAGCTGAATGTTCAACAAGGTGGTTACTGGATAGTCAGGGTAGTGGTGACAAAGCTTATCACCACTTACGAATGTAACGATTAAGTTCAAAGCCTTCGGACAAGGTTGGTTGTTAGCAAAGAGAGCTTGAAAACTGAGACAAAGTATTAGCAATCAAGGAGCAAAGGGTGATGTGTTGTGACAGCTAGATGTATCGTGCTAACAGCCTGGTAACCCAGCTGGGAGACCCTTTATTTGTGTGTTTGCCTGTTATTCAGATTACTTCCTCTTGTGGTAAATGAGGGCTTCCTCTGGGTTCTTCCTGTTGTGCCTGTATCAATGAAGAAAATTGGTAAATAAATGCTGTGCATAAGCAAGACACTTTCAGAAAGATGCCTGGATTTTTTTGCCTGGAGAGAATGACCTGCTTGGTTTCATTTTTCAGCTCAATTTTAGCTCTTAGTGAAACTTTGGGAGTTTGATTTTTTTTGTTCCTTTGGTGTTGTTTACCTGGCTGCAGTGGCTGAACAGCAGCTCCTCTTGATGCACCCATCACTGCGCTGCTGACGTCCAGGCAGGGAAGCCCCAGCGTGGGAGGAGAGGTGTGCCCCAGCCTGCTGCAGCCCACCGGGCGATCCCTGCTCCGAGACGTGCTCAGTAAGGGTTGGATTAAGGACATTTTGCTGGTGCCCTGGAAAGGAGCAGCACACTCCGTTTTGTTTCATGCTATTGACAGCAGGACACCAGATACCCCTCAGGAAAATGGATGGCCTCCTATAGCTAGCACATTGCTGCTCCAGTGTGACGTCTTCCCTCTTTCTCTCACTCCTCCCTTTCTCCATCAACCCTCCGAGCGCTGAGCTCCTGTGCTGTGCGGGAGGCGTCGCACGAGGCCCTGCAGGCGGCTCCGGCACTGGTGTTCCCCCATCCACAGCGTCCCAGGTGCAGCAGGCGGGAGTGAGGCGCCTGGCGGAGCACTGTCCTCTGAAATGCTGGGGTACTGGGGAGACCCCTGAGCAGGGATGCTGGCAGCCTAGCAGAGGCTTGCTGCAAACCTCCCCCTGGCCAGGCTGTGCGTGCTGAAAGGTGCCTCCTGCGAGCTCTGCTGCCCTGCCTGGCCCTCGTGCCTGGGATGTGTGCGGATGGCAGGGGTCCTTCCAGTTCACAAAGGTGGAAATGTTCCTCCCCAGCAGCTTTATGCTACCCTAAGGGCTATGTCTGCACTTTCCTCTTGGGATAAACTTGTAGGAAAAAACACAACAATGTTGTTGTTAGAAGTCACTACTAATGAGCAGAGGGCTAAGGAGTAAAGAATTTTATTTCCCTTCATGTCAAGACCTTGAAACAAGCTGTTGGGGTGGGCTTGTGCTGCAGCCATTCTATTTGCTTGTCAGAAGCAAGTCTAAAGCACTGCAGCAGCTCCTACCACAGCAAGAAGGCTTTAGAAAAACTATTAATTAAATATATTTGTATTTTCAAAGCAGTTCCTAGAAGACAAGCTCTGCCTGCCTCCTGGGCTCACCAGGAGCTGCAGGGTGTCTCTGTGTGCTAGAACCACTTTGGGAGACAGGTGCAGCATCAGTGAGTTTGGGGAATGTGTAACAACCCAATTGGCTATCACCAAAAGGTGGCAGCGTCTACATCTGCTTTTCATTGTAGCCCACGCTGCTAGTTAAGCCAAATATCCTCGATTTAGGTGCAGCGGGAACAGGGCAGTAGCAGTTGATGCTGGGTGAGTAACAACAGCAGATCCATGTTTGCTTTGTCTTAATGTTTTGTTGGTCAACCCAAATGAGGATAAATAGGCAGACAAACAGATTAATGCTACTGACAGGCTCCGAGAAGCCGTCCATGTCTATATTTCATCTCTTCGTGACAGCCCCAAGCTAATCCCTGGGTCAGGACACTTCCATGTCTGGGGATTCAAAGACCTGGCCTGAGCGTGAGACTGCCCAGAAACAAGGGTGCTGGGAAGCATCGGCACTGGGATTTCAGCAGCAGGAAACGAGCAATACCGGCTCAGCAGTGCCGTGCCATGAGATACAAAGCAAAACCCTGCAGTTAGGCCGTAAAAGAAAATACAGCTCATGTGCATCCTGATGAAAATATATCTTCCTCTCTCTCCTAGAAAGACCCTCTAAGTAGCAAGAAATAAAAGCATCAATATATATTTTAACTTTGCTGGTAAACCATTCTCCGTGTGGTAAAATGACTGATTGTCTTCAGATTTTTACTCATTTTTAGTTAGCATATGAAATAAAAAAATATTTAGCCAGCTTGAATGCATTCTTTTATCTCTGCTTAGAGGATAGACTTTTGTCAGACTCCCTTAATGTTTTTCCTTTAGAGAAATATTCAGTAAGATTGCTCTGTTGCCCTTTTAATTTCCTTCTACCTTTTTCTGAACTGCTCTGTTGCCCCAAGGTAACACGTTAATTAAATTAGGATAAAAACTTTATGTTTCAGTGCAGAAAAAGAATTGGGCATGTTTGTTTGTTCTATGAAGGAATTTTTCTTTTTTGCTTTTTATCCTGCAAGGCCCTTCTGAAGTGTGACACTGAGTGAAATCTTAGCAAATGACTCTTCACATGCTGGGGCCTGACGTTTTAGTTCTCTTAAAATCAATAGCTTCAGCTGTAGATGGAAGCCAGATTTTGCTTCGAAGGTATCTTCTGCAGCAGTTACCTTCAGAGAGGTCCTAGTACTGTGGGGATAAAATGTCTCTTTGTCTCTCATTCTCGTCATCAGCTGAAGTCAGTGATGTTAGTTGCATGCTCACACGGCCTTTAGACTTTTATACGTATGCTCAAAGATTATTTTCAGTTTCTGAATCTGTTTTCATATGTCATGTAACAGCCTCTTGCAGTTCCCTGTTGCTGCCAAAAAGTCTATGCCTGTGGCTAGTAGTCAAGAAGAGTCATAAGTGGGGATGAGCAGCCTTAGAAAATAACAGTCGTTTGTGATTGCTTTTGTCATGTGCTTACAGGATCAATGAAAAATTTTCCAAATGATGAATATTATATGTGGAATCCTAATTATGAACATTATAGATGTCATCTCCGTATCACAGTGGTACTAAGCTAAATAACTGAAAATAACACTTCTTGTTGAGAAGGGTGTTGTCCGTGCCATGGAGGTTCCCTGTGTTTCCTTGAGTGGCACCAAATCCATCCCTCGAACAATATAGTTACCCTGTTTTTTGATAGCGCTTCTGGTTTAGTGTTAGGAAATTTAGACAGGAGTTTGGAGCAGTGTTGAGTGATGGTAGTATTGATCAAATGAATTACTGGATCCACAAAACAACTTTGGAACAGTTTATAACTGAAGTGAGGCTCAAAATTATCTGTGAAATATAACCCATTTGTGAAATATAACCCATTTGTGGACCCTTCTTCCTTGAGGAAAAGGACTGCTTTGGCTAAAACTTCACATCAAACTTTCAGGTTTTGCTCCTCTTAAGTATCATTGTATTTTTAATGCAAAATTTAAATCATAGAATGCTTTGGGTTGGAAGGGACCTTCAGAGGTCGTCTAGCCCAACCCCACTGCAGTGAGCAGGGACATCTTCAACTAGACCAGATTGCTCAGAGCCCTGTCCAACCTGACCTTGAATGTCTCTAGGGATGGGGCCTCCACTATCTCTCTGGGCAACCCATTCCAGTGTTTCACACAGTCATTGTAAAAATTTTCTTCCTTTCATTTAGTCTAAATCTACCATCCCTTGGTTTGAAGCCATTACTCCTTGTCCTGCCGCAACAGGCCTTACTATAAATTTTTTCCCCATCTTTCTTATAGGCCCCCTTCAGGTACTGAAAGGCTGCTATAAGGTGTACCCACAGCCTTCTCTTCTCCAGGCTGAAAAACTCCAACTCTCTCAGCCTGTCCTCACAGGAGAGGTGCTCCAGCTCTTGGATCATTTTTGTGGCCCTGCTCTGGATCAGCTCCAACAGCTCCATGTCCTTCTTGTGCTGAGGGCTCCAGAACTGGACACAGGACTCCAGGTGGGGTCTCACCAGAGCAGAGCAGAGGGGCAGAATCACCTCCCTTGACCTGCTGGCCACTCTTCTTTTGATACAGCCCAGGATATAGTTGGTCTTCTGGGCTGCAAGTGCATGTTTCTTGGTCATGTCCAGCTTTTTATCCAGCAGTACACCCCCAGTCCTCTGCTGGCTGCTCTCAACCCCTCCATCCCCCAGCCTGTATTGACAGCAGGGGTTGCCCCGACCCATATGCAGGATCCTGCACTTGGCCTTGTTGAACCTCATGAGGTTCACATGGGCCCACTTCTTGAGCTTGTCCAGGTCCCTCTGGATGGCATCCCATCCTTCTGGTGTGTCAACTGCACTGCTCAGCTTGGTGTCGTCTGCAAACTTGCTGAGGGTGTACTCGATCTCGCTGTCTATGTCATTGATGAAGATATTAAACAGCACTGGTCCCAGTACGGACCCCTGAGGGACACCACTTGTCACCGGTGTCCATTTGGACACTGAGTAGTTGATCATCACCCTCTGGCTGCGACCCATGTTTAAGTGACTTAAACATGGTCAATAAAATAGTTATCAGAGCATGCCAAGTTTATGGCACAATATGTAACAGCAAAAGCAGAATGTGTGAAAACACATTTTCTTGCTAATCTTGTGTCATCTTTTTGACTTTCTTTTGAAAAACAGTGTGTCCAATACTATGGCACTGCAGTAAATAATAGAATGTGAGAGTATATTGTCTATATAAATGCCAGCTGCTCAAATCTAAATATCTTATCAGAACTTGTCCATTGTGACAAAATTTGTGGATAGTTAGGGCCTGGCGGTCGGAAGATGTCGTGCTGTACGGAAAGGTAGGCCCCCCCCTCCTCTCCTGATAACCAGTAGCGTTTAGCCCATAGGTGTAAGCAGACGGAAGTGACGCTGTAAACCTAAGCTATATAATACTGTGCTACCCGTCAATAAACGCCATTTGCCGTCCACCACATTGGTGTCTGCGAGCTGATGGCCCGAGCGGCCTGGGGTTGGTCGCCGTGCCGTTCCTGAACCAGGTCGCCACGCCAACAAAGGCAACAAGTGGTGCCGAAACCTGGGAAAGACTCGCCTGGAGTCGGGTGAACGGCGGCCGGAGCGGCGGGACCAGCCCGGCGGGGAGGACGCTCCCGGACCAACAAGGAGGATGGAAGCCCTTGTGAAGGTCATATCGCAATTACATAAGCAGTGGGGAATTGATTGTAAGCCCAAAGATTTTACGCTCGCAGTTGCGAGGCTTTTGCAAATTGGGGTCATTGACCAGCCGGTGGATATTCTCCACCCTGAGGTGTGGGATAAGTGCACTAAAGCGTTAGCCGAGGAAACGATGTCCTCGGGTTGTGGGAAAAAGCTTAAGTCGTGGGGGAAAGTCGTGCAGGCCCTGCAGAAAGCTATACAAGAGCAGGAGACCTGGAAGGCGGCAAAGAACTGTTTGTTAGCTACCCCAAAATTGGGAATCGGGGCAGCTACACAGACTTCGCACCCCCCAGACGATAACAGTTCTGCTGAGCCTAAAAATCAGCAAGAGGGCGACACGTCCCCTCAACTCCCGGACCCCGATCCGCTTACGGAGGGAGAGAAACAAGCTAAATCCTTCTGGGGCGGGTTAGCCGAGGAGGCTAGGGGCGCCGCGAAAGAAACAGAGTCTGATAAAGTCTGGGCCACACCACCGCCCTATGCGCCCCAAGATGGCACCGAGCACAAAGGGGAAAGGCGGGACGAAAATTCCTTTGGTGATAACAGGGAGGAAGCGCTAAAGTTATCAAGCGCACACAAAGGGGAGGCGGAGGAGAACAGGGGGGAGAGGAGCGGTAGGAGCGACCTAGAAGGGAAAGGGGGGCCAGCGGGGGGCAGAGAGCCAACCAGAGCGTGCATTTCAAAAGATGCGCCTGTGAGGTGGGCACCCCGCCGAGCGGAGGGCGGGGCGGGCCCAGGCGGGGGGAGGAGCGGCCCGCCCATAGGGGAGGGGGCCGGAGCTCGGCAAAAACGTACTGGAGACCGGAAGTAACCAGTCAGTCGAGTTCCGACTCCGAATCAGACACTAGCAGGGATGAGTGGCTCGTAACTAATTTAAGTTTAGAAGAGAAGAAAACAAAGATAAATAAAGTCAAGAGCCAAAATATCCCCATCCAAATGAAAGAGAAACCGCGAGGGGGAGAAATCCCTCTCACGGACTGGAGGAGAATAAAGATTACGTGCGCCGACTGGACCCCATCGGCCGCACTAGCATTCCCGGTCCGGGTGACGGACGGGGGACAGAGGGTCCACACACCGATAAACCCTAAGGACATACAAGCGATTGTTAAGGCAATCGCAGATAAAGGCCTTAATTCTGCCATTGTCTCCGCCCTCATAGATGGTGTCTTTGGGGGAGATGATATGCTCCCGTTCGATATAAAACAAACTCGTAGATTGATCTTTGACGGGGCAGGGATGATCGTTTTTAAACAAGAATGGGAGGACATCTGTGCAAGGCAATTGGCCCAAGTAACTGGGGCAGACCATCCACTGCATGGCTCCAGCCTGCAGCGGTTAATGGGCACAGATCCCACAATGATTACTCCCCAGGCACAAGCCCAGGGCCTGCAGGCCCATGAAGTCATTACAACTACTCGTGCGGCCAGAGAAGCTATTCGCATAGCCTCTAGAGTCATTGCCAAACCATCGCCATGGTCCACAATTAAGCAAAGTGAGAGTGAGAGTTTTACAACATTTGTGGATCGTCTCCAAGCAGCGGTCGATTCATCAGCCTTGCCTGTGGAGGCAAAAGGCCCAGTCGTAGCAGAATGTTTACATCAGCAGTGTAATTCGACAACCAAAGAAATCCTGCGATCACTATCAGCGGGGTCTTGTATCGCAGACATGATTAAGCATGTCGCGAAGGAAGAGCATCTAACCCCGATCCAGGTGGCTGTTCGCACCATACTAGCCAGAATAAAACTAATGAAAACTGTGAGTTTTTGTTCACAGGACCGGATCATCGGACACCCCCATAACCCGCACACCCTGACGACAAAAGAAGATAACAAGTCAGCAAACGTTCTGTCCAAGCCTGGAAGTTCCTCACTGTCAGAAGTTGTGTTACAAAATAGGAGGGGAATGGATATTCTTTTCTTGCGACAGGGAGGCCTCTGCGCTGCATTAGGGGAAGAGTGCTGTTTTTATGCTGATCACACCGGAGTAGTCAGAGATACCATGGCCAAACTTAGAGAAGGTCTAGAAAAAAGAAAAAGAGACAAAGAAGCCCAACAAGGATGGTTTGAGTCGTGGTTTAACCATTCGCCATGGTTAACCACCCTGATATCCACCTTGATAGGGCCGATCGCGATGATCGTAATGACACTAATTTTTGGACC
This sequence comes from Opisthocomus hoazin, assembly GCF_030867145.1. NCBI lineage: Eukaryota > Metazoa > Chordata > Aves > Opisthocomiformes > Opisthocomidae > Opisthocomus > Opisthocomus hoazin. The sequence continues at coordinate 55,094,391 of NC_134418.1, read as the reverse complement.
CTGTATACTGAACAAGATCGTGTCATTCGTCAAGAGTCGGCTAGAGAAAGTTAACATCATGTTCGTAGAACACCAACAACTGCTTTAAAAATGTACCTACCCAGTGTTACCCTCAATCGTCCCTAAAAGTTAACTTCTACCCGTTTACTGTGCCTTATGTTTTCTATTCAAGTTTATAGCATATACTTTTTAACACTACTGTACAATATAGAATAAGAATAACAATAGAATTTTTAAGATTATATTTTAGCTAATTTACAAATGCATTTCTCTAAGGTACCTTATCTTTGTAATCGTAAGATTTTAATATTTACATTTTTTCAAATTGTAGTTAAGGTTAAGTAAGGTTAAGTCTGGCCAGATATTAAGTTTAAGTCTTAAGGTTAAGTATTAACACTTTTATATTTTATATTAACCTATTTAGTTAAGCATAAGGAGGGGGGAAATGTGGATAGTTAGGGCCTGGCGGTCGGAAGATGTCGTGCTGTACGGAAAGGTAGGCCCCCCCCTCCTCTCCTGATAACCAGTAGCGTTTAGCCCATAGGTGTAAGCAGACGGAAGTGACGCTGTAAACCTAAGCTATATAATACTGTGCTACCCGTCAATAAACGCCATTTGCCGTCCACCACATTGGTGTCTGCGAGCTGATGGCCCGAGCGGCCTGGGGTTGGTCGCCGTGCCCTTCCTGAACCAGGTCGCCACGCCAACAAAGGCAACAAAAATTTGATGGAAAATGTTGCTTTTTGACACCTTTGACCTTATCTCCTGTTTCAGCATCTGATGCATCATAGTTTAGCCAAAAGAATATGTAATATTTATATGCCTTGTAATTTTTTCATGTAAGTAGAAATGAAGTGGTTGAACCAAGATGACAATAGGATCTGAACAATTCAATATTAATATAAAAAGTGAAAGATTTAATGTAAAATCTTGGAACAAGTTTAGAATTTTTGTTCTAGTATTTCAATTTCTCATATTTAAACCATTTTAAAAATAACAATGGAAAAGGGGAACGCTCATTGCAGTTGTCTAATTTATTGGATCAAGATCTATAAGACTGCCAAAATTCCTGACGTTGCTTGTTAGTGACTTTGAAATTGTATCCCTGACGCAGTTCTTAAAAGCTTTAAGAAATGTACCCAGAAGTTTCCCTTTTCCAGAAGAAAAATAGCGACCTTAACTGCGCCGTGCTGATAAAGCCTGCTAAATCCTCCTGGCAAGCAAGGAAGGCTACCTTCTTTCCCATTACCTCCCATTTTCAGGGGGAAAAACCCTCAGAATCCAAACCCTGTAGTTTCAGCTATTTATGTTCAAATGAAGGGTAAGAGAATACTTTGCAACTCCTTTGTTATCAAACTTCCCCCATCTCACTCCGTTATTTGGTTAGAATACCCTTAATAGTGTGTACCTGCTGCTTAGGCCAGGAACCCCTGCATTTCATTCATAACCTGTCCATGACGTGAAACTGCTCCCTTAAGTCCCAAGCTTATTTCGCTCCATCAGGCTTAGAGTGGTCTCTGCTTTTCACACACATGAAAATTCTGGAAGATCAAGGAGTTAGGGGGGGAAGTATTCTTACTCGCAGGCCCCAAGCTGCTGCTCCTCCAGCTCAATACCTAGTGATCGCAGAAACCCTCTTGCTTACGACTATGGATATAGCCTTGCATTGGGAGGAAGCATGGAGATACAGCACCTAACCAGTATGCAGCTACTGCACCTTTATGTAGCATCTACAGAAATGAGTATGACTCAGCCCACCACACTGATGCATCTCTTCTCCACTTCATCTCTGCTGTGCTGCCTACAGTGCCCTTGCTGCTGGGCTGGTGGAAACCAAGAGCTCTGCAGCTCCTGGAAGTCCCTCCAGCGCCTGCTGTGTTCTTACGTGTCTCTATAGGTCTATAGAGATGGTATAGGAAATATTACAGCATTTATTTCCTAAATTGATACTGGGTATGTCTGAGCTGCAATCAGAGGCACCACTGAGCGAGCTTTAAATCTGGGTGGGTACATGACAGCACAGTGATCGGCACTGCAGGTAAGGCACAGCCTGCACCAGCCCACCCAGGATGCTGGGTCTTTCATTCAAGAATTCATTTGGATTTGTCTGTAAGGTCTGCAGGTCATAGTCTTTATTAATGTGGCTAGTGGGTCCAGTTAAATTGTCTTAATCTTCACATACTTTGCAAAATGCCATTCTAAGTACATGGACACTTGGCTTCATGTAAGTGTGCCTGATGAATCATAGGGTGTACTATGAAATTTTTTTGGAAGAACTGTCTGTTTGCCAGCAAAGAGATGCTTCTCTGTACATGGTCTTTTAGGGGAGGAAAAGAGCAAAAAGACAGGCAATGCATCTGGAGTGGTATACAAAGTTTGAGTAGTTTTGTTTACTACAGTGATGGGACCTCAGCCACATCCTTTTTTGGAATCACAACTTGATTCTGGGTTACGAAGCTTTGGAAAACCTGTCCCAAGTGCTCTGAAACCATATTCTGTGCTGTGAAAAATACTCAGAGTTATTAGGGAATATCCCAGGAGCAACACACTAACATTCTCCAAAGCATCATGTCTCTCATTCTTTCCATGATTTTTAGTAGCTTCTAAGATTTCATTTTAAAGACCTTAAGAAAAAAAGAAATCTCCTCTTGCGTAATATTCATGGTGATTACATCATGATAGCAGAAAACAATCTGACCTGTGATAAATACTTTCTATTTCTGCTATAAATATATCTTTCCCTGTGTAAAGCAATTTATGTTTGCTCTATTAAGTCTGTAAAAAGTCACTCCGCACAACAAGCATCCTGCCTCCAGAGAGCGGCTGAAAAACCCACCTGTTTGGGCGAGCGCTGGAACAAGATGACGGATGTCAGGGTGACTGGTTTGTGCCGATGCCCTCACGTATTTACCCGCTCATAGCCTATGCTCCGTCTTTTCCTGCCACGCAGCCGGGATCGGAGGGAGGTTGAGCCTTTTCTGCCCTATTAACTTTGGCATGTTTGCTTTGCTTTTATCTCCCAGTCTCCTCTCCCCAGTAGCAACTGCCTTGCCCTCAGTCCGGAGGATGGCCCCATGACTCTTTTGTTTAACTGCTGTTATAAGCTGCCGCACAAATTGCTTGGCAGAGGGTGATTTGTAGTGACAAGGCTTGAACCTTATCCCCGGAGATTCACCAGATACCTCTGCAATGCTCTGCATCTCGCAGGACGGGGAATAGGAAGCCCAGCTCCCACTTTCAAGCCTGATCTTGCATCATCCCAGCTATTGCGTAACAGTTTAGCTGAGATGCGATGGCATAGTCTCCTGCTCTCTCTTGCATTAATGTGGCTCTGCTTGCTCACAGGAGGCGAGCCGATCCCTCTTTCCCATTATTTATGGAACAGTACACATCCTTTAAGAAATACAGCAACAGATCAGATCAACAAAAATGATGTTCTTTTAAAATCTTTTGAAGAGAAATGGGTAATTTGCTGAAGAAGAATGTATGGGATGAAAATTAGCCTTGTGTATTCCTTGAAGTGTCACAGTCTAACTCACATAAGTTACAGAAACTGAGAAAATGGCAGAGGATTAGTTTGCAAGACCATTTTACTTGTATCTACTTTCCTTTAAAATTTCTTGGCTTTCATATTTCAGGTTTTGCTTTTCTTTATTCTTATTTTTTTATTTTTCATTGAATCTGTGATTTCTGTTATTTTTCTGTTGTAGATTCGTTGGTGTTCCCTGACTTTGCCTCATTTCCACTTGGAAGTTTTCTTTTTGTGATCCGTCTTGCTTTTAAATTGCATCTGATACCTATTCTCCCTGATAGAACTATAACAACTCCCTTCTCTTTCCCACCATTTCTTAGGGCCCAGTAATCCCGCAGCTGATGGCTCCTTATCCTCTCAAGCCTTCAAACAATAACAAAACAAAACTGTAGACCTCCTCTCCTCATTCATCTTTCTGCTGTGGAAATACCTAAGCACCAAGCAGAGGCAGCACTTAAAGGTGGGTGTGGGCAGAAGCTGATGGAAGTTCTGCAGCTGGATTTGGAATAAGGAGCTACCGCATGCAGTCTCCCATTATTATCTGTGAATAAAGAGAATGGTTGAGCCTGTCCCAGTGGGCAAGGGGTTACTTCGCTTCTAGGTAAAAGAGTAAATGAATGTAATCACTCTCCCAACCCTGGAATAACTGCCCTGTACTTTGCTGCTCTGAGTAGTTTGGTGCCAGGATCCAGTGGATGGGATCAAAAAAGGAAGATTGAAGGTACTGATAATTTTCGTGTCTTGTGTTCTTGAAGTATGGGCAGAGCTGTCTCGGTGATGATAAACAGGGGACAAAAAGGATCTCTCCATACTTTCTGTCTGTCTCCTTCGTTACATCTTCAGGAAAAGCGTTTTGGCTTTGAAAGATCCAGGGAGCAACTCATAGGTTCACAAGCTGGCTTTACATTGTTAGAGCTCGTGGCAGGTTTATGGCCTCAGGACTAAAAGTCTAAGGGAAATAAAAGGCTGATGGCTTTGAATTAAGAGGCTCACTTATAGACTTGCATGCACAGTTCTTTATACTTCTAAGAATATATGCAAATGATAAGAATTATGAGTTGGCTTTGAAACTAAATTAATTTAGTTTCCTTTGAAAAACATAGATAAGGTTCCTGTATGTGACAATTATCCTTCTGTATCTGTCACACATAATGTATTTTCAAAACATGCTGCATAGCCTTAAAGTTGGAGTACTGTATCCATGTTCTCAGTGCACTTGTCTTCACTAGGGAAACTGAGTTATACACCCAAGTGATCAAACTAATTGACGTATGACTGGAAAAATAGAGTCTGGCCTTGGATGTGACTGGTATTTTGCATGCACTATATCAGCGTATCGGTTATTTATATTGCAGGAATGCTTAGAAGACCCAAAAAAAGATCATTGCCTTAAAATTTTTAACACCACACAGAACTGAAGCAGTTACTGCTTCAAAAAAGAATCATTTTTTGTGCAATTTCTGACTCTCTGGTAAATTAGAAATACTGAAAAATTGTTTGTACAATGGATATATTGACTTGTCACATGCTGTGCACAGATTTCCTCTTGCAACAGGGACATTGAAGATGTCGCAGTCACTGTATTTGTGTGATGCATTTAAAACATCATTGCTGAAAAAGTTGGCAGAAGTTTTTCTTTGTGTATTAGAAGTGTCACAAAATCACCAGCAGAAAAGCACAGATGTTCTGTGGCTTGGGAGTGCTTGTTTCTGCGTCAAGATATTGTCTAAATAGATAAAATAGCTAAACTTTTTTTTCTGCCAGAGATCTAAAGAGATGAATGACAGGTCTTATAATAATGGTAAATACGCTTGGGGCAATGCAGAGGCCAAAGACCACGACCCTGCGTTGGTAGAACACTGTTTTCTGGGAGAATCTTAAGAATTTTGAGTAGACTCAAACATGCATGGGAACATTTGAGACAGTTTCAGCTTTTTTCTTTTTTATCTCTTTGGAATAACTTCCAAATATTTCAGGATGCCCCTGCAACATGTCTGGTCCTGTGTGAAAAAATTTAAGGGAATATATTTTAGAATTGTATCTCAAGTGTTTATAAGGACTGTTGTAAGGTTAGAAATTCTCCCAAAAGCACTCATTCATAACTGTGCTAGATACCTTGTATGTGACTGACAAGGAAAACCCTGCTCTAGAGGTGTGAAGTAACCTGCATGTCACAGAGGACGAAATAGGTGGAATGACTGACAGAAAAAACAGTGTGAGCTACCTTGTAGGGAAGATTGAACTTCCCATGTAGAACTTAGTGGCACAGAAGGAAAAGGACTCCGAAACACGCATATGATGAAGAAAGTAAATATAAAATAGATGATCCTGACACTTACTTCTTGCTGAAGGTTTGTTAATACTGAAATGGCCCCTGCAGTTTTCTTGAAGGTTAGGAGCAGAACAGAGTCTACACCAGCAGACTCAAAGCTGAGCTGAGCCTGAAATTGAAGTCCGTTTAACACAAGCAAGCTGTCAGCAACTTGATCACATCATCAAAGCTGATATAAATATACTAAGATGACTGAGTCATTCAGTGCCTGAAAGGTATCACGTAAGGGGATTTATCAGTCACGGGGAGAGAGGAGAGAGCCCACAGCGATCTGATTGTTTGATCTCTTTCTGAATGGTGGTATAAATTTGATAATTGAAAAGGGCAATTGCCAATAAAAAAAATTGTGTTCACACACAAACTGGGGTGAATTCAAGTTCATGCAATGTAGGGAAAAACACCATGAATGCATCAGAATGTTGATTTTTTTTTTAATCAGGTGAATCTTTTAGTTTAACTATGAATTTCTAGAGAACCTCTAAACTTCTCTTTGAAAAATGATCACTAATTTTTTTTTACCAGTTAACTTTTACTTCCAGCTATTTAATTACAATAGTTATAGAATAGAACTGATAACTCTACTTCGTAGCAGATTATTTATGTCCTCTGCAGCCCAAGTAATTTTTTTTAGCAGTGTGCAAGTTTTTTAAAGGTTTATTTTACCAATAGAATCATACATATGGCTATAAGCATGCTATCTGAAGGGGCACTGATGTCAGTGGAAGTCCTTCCACTGCTATTGCTGGACATCAGCTGGAAGCTTAAAGTACTAGTTGTAGTGCATTACAAAGTAAACAGGAACCTAACAAAATATAGGCTAAGTGCAGAAGTGTGCTGAGAGGTACCTATTTCTTAAACTTGTGACTGAAATAAATAAATAGTTTTAACTGTGTCACATTGCTTCATTTTGATGTTGCTGAAAAAAATATTTGGATGCTTTTGGAATGAAATAAAAAAGCACATGTTCTTTTGTACCTTCAGATGAATCTTTTGTTTAAATGTACATATCTTGTCAAGTGCTCTAGCTTCTCAGGGAATGCACTCTTTCATCTACTTGTATTTATTAACATAACAAATAAATAATTTGCTAGTCATAATATCATGATGCTTAGTGTCCCTTTTTGTATTTTATTTCTGAGCAAGGCAGTGTTGTAATGGAGAAACACGTTAAGGTAATTTTAGGTCTGTCTTGTTTTAGTCGCGTCCATAAGCGAGCCCTACAGCAGAGGTGGTCAGCCAACATGCCTGGCAATTATCTCCTTCAAAGACTTCAGTACTTGGCTCTTTCCTTGTTTGTAAGGAGTAACAAGCCATAAAAGGCAGAGCAACAGAGGGAGACTCTTGTTTATGTGGCTTCCTTTACTCAGAGCTTTTATAATCCGCCTTGAAAGCCATAAGCCTTCGATTGCTCCATCCTGTACTAAGGGAAAAGCGGACTGCAGGGGGCTGCTCTGTCTGTGGTGCGACGGAGATGTGGTTCCTCGGTAAGGGAGGGTGACGCCAGTCCCAAAGGGACAGGTGGGTCCTGTCAAGGAGCAGGGCATCCACAGTGACAAAGTGATGGTTTGCAACACCTGAGGACAAACTAGTTGGGTGCTGGACCTGGTGGCGAGTATGGTGTCTGCTCCTTTTCACAACAATGCTTGCAGGCTGAGGGCTAGGACATTGCTTGCCAAAAGGCTGAATGCTGGCTATATTTCACTTGAATAGATTAGATACGTCTTTTGCAGTCTTGTAGCAGAATATTTCTACTGCCTAACTTTTTTCAGGTAGTTTGGTGTGAAATGCATGTTGGGTAAGTTCAGCGGTTATTCACGCTTGTTGGCATCAAATTAATTTTAGTCCCTCAACAGCAGAAAGAAGGAAGGTGGGGACTGTTTGCAGGACTTGGTGATGGTGGCAGTGCTATTCTTCAGCTGGCACCACAGGCACAATTGGTGAACGGGTTTCTGGACCTGAAGCTGACTGTTGAATCAGTACTGAGACTTTCTTTCACTTGCTTGACACTAATATTTCCATTGTATTTTCTTATTCTGAGTGCTGTCAAATTGAACTGGACTCAGCCACGTTTACTGTTGGAGTTTTCAATGTTTGTTTAAAAAAAGGATTATTCTGGGAGTGCAAGAGGTCTGTTATCATTTTCATCTGCATACATAACTTTCAATGACTGTAATGGGAAATACGAAGAGGGAACAGATTGCCTAAGAATGCTTGTCTTTAAAGCAATTAGTTTGATAAATGACCTGACTGAGACTGGTCAGAAAGACAACAGAAGAGAGACTTATCTATGAAGAGGTACCAAACCGCAGTGACCATTCAGGACTCCTTTGCACTGGAAAAGCAGTGCAGATTTTTGTCTCTACAGTGCTTTATTTTTTCTGGTTCTAATTTATGCATTTGAAGCCTTTAGAGCACTTGCTGTTATCCTCTGTATTTAAGGTGAGGGGAGACAGAGGCAGGAAGCTTCAGGGGTTCTCCACGTAGAGAGGTGGTAGGGTCTTATCTGAGGAATTTCTGGTTCTTCTTCCATTCATTGACTGCTGGAATATTGGTTACTGGGCTGCATGGGGTGAGTGGCATCCCAAGCTACGTACAGGTTCTGCAGATGCAACAAATCTTGAGAGGATTCAACCCAGACATCCTTCAGCTACTGTGGCCATTTCCAAAGCCCACGGTATGATGCAGATCTCGTGTGACATATCTCATGTCACATATGTGCTTTCATTTCCGTAGGAAACTACTGAAAATTAGTGAAATCTTGTGCAAATGGGTCTGTGTTATCTCGTGCAGCAAACTTTAAGGAATGCTGGGAATGAAGTCCTGTTTTCTGGTTTTCCCCCATTGGTTTCTCAAGAGGTCTTCAGATGCTCAGGAAAGACAAGTACTGTAAACAATTCAGCATATAAATGACAAGACATACTTTGGTTTCTAACATCAATAAATAATTAAAAAGATATTTTAGTTTACATTTTCATATTTTCAAGCTTTCTAGCAGCAAAACTGGTCTTTTAGTGTGGGGTTTTTTTTCCTGTCTGTGGAAGAACAGCTGATTGGGATAGGTTGGTGCAATTCTTTAGTAGAATGTTTTTCCATTGATGCATGTGGTTTAATAAAGAGTTGTCTTCCAACAAAAAATATGTGCTCATCCTCTTAGAATTTTTCAGGGAAAAAACAGAAAACAGACAAATCTGTAACCATGGTTATTAAAATGCAAAGCTGAGTTTTTTAATTTCAACACCTAGATGTTTTAACCTCAGATTTGAAAATGAAAATGTAGAAAGAAGCCCAGATTTTAAGTTTTCTTTTTAGCTTCTAAGTTGCTGGAAACTGATTTTAAATGTGTTTTCCTTTCAATCTGGGGCAAATTCCAAGATGTTTCCTGTAAAGGGTAAATCCTCAGCCTAAGCCAGTTAAGGACTTGGTTTTATCTTGAACGCTCAAGTTCTTATTTAAGAAAATGCTTGCATTACACAAAGTTATTGAGGAAACGTAAAAAGTCTACGTGCCAGCTCTTACTCTTATGAGCCTTTAGAAATCTCTTTACTTCAATTTGTGTCAGTGACAGGAGTTTTGAAGTATGCCATTTGTCATTTAACAACATAGGGAAACTAGAGGGGAAGAGAGATGTAGTTTCCCATGAAGTGCAGGCGGACCTTTAGCTATGTGGGAGGCTGAAATATTACACTTTTTAGAAGCCAGATTTTCAATTCTTACCCCTATTCTTTTTCTACCTATTTCTCTTTGCTGTAGCACTACTTAGGGGAGGATTTCAAGCTGCTCCAGTAGCAAATGCAAATGTAGTAACGCTTTGAAAGATACGATTTTTCAAGAGGGGTCTTATTCCCAACTTCCTCAGTTTTCTCTTGAATACATCATATCCTTAGGTTCTTCCTCCTAGGTTTTGCTTGTGCTTAATGACTTTAGCTCATGCAGTTCCTTACAATAAGAGAAAACTGGAGTAGTCGGTAGCAGGGTCCTAGGAGGTTGCAGAAATCTGTTCATCAGGATTCCTTGGCAAAATGCAGTTCTTACAGTATAATGAGTTTAGGTGCAAAATCTTTGTCAGCCAAATGAGACGTGGACTTGCAATATATGTTGCAGGTTTTGTGTATTTGTGTCAAAAATGTGTAAATGAATGCAAATCTCTTTCTCATAGAAAGGCTCAATGATCTCACCCAAGGCTCAGTGTTCTCCCTCTGTTTCTTACTGAATCAACACACTGTCATGACATTTCCTTCTGAGATTTGCATTTGCGAGCTGAAACATGATTTAAAACTGAAAACCATGTTGATATGACAAGTGCTTTGCTTGTGCCTGTGATACCATTGATCATGACCTGTTTTGTGAAAGGAGGAAAAAGTGCTTACTCCTAGAGATTCAGTATGCCTTTATGCCCAGCAATCCAAATTTTTTCTCTTGTCCTCTTGGTGGTGCTTGCCCTTCTGTGGACAGTCTTATTCTTTGCATTGAAGTAATTTGGGCCTTACCTCTTTTGGGCTTTTTGCTTGTTTTCTTTTCACCTTCCCAGCAAAGCTGTTCATTAAGTTGCAGCTAAAATTGTGAAATGTATGTCTAGATGCAAAATATCTTTACATCTGGAGCGTATTCAAGTATTTTTTTTTTTAAATAACCTTATATCCAGTCATTGACATGATGCCTAATTATGGATACAGGCATATAAGGCTGGCTTGGTTCTGAATCAATGCTAGCTTTGCTATTGTCTCCAGTGGAAGCTAGGGTTATACACTTGGACATAAAAATTTTGATGGAGACTTTAATTAAGTTTGTGAAAGTCATTACAAGATTATAACCTTTTGTCCCTCCTGACCTCAGCTGGATTTTGAACTGGCTACGTAAAGGTTAAACATTCTGTATGCCCTTTACAACACTTTGATCCAGGAAGACCATTTTATTTTCAAATCCTTCAAATTTCCCGTTTTCTGGGTTCATTTTAAATGGTGGTGCGTGGTTCTTTTGCTTTAATTTCCTGCTCATCATTCTTCCCCATACATCCCCTCTAAAAGAGGTTGCTTGAGGAATCTGGCCAGGTTATTGGACAGCCTTGCCATAGCTCTCCCTTTGAGGCTTTGTCTTCTCTTGAGCAGACAAGAGAAGGTCTCCATATAGAGAAGGTCTTGGATAACGCAGTTTTGTGTGTTGAGAAACACTTGAATGAATCCCATAGCTTAGGCTTTAGCACTGTTTTTTTTCTGGAGTTTGGATTTGACTTGAGGAGAAGGCTAGGAAACACAAGCTAAGCATTTCTGCTGTTTGAAAAATTTCCACAAACCCTCATGAATGAAAGGTTTTTGTTGTTGGTACTTTGGCATTTCTCAGTCCTGCCACGCAGTCTGTAACCTGATACCAAGGAGTTTACCTGTGTTTCCCACATCAGAGCTTTGGACTGAAATTTGGTTACTCTGAAATAAGGGGTGAATTTTTCATTGCTTTCCAGGCAGCCAGGGAAAGAGGATTTCTGATCTGCACAGCTGAGCTGGCTGTTCTGGCATAAAAGTTCTCTTGTTGGATTGTAAGAGTTTAATAAAAATGAATTCTGTGCTTTCAGTCCTAGGTACAAACATTTTTGGAATCAAACTTGCTTTGTTCACTTTTAATTCCAGGTCAAGATGGAAAGCACCAGTGAAATGTACTCAGGTTTTCTAGGTTTCCTACCTGCCTTTAGTTTGGGAAAAAGTTTGGGTAAATTGTTAACTTTCCTGCATTGATTTACTTACCCTGTTGTAGAATGAGAGCAACTTACTATTGCACCTGCAGATTATGACTGATTTCTAGCCTTATATACCCTGAATTCAAACCCCAGGTGTTAACATCACCAAGTCTAAAAAGCTGGAATATACATTTGGATTCAAACCCAGATGTTGTGACTTGTGTTAATTTAATATTTTTGAATGTACCAGTTGAGCCTATCCTGACCTCTCCAATACTCTAATTTTGTTAGGGAAAACACCCACTTGCTCTTGTGGAAGAAATAATTTAATTCAATGTTACAGCTTCTTTTGTCCATCTTCTCTGCTGCAACTGTAGAAATTCACCCTATTCTCCAGCTAGCATGTTGATTTATTGGAAATAGAATGCTGTCTTTCTAGTATTCTGTCCTCACAACTGCAAAATCCCATCTGATGTCTTGTTAACAAATTGATCACTCTTTTAATGGTTTTAAGCTCTGAGTTTGAATCTTGGTGTCTGAGTAAATCCCAGAAACCAATGGACATGCTGGTAATTCCCTGAGACTCCATTTATCTATCATTGATCTTTTTATGTGTGTAATCGCCATTACACTGGGAAATACATGGGGATGGGGTAACCATCAGTAAGCCACCAGTTTTATGCCTGTTCTAGTCATGAAAGATACCTATAATTTTTTACTTTCTTATTACTAGTACAATGCTGATCTTCTTAACATTTCCTCACTAATTATGTTTCTAAAATCTTGGAGGTTGTTGTTCACATAAATTTTTTTTTCACCAGATTCAAGGTAGCTTTCTTTTGGTGATACAGCAGCCTTGTAAGAGCTGTGAATGGTTGATTTCTTGGCTATAGATTGAGCAGCTGAATGGTAATGATTCTGCAGATTAGAAAAATGAAATTTCTGATAAATAATTTTCCTCTTTTTTTCTTTTTTAGTAAAAAAAAAGGGATGAGCAATTAAAAAGAAAATTAAATGTAAAGAAATGCTTGTTCTTTGTATGGTGATTTTTGCAAGCCACCAACCTGAATCGAAATATTTGCAATGTTAAACTATGAAGTTGAAGAGAAAGTGTAAATATTCCAGGTAGTATTTACTCTTCAGTAGGAACTATTGGAAGGGTCTGGATTTTTTAGCTTGGTTTTCTGTTTTTTTTTTCTTTTCCTTGTTTTGCATTTTCTTTTAGTAGCCAACCAAACCTAATGTAGTTTTGCACTGTCTGAAGCAGCTGAACTTCCGCTTGTGCAAGTAAATTGTGTCATTCAGTGCAACAGCAAATCCTTTGCAGAAGTGTAGCCTAGTTTCAATCTTTAATCATACTTAAGCAGGATACCAAAGGCAGTGACATCATCTTACATCCCAGAAAAGAGAGAGTGGGATAGGGTGGGATTTCTCTGAAGTATCACAGTGTCTACCTGAGTCACTTTCCCATTAAGCATTTTACTTCAGCAAAACCAAGATCAGGGGATTTATATAGTGGGATACTTCTTAGCCTATCTGCAGGTTCAGCAAGTTTTTCATGGTACAGTAAAGCTACTGTGGCAGTAACTTCTAGCACTTTTTAAGTACAGATCTGCATGCTGCTACGATGTGAAGGTAAGGTACTGCTTACTGTTAATAAAGATGAGAGAACTTTTGGAGGTACTGCCATTAAAACTGACTTCTGTTTGAGTAACAACAATCAAAAGGCAATTAAACCAAAGTGCAGTTTAGGAGAATAATTTTTAAAAAATCTTTAAAATTCTGGCCATTAGCATGATAGTTTCAGAAGTTGTATAAGCAAGAAAAAATGCATAGGAGAAGTAAGAAACATTTGCATCTTTTTGCTTAATATCTTAATTCCTTCAGGTTTGTTTGCACCCCATCTCATTTCTGAAGGGTTTGCAGGCTGTGACTGGATATTTTCATCAATCCTGTTCAGAGCTGCTGATGTTTTCTTAACTGAATTTTTTAACTTTTCTAGTTGGTCTACGGATCTACCTCAGACAAACCCTCTTGAGTTTGGTTTTCTTGCTACTTAAAGGTGCAATACAGACAACTTCAAAAACCTAGAGATTTCTTTCGTTTGACAGACTCCGCAATATTGGAGAACAGTCCACAGAAAATCCCCTTTATATAATATCAGACATAATTCATGGAAGAATCAAGCCAATAAACCTGCCATAGCAAGAGAGGCAGCTTCCCAGCTGCGCTCCATCCCCTTCTGCATTGAGCTGGGAGAATGCAGGTGATTAGTTTTGTGAACATAAACTTACACAGTTGATATCATTTTGGGACATAAACCATTGCTAGTACACAAGCCCTTTGTTTTGAGGCAAATAAAAATGAGACATGGGAAAAACACAAGTTAGAGGATTTACACAATTCCTACACCTTTGAACCTAATGCTTTACAGGGAAGAATATGGCTCAACCCAAATTGTGCTTCAGACTCTCCTGCATGCGTGTCAAGTATCTGCTGGTGTCTGCTGAGGGCTGATTCATTCCTTTGTTTTCATATGTACATCCCCTGCCTTAAAAATGCAGGACTTCTCAGGCATGTTACTAACTGGGGACTTGCTGGGGCCTCTCCCTGCGGACTCCAGATTTTAAGGTCTTATAATTTCAAGGGGAAAAAAGAATTGTGCACCTTTTTTGTCATATTAAATGAAATAGAACTATTTTTAAGCCAGCAAATTAAAGATAGGTATAACAAGATTTTCCCTTGTAAAATTAAGGGGATGGGTCAGGCCTCTGTCCAGCCAAACTCTTCAAAATTTCTTGCTGTTTTGGCATATATAACAAAATCCTACGTATTGCATAAAGCTTGAAAACTATAACGGGAGATAGTGATGGTAACAAAAAAAGCCAATAATAACTGAAGTGCAGATTTAAACAGGTGACGAAGTGAATATTTTCCCTCTATGAAGTACTTGCATACACAGCGTACTGCTTCTGTTCTGATTAATTTAGGGGGAGAAGAATTATAGCCATCTATGCCTTTAAAAATCATGTAAATGGGATGTCTTGCCATAATAACTGAGTGGCCAGAAAAGAAGAACATAACAGTGGTGCACTTTGAGTTCAAGTCCTACCAAATGGCACTTGGGTTAAACTTTGGGTATACTGCCCAGTGTCTAAATATGAACTACTCAAAAGAAAGATACAGAAGTTTAAAATAACAGCATGCAGATTTCTTTATAGAATTTAAAGAATGAAAAACACTTGAAAAAATATCAGCAGGCAGGGGCAGGAAGAACAAACGGTAACCAAATTGGTTCCTGTGACAAACCATAACATTTACTTTAAAGCATCAGCGTGCTAGTCAGTAAAAGTCAAGCTACTACTCTTTTAATAGATCCCAGGCCTTCTTAAACTCACTGGTCTGCAAGTATTACCCAGGTCAAGAGCAGGTCAAAAAGTGAAAACCCATGTGAAAGTAAACTTTAAATATCTGCTTTTGAAGAGCTATAGCAGACTGTCTCCTCTGCAGTAAATATACTTCCTCTGTTTGTATGGTATTATGCAGTATACTGTACTTAATATATTGATCCTTTCTGCACCATTTGTTCGGCTAAGAATTAAAAAGCTCCCTCGTTACATTTTTACGTAAACTCAATTTATTTTACTGTTAAGGTTTTGGGGAATTTTTTCTTAATTGTCATGGGATTTGGTTAGATTTTTTTGTGAAGCATATCACAATTATTTATTGTAATTCTCATTGCATTTACCAGACCACATGTCTCAAAGACCTCTTTTTCTAACTGTGTGTGTACAAGTGCACATATGCAAGTTGGATTTCTAGCTTTATTGCCTAAAGACAATATATGACCAAGGTCCAGAGAGCTGAAAATAAAATCGTGGACTTGATTCCAAGATTTCAGATCATGCTGCAATGATACAAGATACATTTTAATAATCCCTCTTCTCATTTTGACATCACCAGGATACTTTAGAAAAAAAAATAATTAAAAATATCAGTGTTGTATGTTGGTATTTTGAATTACTGCTCTGATTCCTATTCAGAGTTGATGTCTTCTTTGACCTGAAACTCTGATTTCCCCACACACTGAGGAGAGTCTGAGTGACTCGCTGTTTTGAATTTATTTGCCTAGTAGAATGGGTATTAATTTGGCCTGCAATACACTTGCTCCAGCTTTTGCTGGAGTGAAAGGTCATACTCTGGAGCTGTTTTTCATTTTGTTTTATATGCATTAATGTAATACCTTATGAATTACTCTGGCGTTTTGTTCTGACAGCTAAAAAGCATAATCATTTTTCCTTCCAGGAGGACTGAAATAAAAGCAATCATTCCTATTTGGGAAATGATTTATTTAAGATCTTTTCCCTCATCTTTTGCTCCTACATATATAAGCAGTGAGTGAGATTCTGGCTCTGTTTAAGTTGGTGGCAAGGCTCCCATTGATTTCCATTGGGCCAGGCTATTACTAAGTCTTATTTTAGTTCTCAGGGCTACCCTTGCATTTGAAATCTGCGCCAGCTCAATGAAATATCACAGGTCTGAAACCAGCCTAGCTGTTGTCTTGCTGTCCCACAAGGGCCCATTTCTGCTGTTGTTATGGAGGCAGAAGTCCCATTAAAGCCAGACTTTCAAGGATGATGAGGCCTAAGAGGATGAAAAATTATGTCAGCTCTGTGTTTTGTGCAGTTGTCTTCAGGCTTGGCACAAATTTTTGCTAAGCATGTGCCTGAGTTAGGACAACGAAATGTGAAATTATAAGGGATGGACGGGGTTGATGCAGCCTGCATTTGAGGTTTCTGTCTTCTCTACCTTCTGCTCTCTTGGTATTTAATGAATGCTGTGTGTTTTGCTTAATGGTTGGGGAGGAGAAGATTGGATGGATACTTGCTGAAATGGGTATTATGCCAGAAAATGTACGATATTGACTTTTGCTTGTTGCCATTTTTGAAAGCTGCGATGCTTCAGATGTTTAAAATAAACATGTGTGGAGCTGCAAATTAAATTTCCAGAAACCAGGGAGGGAGCTGAAGCTTGGACAGAAATTTGGGTCAGTGTAAAAGAGCTTTGCTTCATGCTCGGAAGCAGATAATAAAAAACCAGAACCAGCCACAAGTGGATGAATCAGGACTGCTGCACAGGATGCTTCTAATAGAGGTTACACTTGCCTGCCTTCAGTGGATTTTGGGAAAAAATCCCACCATTAATTTTGTTTCTCCAAGTGCAGGAATGCAGAATGGAAGTTCCCACGTAAGTGACAGGAACCTGGTGAGGAGGAATTTCTTTCTCAGGAGACAAGTACAATTTGTATCATGAGGTCAATTAGTTTGATTAGTTTTGCACCATTTCACTATTCACCCTAACCCCCTGTTAGAGATTTGTGTTGTCTTTATTTTTTTCCCAGGGAAGCTTCTATTAAATGTCTGTGTTACATCAGATTTTTGCCGTTTCATTATAGAGGATGAATTTGAAAAATATGAGTAAGATCCATATCGATGTGTAAGTGCTGCACATGGGCTTTCATGAAGCGAAAGGCAGTAAAGTGCCAGCTGGGACTCAGGAATTGTTTCAGCTCTTTGCTCCATCATAGGTATTTATGGGAATTTAGATACTGCTCAGATCAGCATTGCAGAACCTAAGTGATGTAGAAACCAAAACATCTCAGGAGAAAAGGACTGCAATATCTAAAGTGGGACCTGGAATTTGAGTGCTTGAGTCAAGCCTCGTACCTCTGCGAAACCTGCACAGCAGCTGCAGAGCCCCGCATACTTACAGACCCTCCCGGCAACACGGTGCACAACCTTCAGCCGCCCAAGCCTTTGCATC
Source organism: Opisthocomus hoazin (assembly GCF_030867145.1). NCBI lineage: Eukaryota > Metazoa > Chordata > Aves > Opisthocomiformes > Opisthocomidae > Opisthocomus > Opisthocomus hoazin. The sequence goes on along the minus strand of NC_134418.1, from coordinate 55,077,036 downwards.
TATGCAGAGATGCTCCCTCATGGACAGGGACAAGCTCAGGAGAACAGGCTATGCTTCAGTGGGATTAAAGAACCCTGGGGCTTCAGCTGAGCAGGGGTGCTTGGTGTGGTCTGGCACAAGCAAGCTATGCCCAAACTGCAAGGGCAACGCTGTTTTCCCCTCAAATCTCAGGCAGGAGGAGGCAGAGCTGCTGGCAGCAGCGTGCAGAGGGGCTCCTCGCACCGTGGCTGGCTGTTCAGAGCCCTTTCCTGCCTCTGTGGAAAGGTAGCGATAATTCTTCTCAAACTCAGACAAGTTGCGAAGACAAATAAAGTGAAGATTATGTAAAGGTTAGTTAGTACAGCATTGAGGGTCATATCAGTCATACAGCATTTCAGTAGTGCCCGATATCCAGGTGTCTTTGGATATCTGATCAGAATAACCTTCAGAAATTACCTGATTTCAGCAAACACATCAATGAGACTTGGATGGCAACACGAAAATGAGGACAGAAGATATCATTAATTGCCTCTGAAAGCTGATAACTGTCAAGTCTCAGTGTACATGCATGTGTGCATGTGCCAAACTACCTGTACTGCCTATGACACTAAGGAGTCCCAAAACAGGTACCTGAGTCCAGCACAAGTCCTGATAAAAGACTGCACTCTGTGATACTGTAGTTGGGTTTTAAATTTTTTGTTTTCTTCTGTTTTCCAAGACCAGGCTTGCTTACCCTTCGCTGGGACAGCAATATGGGTTATATCCCACTAGTTAAGCAGTAGGAGGGGGTGTGTGTGGAGCACTTCTGGCAAAATGGTGCTTTCTACTGCTCTATATCCAAACCACCGACTGAACCAGATACAGCAGTCAAATTGCACTTGATCAGCAGTGCTTGTGCATGCGATAAGGATTACTGCTGGTGTGGATCAGCTGGCCACAGGTCAGACTTCTTCAAATGCTTTATGCCATTCTCCCCTTCTGTCTGTTTATGTGCATAGCATGATGTGTGTATCAGCACTGATTTGGAAAAAATGTGCTCACAGGAATGTGTGCAGGTACTTATGATTTTTTTTTTCCTCTAAAAACTGCACTTGAACTTTACATGTTATTTTTTTCAAAATTTTGTCAGCAACTGCAGCTTAAAAAAAGAAATGTTTAACTAAAGGTACATATTTTAAGGCTGGTTTTGTCCTGATTTCCCAGAGCGGCTGTTTGAAATTAGGGTTAGTTTCTCTGAAACGTCCTGGTTGCCTGTGAAGCTCAAAATTCAAATGCTGTCTTTATTTTTCTTCTCCCTTTCTACTTTGCCCTCTCTCTTCTTTTTCTACCTGTTTTTCATTCTTACTGGACTAACACCAGTGTAAAATCGGGCACTGAACAGTGAATTGTATATCCTTTTGCCTGTCACCCTTTTTCTGTGATCATCTAGTTCATAGATGTTTTCAATTACTCTGCTGTTTGTTTTGCCTTATGATCTTGCACAGTCAGTATTTAGGCAGTGATGCAATGTATGTACAACCCCTTCAGGTATTTAACAATACCTCTTTACACGTTGCCAAGTCTCTTCCCCCAAATGTGCCTTGAACACCCTTGTAGCACAGAAGTCAGATTAACTTTGAGAAACTACGATAATAAATTAAAAAAGTTTTTACTTTCAGGTTCACAGTTAAAAAAAAAACAAAACAAACAGATCAAACAAAAAAAAAGCCCCAAGCCAACGAATCTGCTTTATAGCTTATTAGTATGTTTTACCTAGCCTGGATAACAGGTTTTGTGTTGAAAATTGGAGTGTGGGCTGTTTATTTACAGGGATCTAAACATGTGTATTTTTATAACTTCTCTGCTGTCATAATGAATTACCAGCCATAAGCTGTCCTTTGTTGGTCTTGGTGAAAATCAAATGAAAACCAGCAGGAGCTCCCAGAGTGCATTGTCCAAGAGTGTAAAAATGCTGTGTTGATGACAGATCATACTGTTTTTATTAAAGCTAAGAACACTGACTTTACTTTGCTTTTTGACCCTAGTGCTTTACTGTCAAGGTGATTTTATTTCTACAAATTTTCCTTCTGCAGGCCTCATCAACGATTCACCATAAAACATTAGACAAATTCCCGTCATCTGTATATGATTAGAGCAGGTTCTGTTGTGCTGCTCACCACAACTAAAGCGATGTTTTTCAGCTTTGTCTGAAAAGGAGTCAGTTTACCGGCCTTCATTCATACCACAATGTCTCCTTGTTTTCATACTAGTTTTCTTTGGTCCTTTTTAAGCTGATAAGGACATAATTGAAGGAATTTTAATGCATTATTTGCTAAAGACTGCAACCAATTTTTCAATTCCACCGTCTAAAAAATTTTGCCGTAAAAAGATTTTTTTCAGGCAAATGCTCTGACAGATGAACAGGATGCACACATGACAGATTGCTGTGAGAAAGGCAAAGGTTTATCAAAATACTATAAAGATGAATTTTCCTGAACTTTCCCAGATTAAACATGTTATGAAAGTTTAAGCTTTTTTGTAGCTACTTTGGTGTTCTTTTCCTGTAAGAGCTTCATAAGTTACTAATAATCAAATTACATACTAAAACCAGCTCCACACCGAAATCAGAGTATTTAATTATCCTGCTGTAAATTTTTCACATCTCAATTTACCAAAACAAGTAATTTAATAAAATACATGTGTATTAAAACAATATTTTTATTCTTTTCAAATAGTCTTTTAAGAATGAAAAAAGTTTTCTACAAAGCCTTTTATTTTTAGTAGTTTTGCAGCAACAAGTTGTTAGAAAAGCTTGCCTGAAGTGTAGCTATGAGATAGAAGAGGAAGAGCAGAATGTCTTTATTTTATTTTCTTTTTAAATCAATGTGCACAGTCTAGCCTTGTATGATAAAAAATTAACTTGACACAGATTTATATGCAATTCTCACCGATGCCTTTCTGTGGTTTAGAATTAAGCCATCCTTTTCTTAGAAGACAGAGAAAGACCAGCACAGTGAAGCTTTCATGGTGACCTGGAATTTCTTGAAATATGGGGTTCTTGGATTAGAGATTTCTTTTCTGATCTGCAAAGAATCCAAAAAAATTCAGACTCACAGTTCTGGACTAGGTATTTCTCTTGTCTTTCTTGGTGCCTTCAGATTTAAGAACCTCATGGCCAAAGCAGCACACAGGTGCTCTTATGCATCTCCTCACCTCCATACATGCACCTCAATTTGGCATCTAATACAAGCTTTGAATGAATAGAATTTTCCTGTTGCTGAGTATTTTAGGTTACTGAGTACTACTTTGGTCATATGCTGCTCCAGAGTGGTGTACACCTGCTTACTGATTTCTTTACAAAATCACTTCTTTTTGTGACTAAATACTTAATACAATACTTCAGATTGTTTTTTCTTTTTTTTTTTTCGATTTTTCTCTCCGTGTTGCTAATTGTGGTACAAGAGAAGATACTAATGATTCACCTTAGAGGACTTCAAGCTACCATAGGGCACCTCTGATTTATGCATTGCTTTCTTCAGTTGCGACATTATTGATGATGCCTTTTTTCTGGCAGCCTCCTCTGACATATTTCTCCTCGTTGCACAACCTGTTTTCACCATGATGAAAGAGAACAATTCTTAACACCAGGGGTGAGCCAGCTTTAGGAAGAATCTCTTCTTAGAATTATTTTATTTGTAAAATGGAGCAAACATACGTGAAAGCAGACCTGATAAACACCACAATACAATTTTACAGAGATGGTTTGGCTTTGAAATCCCCAAAAATTCTTCATTGCAAACTTTGCAGAGCAGCCGTATGCAGTAAATTAATGTGTGGTATGATCTCATTTTTACAGTCCAAACTTGAGATCTGTTGGCTTCCCCCATCCTGGAAGACTGTCACTGATAAACGTAATTAAATGGTCACTAATATAGTGAAGATCTTCAGCAAATTTGCATCTTGGCAACTAAAATGAAAATGCTGATGTACTGAGGTAAATGTATAATAAAAGACTGATTGCAGAACAGCAGGCGAATCTTTGCCTGCATTAGGAAAAACTCTTGCGTGTCAAAAAATCAATGCAAGTTTCAGATGCCAAATAACTTGTGGACCGAGACTGTTTTCCTATGCCTTAGTCAGCCTCTGAGTTATGTCAACAGGAAAGCCAAGCATTTTACACATTTTAAATTGCTGGCAAAATCACAGGTTATTCAGCAGGAAATACACTGAGACAAACCATGTACTCAAAAAATAAGCAGAAGCACTTTTTAAACTGGAAAACCAACTTTTCTGGATTGTTTCAAGAGGTGCAAGATCTTTTGTTTGGCTTGTTGTTCTCAAGGTAGGCTGGTGCCTGGGACTCCATGGATTCAAAGAGAAACACTAATGCTGCAAAGGGCATTTTAGAGGTACGAATTTTGGAATGGGGAAAGGCTGAAAACATTTTCCCTGCTCATTGGTGACAAACACCTTTTGGTCAGCATAGGCAGGAAGTGTTTTGCCACTTATGGCTTCAGCTGCTCCACCTTATGTTGTTCCCCTATGGTTTTGAGGACCTGCGTATGCAAAAGAGATTGACCAAAACTGGAATCGGAAATAAGCTAGCCCCAGGAAAGCTGGGGAGTAGGAGTCTTTTTAAGCACTTCCATTTATATGCTTTTTATGCTGTGGGGCCAGCTGGGAAAGTGCTACAGAGCTGAGGTCTGGAGGCAAGGATGAACACAAGACAGAGTGCCGGATTTTGGGTCATCAGGCTGGACAGCCTGTGGCTGTCGCCACATTTTTCTTCTCGCACTGGGGGCCCTTCATCTGGATGTGGGGTTCCTTTGTCTGAGGTCCCCCACACAGAAGAGCATCCAGTGCCCACTTCCTTCTGCTCTCAGTCCGAGTTGTCTATGGTTTAGAGCAAAGGAGGGGAAGAGTTGCATTGTGTGCTTCTAGCCCTGGGTGAGCCGCTGATCCAAAGGCTCAAAGCCTCCCTTCTTTTCTAAAAACCCACCCACTGGAGACCCATAAGTAATTCTGTTATTAACCTTTTAATTTGGCTGCCTCCCTGTGAGGAAAGAATCTGTCTTAGAACAGATGTACTGCCTTGTTTTTTCCTCTGGTTTCATTCAGTTTACATTTTTTTATTAACTAGAAAACCTGTGATATAATAATTCCTTTTGCAAAGGAGGGTGCTGCCACATTGCATTTCTTCTTTCTCAAGTCAGATGCTGAAGCCCGTCTACTGCAACCCACTGGTGGCCAGGAGTCATTGCTTCCCAAGATTACTGGCACCATCTTGCCTCTTGAATCAGTGCTATCTTGTCTCAGCTATGAGGTTAGAGGTCCTGGCTCATGCCACTTCTGTGCCTCAGGGGGACATCGGAGTTTTGTCCCACCAGTGATTCCCACAAGGTGCTCCAGGCCACTGAGCTGCTTGGGTGCTCTGAGGGCATCTGTTCCCTGGCTTGGCCCCTGTGCTGCCTGCTGCTCCAACCTCTTGCCAGAGACGCATTTTAACAGCATTTCCATGCAAATCTGCTCTATACAACCCTTAGGCTGTCTAAATATAAACCCTTAGGCTAGTTTTCTTTTTTATTGAGAAACAAATTCTGAGGTGACCGTTATCAATATTCTTATTTTAGTAATACAACAAATGAAGGTCCTATGTCTTTCTTACAAACTTTAAATTAAAATTAATATTTATTATGGTAAAATATTTTATTTATGTTGTACTTCAGCTGAAAAGAGAAAGAGTGGACCTTCTGAAGAATGCTACCGTGTAATTAAATCAACCACTTAGAAAAGCAATGATGTAACTGTGTTTGTCTACCAGTAAGAAGTAAGTAACAGAAGTTTGTACTGTCCACTTATATTTTCATTGTGAGATTTTTCAAGGTTCTTTAAAGACTAACTGCCTAATCTTATTATGGTGTGCTTGTCAATATATTAATACAGAAATATAGAACCTGACCTGCAAATTTGCACATGCAGAACATTAAATATGAAACAGTCATGTAAATTTGAGATGAACAGTGTGTCAAGTGGTCACATGGGCCCACCATACTGCATTTAGGCAACCCACCAGCCTCTCCAGCAGTATCTGAGATTTGTGCTGCAGAGTGCAGGAGAATATCTTGGTATCTCTTATTTCTGCTCTGACCCTGTCTGATGGATGGATAAAATTAGAAAGCGATGCAGGGGATTATAACTGTAAGTGAGTATTTTCCAGAATATTTTTCACTGCTCACCACATCTGTGAGGCTGAACTGGGAGCTGGCATCCACAGAGATGCACAACTTGTGTGAGGCCATGGTAATGCAACTCACTCAAAATACGTATTTGGAAAACACCAAATCCTTTGATTTATTATCTCCATTCCTGCAATTAGGGCTGTCAAACTGGTCTTCTGCATAAGCACCTCATCTCAGTAATCTCATAATCCTATACATATGTGTGTTAATATAGATGCATTACAGGAGAACTAGGCTGGGTGGGCATATGTGTATCACATAGTGGCAGTTACACCTCAGACTGTAGCATAGTACAACATCGGCCATATCTGTGCCTGTCTGAAATGAGCAGCTTCTAAAATTATCTTAAAAATAATCGTTGGGGGAAAGATCGTCTGAGGCTAACATATAACTAGTAATTTTGCTGGGTTTTTTTTAATTCATACGTTTTTAGTTCCCAGTTTTGTCTTTGTGGTTCTTTGATAATCTGTATTTTGTAAATAAAAGAAATAATTTGTAAAACAAGGAGCACTTTCTTTTGTAAAAAAAAATCTTATACTCCTGAGAGATATAACAATAGAAGGCATTTGATTATGCTCTTTGATATTAATGCAATATGTACATTGTATAGGCTATGTGTCTATATAAGTTTACATATGTATGAATTACTTCTTTTCATTCATACTTATGTATGAATTTCCTCACTTAAGGAAAAAAAGATTATTCTGACCAAAGTGGACCAGCTTGAAACTTTGGGATCTCAGGCTCTGTGGCAGATTGACCTTGGCTGGCTGGCAGATGCCTACCCAGCTGCTCTCTCAGTTCCCTTTCTCAACAGGACAGGGGAGAAAATAAGATGGAAAAATCTCATGGGTCGAGACAAAGACAGGGAGGTCACTTAGCAATTACCATCATGTGCGAAACAGACTTGATGTGGGGAAAATTAACTTGGTTTATGGCCAGTTAAAATAGGTTTGGTTACAGAGTAGGACAGTGAGACATGAAGACACTTCTGCGCTGGAACCGGCTGTGTCTGTCACGAGGCAGCTCCTGGCCTCTTCCCACAGAGGTCGCTGGGACTCCTGGGCAGCCTGGTTTCCCCCGGGACCTGCCGGTCCCCTGTGGGCTCTCTCCCAGTGAGGAAAGGGGCCAGTTGGAGGTGGGCTGGGACAGGGAGAGCAGGACAGGGAGCCGTGGTCCGGCTCCAGCCTCTGCCACGAGTCAGCCTCTCCCTGTCCTGGTTTTGAGGGGCTGCAGGCGATGCGCCAGCCGAAGCAAAACTCCAGCAGCGAGCTTCCCCCTGCTGCTTTCCCTGTACACTTGTCAGCTTGGCTAGAGATGGCTGCAGAGGCACCTATTTGCTTGCCCTTGGCTAATCTGCAGTGTTTTTGCGTAGCCTCGCTGTACGGCATCTGTATCTGTCTTTGCTGCAGTGGAAAAAGCAGAAGGCATAATCTCCTGCCATGGGTCTATCAACCCCAAATGGCTCGGATCCTCTCATTTTGCTTGTCTTACCCTGTGAACCGTACACGACAGGTACAGGGTCCAGTAAGCAATCTGTCTGAGAGATTTTACCACTCTCACAATCGTGGTGTCTCCTGGCCAGGTTCAGCAAAGCAAGTTTAATTTTAAGCACGTATTTAAGTCCTGTTAGAATTAATGGGAGTAAAACGAGGGCTTATATTTAGGTACATGCTTAAAAATGATTTATTGAGGAGAGATAAAATTAAGCCTATGCTTAAGAGCTCTGCTCATTCAGAGAGCGGAATATTTACATTTGTTCCAAACACATGTTCAAGTCATTAGGACTTGTGATAAATACTTGTGATTCACTACTTTTTTGTTGTCTTGCAGTTGGCTAAGGAGAAACCAAGGTATACAAATGTGATACTTTATTGGTAGATTCTGCTTAGAAATAGTGGTTTGTTGTACAACAACATGGATAAAAGCTGGTGGGTTTTAGTTTCATTCCTCTGTCTCTTTAAATCTGGATATTGGGGCCAGGTCCACAGCTGGGCCATGGAGAGCAGGGTGCTGGGCTGCAGGGCGCTCTGCCTCCAGGAAGCCTCCACTTCGAGTGCTGCCTTGGAGCTTGCAGGTACTGTAACTGGCTTTAAGGTTTCATGGCTTGATTTTTAAAATTTTTTTCTCCTGTTGTTGCGCTGAAATTGCATGTGCAGAAATGCTAGAGATAAGTTATGGCCGTGAGTGTGTGTGTGGGAAAGCTGTGGCACACGGTTGCCTAATAGGAAACAGTGGGGTTCACTCTGTTGCATTGCAGAGCACTTACTGGAGGAGGTAAATACTTAGGAAATTAAGGATAGTGTTTGCATGCTTGCTTGATGGGAGAAACTGGAGTTTCTTAACGTGTTTTGACTAGCTGGAAAGAAGGTTTTATTACAGGCTTCAGGTGAGCGTGCTGTGGATGGTTGCTCATATAACTTCTCTGCTGTTAGTTCACAGTCTTATCGAAAATTTGATCTGTTTGGCGTGTTTTTTCAGTAAAAGCCCAGCTCTTGGAGGCAAGTGGCAAGGGTTGAGTCAGCTTTCACTGTGTAAAAAGGCAAGTGCTAGAGCTTAGTGTTTCAGAAAAAGGGTTAAAATCTGAGTTAATCTTTTAAAAACTGGGCTTTCAGAAGTTGCTGTAAAAAAAAACTAGTTTTGTTCTTACCTTGTGATTTCTTTAAATGATCTGAAGTTCCCACTCATGATTTATCCTGAATGCTTGGGGTTTGGCAGTACCCTTGCTGCATAGGACCAAAGGCATTTGATATACTATTTGCTTCTGTTGATTCTGAGGAGTTTAAAATATATGTTTAATTTAATGGTGCAAAGCAATGACTGGCTTTCTGGAAGGCTTCCATAGGAAACTGTGCCTCTGAATGTTCACATGTACCCTTGAAGCCTGCTCACACAGCCCTGATCTGTGAGTGTAATGCATGCGGGAGCACTGAGCTGCCAGAAAAGCAGATATTCGCGAGCATTACCATAAACCATATTTGCATATCAATCATTCGTACTTGAAAGCAGAGGTTAGTAACCCTTTCTTTTTGTGCTGGCGTGCTCCACTGTGCGTTCTGCTGTTCTGGCTTTGATCTGTAGAAAAGCATGTTTACTTTTACAGCCACAAAACAGTAGTTCTCTTTTAATCAAGATGTGTAACTCTGCTACAGTAAATCAAAACAAGTGAAAAACATTTGAAATGGAGACCTAACATTTTCAGATGAGGGCTGTCTTTTATTACCAAGAAAAAAGTGCTCTCAAAGATGCAGGCTAGTTAATATCTAGATGAGTCTACTTCATCTCAGGTGTGTTTTCTTTTACTTCAGCAGGTGCTGAAAATCTGAGCTCATTGCTGGGGAGGCCTTAGGGCCACAGAGAACTGAGCTGATAAACATGTGCACATCTGCCTCATTTTGTCTAAGGAAGCACCTTTGGTAAAGGCAGCATTGCTTCCTGAAAAACAGCTCTTCCACCAGGTTTATTTGGCTTGTGGTCTCTGTTTATTAGAGCTTAGTAGAGCTGTCAAAGTAACCTATCTTTGCTCAGGAAACTTGTAACTACTGAAACCAAGGACAACATAAGCACGTAGTGCTGTTCAGGGCGTAAAGGCTGGTGATGCAGGGGAATGCAGGGTACTCTAAACCACACTCAGCTGTTAGCTCTGACTGACCTTCGGCAAGTGTCCTGACCTCCCCTTGCCTTACTCACCCAGCAGTAAAACTGGGTCAAGCAGGACCTCTTTGGAAATCAGATGATGTATCTGAGCTGAGCCTTTCTAGCAAAAAAAAAAAAAAAAAAAAAAAAAATCCTGGTGGTGGTGTTCTTTGCCGGTGTGTTTGGTATGCTAGTGTGTTTTGGCAGTTTCTTGTGTTCATTCAAGGCTGAGGACAGAGCAGAAAAAGAACAGGGTCATGACATGAAAATCAGCCAGCAGCATCTCTCCACAGGTACACAAGAGAAGAGCTGGAGAAGGCCTGATTTAGCGTGGTGGGTCAAGTCTTTCTCAGGGGTAAAGAATGGGTATTTCTTTTTAGTAAAGAATGCTGTGAGAATCAAAGAGAAGAATCCAGCACAAGCCCATAGTGAGCTGGTATGAATTTTTAGTGAACATGCTTGGGTTATGCTTGCATCCCTCTTTTTTTTTCTTTCTTTTTTTAAACGTAGCCTGTGGGCATGAATGGTCGCATAAACAGGAAGCCCCATGTGTCTCTTGGAGACAGGCCTCGGGAAGGGAATTTTCAAGTTTCTTGCAAGAGGCCACATCGCATCGGCTTAGAGTTTCCTTTAAGATGTGGATCTGAAATTGTTCGCGTGTGTGTTTCTAAAATAAAGAAAGGAATTAAAGAAAAGTTTAATCAAGTTTCACAAATGTCATCACCATCACAGCTTGAATGTGGTTAGCTAGGCATAGGCACAGATGTTACCATCTCTCAGTATGCTGTTGCCACTGGAAGCAATGAATTTTGTTGCAAGTCTAGGACCTGCTAACTAAAAAAATTGCTTAGCAAACAGCTCTGCAAATAGCCCTCACTGCTGGGCACACCCCATCAGGAATGTTTGTTGCAGCTGTGAAATGCACAGAGCAACTAGATTGAAATTTCTCAGCTCATTTGGTTTGACACTAGCAGCTTCTGTGTGGTTCGGATGAGTGTGGGATGTCTTTCCTGATAAAACACTGCACTGTTCTTTTTCCTTCAGTTTCAGTATGTTTGAATGTATTGCAGTAGATGCTCAGAATGGTAATTTCTGGTTTTGCATTAGTATAGAAATAAAGGTGAAAAGATTAGTAAATTAGTACAATAAGTACTAATTCTAAAGCTCATTGCTGAACTTGGTTACTAATTACTGAAGTAATGCAACACTAAGTGAAAACATGTATTTCTGGACAAGGGTGAAAAGGCTCTGTCCAAAAATAATAAAGAAACCACAAAAAGACCCCAAACACCCACAGTGACCTTCCCCAACAAGAACTTGAGGCTTTTATAATCCGATTTGTAGAGTAGGGCTTCTGTTTTACGCAATGATCTTGTTTAACTTTCACCTACTTAATCTCACATATTGCAGGTTAGTTAAATCTGTTAACCTGGCACCTGTCTTATCCTTTAAGGGCAATTGGTGCCCTGTGGCTGGACGTGCTGGCTCGGTGACTGTAGGACCCTCTTGTACAATGATGGTTGCCTCCAAATGCGGTCTGCTTCCTTAAGTGTATTGCCTTTAGGCCCTTGATAGCATAGCTTGTGTTCTTCTGAATGGCCCTGAAGCCATGGCAGTGCCCTGTGCTGGAGCCATGGGGTCCCTTTGGGACTCCCTTCTCAACCTTCCCAGCCCTTCTTTCCTGAGGCTAAGCAGGGCAGGTCTGCAAGGGCATGGGGCTGGAATGGGTTGACCCTGTGCCAGGCTTGAGCTGGAATTCAACCGGAGTCTGAGCTGGATTAGGCTCAGCGTGCTGCACCACAGCTCCTCTTCTGAAGACCACACTCATGTTGCTGGTTTTGGAGGGAGCTAGAAATCATCATTTAAAGTGACTTTGAAGTAGAGAGGAAAACATCCCCTCCCAGCTCTTTTAAACTATGTTCTTATGTGTCATTTAAAATAGTCTTCTGGTGTCTTTACATATATTACTATAGATACATGTTCTGTAGTTATACAGTAGACAGATATAGTTATATTTTTCTACAGCTATATGTACCTGTGCCTATATATATGAATATATCTGGACATCTATGTGTACTTTTACTATCTTTTTTGTTATACAGCATGAATATTTTCTGCTAGAAAATCTCTGTTATTTTTATTAATCCTTGATGATGAGCAAAAGTACATATTTGAAGCACCTTTTTCTTTGTAAGACAGGAAATTGTATTTGCTTTTGTTCATTGCTAGTACCAATCTGTTCTGACAGACCTGTGACACAGATAGAAAGCAGAAGTGTCTCGAGTACTGACTTCTACATTTATTTTCTCAAAGCAGAGGGTGAAGAAGCTAAACATTTAAAATGCATGGATTCCTCTGAAAGCTTTAAACCTATTAGGGCAGACGCACAGCAACTTTGCACACAGATTGCCCCCAAAGTAAGTCTTGATTTTAGGACTAAGCCAAGCTGGCATGCAAGAGCAGTTGCTGTTGATCTTTTATACTAATTTTGGATTAATTGTGATCTACAGCGCTGCGTAAACATGCTAACCTAGTACTTCAGCTTCACCACAGCTAAACATTAATCCTTCTTAATGCTCTAAGTCAACTTTTAGTCCTTAGCAGAATTTACCTTAATCTCTGGCTAGGAAGCTAACTGATTTACAAAACATAATCCAAGAGCTCCAGAATCTTAAGGAAAATGTGCAGAGAAGCAATTCATCTATGTAGAATATTATGCTTCTCTGGTATCATTCCTAAGGCAGTACTGGGAGTAATTAATCAAAAAATATATAGACCCATGGTATAAAGGTTTATTTTCCTTTTTAAATTATAAAATACCTAGATAAATTCAATTAACCCCATTGCTTTTCTTCTCTTTTTGATCTCTCTCTCTCTATCTGCATTATTAATTGCTACAGAAAATGGACAAATGCAGTCTTGTTAATTTGGTGAAACATTGTAATATTGAATATGTTAATTCGATATGGATAAACAAGTCTATGGTGCTGAATTATTTGAATGTTGTTATCGGCAGCCAGTTTTGTTGTTCTCTGTGTTTCTTGTCAAACCAAATACAATTTCTGACGGCCGTAGCTGTTATCCTCTAGAATCGAGGTGATGAGCCCAAGGGGCCTGGAAAGGGAACTGTGGAAGGCAGAGGAGAGGTGATGCATCTGTACCTCAATTTTGTGTAGTAAAAATCAGTTTACCCCAGTTTACCCCAGAGCTTCTTGATGCTATTTTGGAGGGTAGTGGGGTTTTTTTGGATTGTTTTATTTTTGTGGAGGGGGGTTTGATAGCTGGGGAAACCAGCTCATGGCAGGGAGTATCTGAGGAAACTGTGTATGAAGGGAGTGGATGCATTGCAACAGAACTGGGAGAACTCCTGGGTGACAACCAGTTAATACTCCAGACTGCTGTCAGCCAAAATGTAAAGATTCAGAAAAGCAAAGGATGTAGAGCTGCATGCGATGAATGTGGAAGAGCTCAGCTTGGTCTTCGTCAGACTCTTGATAAGTCTTATTTTGGAGCATTTCAAAAGCTGGACTGTCCTGAAGCCGGTCTACTTACTGAAGATCGGAGGTGCCTTCTGTCCTTGCTGCAAGCCCCTGCTTATGGCACATCAGCATCCGGAAGCTGCTTGATTCCTTTCCACTGTGCTTCCACCCTTTCATTTCCCCCCTCTTCTTTATTCTCTGGTATACTTGTTTTCCCTAGTCATCTGTTCTTTTTCCGGGATCATTTCCTATTTTTTGGTCCTACTTGACTGTTTTATCTATATTAGAAATAATGAGCTTTTGCTATAAAATAAGAGCAGGGTCTGTGCCGAGTAGGCAGGGGAGACAACACGTAATGATGGCCAACACCTCGCCCCTACCTAGTGAAGGATTTCCAGAAGTGCCAAAATAAATTGTCACTTACTCCAGAATAAGTGAGGCCTGTTCATACTTTGGGAATGTCTCCTCGAAACTGAAGGAGAAATCTTTGCTGTGCACTGTCCTGTTTGTTCTCGACAGCTTTAATTCTTCACCAGATTTCTGTCACCTACCTGACAGTGAGGATCCGGTTTTCACTGAGAAGATTCATGCACAGTTTGGGTTTTCTGTAGCAAATTTCAGAACAATTTTTGAGGTGTTGAGATTTGCTGTGTCCAGAGTGGCATGGATGAGGGGTTTGTGATTCTGTCCCCTCCTTAGCAGATGAACAGGTTGAGGTTCAAGCAGTCTGAAGACTGCTCTGCCGTGTACCAGCTGACTGAGACATGTCCCTGAGGGGACATGCCACCAGGCAAGGCAACTCCTGCTCCATCCTGCCGCCTGCGCGGTGCAGGGCTGCAGGGAAGGTGTTGTGAGAGCGTCACCAGCTGTCGGGAGGGTGCTGGGATGGGGGCCCCTATAGGTAGCTGATGCACACATGCCAGCGAGCTGCAGGAAGGGTGCCAGCCATAGGAGCTGCCCCTTGGAGTTTCGGTTACTGAACTAAGCTGGCAATGGCCCGGACCTATATTTAGGTCTGGATTCTGTACCAGTGTGGTAGAAAGCTCATGTACACAGCATCCTCAGGTCACCCCGCTGGCTATCACCCCGAGGAAGGCTCCTGACTGCTTTTCAGGGCCCAGCAGCAAGCAGCTTTCATCCTGCCTCTCCCTCCCACGTGGTGGGAAGCTGCGTGGGTTATTTTCACCTTGTCGTACTCTGTGTGTGCCCGAGGGACGCTCCAGAAAAGCCCCTCGTAGTTCCTGCACAAAGGCTTCCGAGATGGGTGCTAGGGGCCCAGCAGACCTTGCCCCTCATGGCTCCAGGTGTGGAGGGGTTCATGCTGACCCCCAGTGCCTCACCACTGCCTCCAGCCCAGCCTCGGGCAGGGCAGCCACTGGCTGCCACCTTCCATCTGGTGGAAAGAAATGGCAAAGAGCTGTAATTCTGCCCCTAAGTCCAAAAAGGAAATCGAGATCTCTCAGGCATTTTGGTTTAACCAGATGCAAGACTTGAGACCACTTTATTTGGGTTAGTTTGTGATAGAATTTAGTGCTTTGACATTTTAGGAGTGTTCTACTCTCTGGTCTCCTTATTGATCAAGTTTCCGGGAAGGCTAAGCAGTAGGACTTTCCTATAATGGGCTGATCTAAGTATTGAAAATATACGGATGTTTTCTTCACTGTGGCATCTGAGAATTCTTCCTTCCATCACCTTTTCACACTTTGCTTTACCCTGTCCTCTGGTTTGCTAGCACACCTGACAGGAAAGGAAAGTGATGCAATTTTAGGGAAATCCTTTCAAAGCTGAGCACAAATGGACTCAGATTCTTTGAACTGTATCTGGTGGTCTTAAAATGGTGTAAAATCCATGTTGATCATTGACAATACTGTTTTTACCAAAGCTCTGTTTTCAAACAAAGGAAACCAGATGGTTAAAGTCCAAGCTTTGATAAGTCGTTTTCCCAGTGTTTTGGGCTCTTGCCCAAAATGTTATCACTTAGACATAAAATTGGCAGGCGAGTAATTCATTTGCAAAGCAGAGTCTTGAATTAATTCATTTTTCAAAATGAGTTTCTGCCCTAGGTTTGTCAGTTCACACTCATAATGATTTTAAAATACCAATAAACTGATTTTGTTGCTTTGGTAATTTTTTTCACCCTTTGTAAGCTGTGCCAAGCACTCTACTGATAAGCAAAGCACTTTTTTTTTTATCTGTGGGGCAGATATGCATGTTGGAGGGAAATGGTCTTAAAGTCTATTGTTTTAGTGATGAGGCTGTAGATAGTCGTTATCAAAATGATGTGATTTACAAATTATTTATGGGCATTTTTTGCTTTCTGTGTTAGTAAATTTGGGTTTTTTTTGCACTCCTGGTGGAATCACCTGGCATGAGTTCTATGGCACAGGTTGCTTCATTCACTCATTCCAAATTATTGCAATAGATTTTGGAAGAGATGTCTATCGATCTTTAGAAGGGAAATGAGATGCCTGAAATTGCATATGCTCAGGGTCAGGTGTTATATAGGC
Source organism: Opisthocomus hoazin (assembly GCF_030867145.1). NCBI lineage: Eukaryota > Metazoa > Chordata > Aves > Opisthocomiformes > Opisthocomidae > Opisthocomus > Opisthocomus hoazin. The sequence goes on along the minus strand of NC_134418.1, from coordinate 55,061,217 downwards.
AAATCCTTTCCTTGCTTGAGCGGAATCTAGAGTTGGGAGATGTTACGTGAAGCTGAACAGGGAGAACATTATTTCCTCTAGTCCTGGAAATAGGAGATCTCTGGGGAGAGGTGCAAGGTAGGCATGGGGAACAGGCGCATTGAGGAAAAAGGAACCTGAGAGGACATTTCATCCCTGCATGTTTACGGTTTCTATCTGGAAAGTGATTTTGTTTTGTGAGTGGATCCAAGGAGAGCCTGGGAATTCAGGGTAGTCTAAAGCAGCAGGGTTTCTTTGTTAATGAATGCCTGATTTATTCCTGAGTACATTACTTGTGTTTATATCTGGCTGCTGAAATTCATTAATTGTATCACTTATTGCACTAATTTACGTTCTCTAAGGCCTGAGGAACCCACAGCATGTTAAATGCCTACATGGCTTCAATGACTGGGATGACTGAGGGGTTGTTTATTTTCCCCTCTTGGGCTTGTGTTGCACTTGTCACACTGTTTGCCAACGCTAACCAATTTCTGTGTTGCTGCTCACATGAATTCAGAGCTCTTTGAAGCAAGGAGGGCAGAGATGGCACTTCGGAGGTTATGGTCTTGTTTGAGAACTGGCATGTTATGACTCCACAAACACTTTAATCTGAGGGAAAAGAAAGTCTCACCGCTATGAAATGGGCTTTACAAGGTGAGTCTCACTCAGATTTCCTAGCAAAGATGCTGCTTGTTAATGAACATGGTTTTCATTTAATTTGGTGGGAGCTCTTCCGCCTGAGAAGCACCGAACGAGGCCCTGCAAGCTTTACTGCCTCCACGTTAAATGACCCTTGAGAAGAGTTGCAGAAATGGATCTGACTCCAGCCACCTCATAATCTTGGTAGCTGTAAATCCTTTCGTCATGCACTAGAAGCTTTATCAGAAACAGCATGGAGGCTCAGGTTCTTTTAATAGATATGTGTTATTGAGACAACATAATTAGCCATAATGATTTTTTTCTTTTCTTTTTCTTCTTTTTTTGAACTTTCCTTAGGACCACTGACCACCCTGTCACAAATTGTCATCTTTGGGATTTGTTGGGAACCAAGACTGGCCTTTTTGGGGTATTTGATTTTTGCTACATGAGTGCAGCAACTTGCAATACAGTACAATACAAAAAAAGCTTATTTCTACACCTTTGCTTTGCCATGTTTCTGCAGGCTACCTAAAGGGTTAAAAAAAAAAAGAATAAAGGCAAATACAGCATGGTGTACTTCCACATTCAGGTTAGGCTCATGAATGGTTTAATTGCATTAAATATTCTTTCTGTTTGTGCAGGTGACAAATCTTGTCTCTTAAACTAAATACAGTTGATACTGATAGCTTGAAGTATGCTAGCAGCATAAATCTTGATTATAGTAACCCTTCAGAACTGGAAGTTGCTAGAATATAAACCCCTTGCTTGTGCCAAAACGCTGTGGGATATGTAACCCACATGGAATGGTTCCTTAAAGAGAAGAAAGAAAAGTATCTGTTTCTTTTTGACAGGCAAACGTATTATTATGCCAGCTTGGCATAACAACATTGATGTGCATATCGTATGGTGGATGGAAAAGGGTGACGTGTGAGTTAAGGAGGCAGATGTAAGTGCCTGATCTGTTGTGCATCTGCAAGCCTTTATGTCAGCTTCCCAAAGTCCTTCCATGTTGATAGGTATTGTTAAATGTCACTTCTTAAAGGGATCTTGTCATATTTGTAGTTCTGACAGCTGTACGTGATACAAAACTGGGTTTTAAACACTTATTTTTACCATTTAAGAATATGTTTAGTTTAATGTGAATCACAAATATAGAATATCAGGTCTGCAAATAGTGATCTTTCCCCTCTTTAAGGGAAGTTTTAATATAAATGATGCAAAAAATGCAAAAGTATTCCTTATGGAAACGAAAACATGTATGAGAAGAATATGTGATGTCTGAATTAGTTTTGCTAATGTCTTTGTTTTAGGGCTATGTTGCATTAGCAACACTAGCTTTAAATTGGTGGTTTTGTTGAGGTAGCAGTAGTCCTGTGGGGATGGGGGCGGGGAGGAAGACATGCCAAGATATAACGTAAAGCATTCAGTATTTTCTAACTTAAAAGGTGATAGTGAGGTCAGCCAACCTCTGAATTATTTAATTTGAAGGAGATTTCTTTATAAAAACTCTTCTAAGTGCAGGTATCTTGTCATCCTATTCCTGGTGCTCCCAGCAAGGCTTATTTGCAGGGATGGTGATACTGCAAACTTCCAAGAAGGCCAAATAAAAAAGGATTAAAAAATGACAAATACATGTGATAAATAGGCTTTGGTGCATGATGTTAGATCACCCCATCACTTTATTAGACAGAGGTTGTGAAGATAGTAATCAGTTTTGTTTGAAAAGGCATTTTGTTCGTGCAGAATCCAAAGGTACATCCAATGATATGTAGCTGACATACTTCTATTTTAACTTAGCTTAAGTGAAAATAACTTGAATAAACTATGTAATGTATAGTTTATAGTATTTAGTTTTACATATGCATACAGATGGATAAATATATGTGTATACACAAACGATTTGCTATGATTAGCTGACAAGCTGAGGCATGATATGACACTTAATAATGGCCAGTAAACCTCTAAATGATGTCAGTGTATCACAGAGCTCTTTTCATGATATTATCAGCAGTCATTAAAGTTATTTATTGCTTTCATCATGCATTTCTGTTACCCGTGGCAACTTGGCAGAAAACATATTGCTAGCACAACTGATGATAGATTCAGTTTCAGATTTTGGATATGACAATCTGAACGTCTTAATGGTATATTTATGCTTCCTGGCAAAATGTGCTTCTTAAGGCATGCTGTATTTCAAATGCAAAGTATAAAAATAAGTAAAGCATTTATGCGTCTTCCACACTGCATACTACCAGCACCTCCACTCTAACGAAGAACAATTAATCTGCAGATTTCATGGTGGTCTGCTGAGATGGGAAAGCAGCACTGTCTCTATTTTACGGGTCCAGGGAAGCGAGAGACAGAGGCGTTTGCGTGTCGGGTTGGTTGAGGGGAGGCAGCACCCTCAAAGAGGAGCACTCAGCTCCACTGGGGTATGGCCAGCGGTGCTGCCGCTGCCGCCCTACACGTGAGCCTGCTGCTTTGAGGGCAACCCGTGCACCCTTTTGCACTCTCCCATTTGCCAAAAACACAGTGTAAGACAGCTAAGTTGCTACAAACCTATTCCAGCATTAAACCTGATGATATTGCTTCTTAGGTAACACATGGTATTTATTCAGAAAATGTGTTCCATGAAGGGAGAAAATGGAGAAGTGTAGATCTGCTTTTTCCACAAGTGTTTCATTTGTACTAGTTGGATAAACATGACGAATCTTGCATTGTGTGTGGGATGCAGGCTGTAGCTATTCTTCCACAACAGTGCTGCTTCTTGAGGATTTTTTTAAATTTTGATAGTTAAAAAGAAGTCCCTGATTTTACTTTTTTTTTTTTTTTTTTTTTTAAAATAAGGGAAGAGGGAAACACACATGCACAATTTAATTTAGAGATTTCAAAACACGCGTTGACGGATACTCTTATTCCTTTGATCCTTTTTTTTTTTTTTTTAAAAAAAATTTAGTTCTCTCTCTGGTGAGATTAGTGAACGTAATGCTTTTATAGTTTGTTACTTTTGGACATCCTGCTGAGAGACACTGGTGTCTAAATTTATTCTCCCTGATAAACTTCTTTTTCTTTCCCCCTGAATACAGGGTGGGCACACGTTTCTCAGTAGCAGTACAGCAGCCATAGTGTATGCATACGATGCAGCAATCTGTGGCAATGATGTATTTGCAGAATTTGGTTCCTGCATGAGACGGGAGCTACAAAATGCCTGAGCAGAGCCCAAGTTCAAATGGAGTTTGATATTTCCACCTGTCATTACATCCTGCAGGGTTTTAAACTACTTTGAATTTCTTCCTCTGTCAGTCTGTGGGTCCGGCTGGCTGTGCAGGAGCAGGCACAAGCAGGGGCAGGCAAGGGAGACAGGGACATGCTGCGCGTTGGAAAAGGGAGGGTCTCTGCACAGTTAGTAAAGCAAAGCGTAGGTCGCATCTGAAATGCAGTTCCATGACCCTGTCAAATCATTTGGCTTGATTCATGCTAAACAAAAGTGTAATTCACGCTCGAGCGACATGCTCATCTACTTAGAATAAATACAAATTATTCTAGCTTCTGAGTTTTGACATAGTTTTTGAAGTTTCCTTAAAGTTATTATGATCATATGAACTTAATTACAGAGTACTTTACATGTACTCATCTGGTAAATGTCATACAACAGACAGAGTCAAAGGGAAGGTATGCAGGATTTTTGGTCTCCCTCTTCTTCATGTTATGCTTCTTTATGTTGCCATGAGTTTTAAGCATGCCTGCCTGAGTGTTCCTCCTGTTAGAAAAAGAACAACCCCTCTGCCTCCCCTCCCCCGCCAAAAAATTCCCAAAGCAAAACTCTAACTGTTGCCTGTTGCCTGCTCAGAAAGGAAAAATCTCTGGATTCACAAAAATAACAGCCTGGAGAAATCCCTGGACTGGACAGACCATTACCTCTCCAGTGGCATCAGGGACCCGCTCCCTCGGGTGGGCAGGATGCAGCGTGCATCTCTTGGGTGGGAAGAAGGAAGGATGCACGTGCATCTCCACGCAGGCAGCGGCAGCTTCGCTGCCCCCTCGGTACCGGGGGAAGAGGAAGGGGCCAGGCCGGGGGGTGTCTGAGAAATCAAACCCCATTGCAGCGAGATCGGCATGATCCCCACTGGGCATGTGCTGGCCGTGGGAGGCTAAGCAGCCTCTCCAGGGCACGCGGCGCTTCTCCCACAGATGCCACTCGCCTCCTTTTCAATGCTGTTCCGCCATTTTCCTTGCTCTTCTCTGTGGCTTGGTAAACTTGGAGTTGGAGCTTCTCGGCACTTACTATTTAAGAAGTTAAGTGTTTGTTTTTTTTCCTTTGCAAGAGTTGCAGTGCAGTGTGCACGTCTGTCTTGCTGCTTCAGACTGGTGGAGAAGTGGTCTTGCCAAGTGGTTTATTTAGGACAGAGCTAGAGCGATTTCCAGTTGTACTGTATACATTAGCAGTGATAAGGGCATCCTCTAATCTACAGGGTCATCTTTCCCTACTGTAGTAAAATAGTTTTAGCATGTGTAAAGTAAGTTTGTTTCATAAAAAGAGGGTCTGACAGTCATGTAGGTGTGCGTAAATATATAAATATACTTAATGACACAAGGTTAAGCTTCTTAAGGCATACACCCCAGAATACTAACATGTTCGTATTTCTCTTCCCTTGGAAGTTACATAGCAATATGTTTTTTTTCCTGTTGCAATTAGCTGATACATATTTTCATTAGTAGTGCCAAGTTTTAGTGTGCATTCATGCTCTAAGAAATAATACATATTTTAATTTGCGCTATGGTTTTAGGTTAAAGAAAGTCTCATCTGGAGTACAATGAGCAAGTCTTTCCAAAGCAATATTCCAGAAAACAACTGCTAAATCACAGCAGTTTGTAGAAGTGTCCACACTCAAAGAAAGAGTCATTTTTTCTTGGCGCAGTTCTGCAACTGGGACAATGCCGAATGCTTTCACTCTTTGCTGGCCTGCGTACAAATGTGTTTTCAGGTAGCAAGTACGTGATCCTCTGTCTCTTGGCATGTTTTATCAGACTCTTCATGAAAAGTGTTGCTTATATTTTTTTTTTTTAATTTAAAAAGCATCCTGACTAAATTTTGCCATCTAGTTAATAAGTAACAATTGACTCTAGGTCTGCCGTCATGCTTTTTATTTTCAGTGTATGCGGAAATTAAGACAGAGGAGGGGGAGACAAATCTGGAGTGAATTTCCATCACCCATAGTGGTTTTTCCTAAGAAAACAGTCTTTCAATGTAAACAACATCTGTATTTTTCATGTTGTCTTTCTAAATAATGGTTCCGTAAATAACTTGCCCCCACTGTAGGGCAGCAGTTAGATTCCTTAATCTCTCAGTCATCCAGGGCTCTGTGCAGAACGCAGACTTTCAGCATATTTAAACATACATCGCTCAAACTTTTGATACCTTTTCCTCACGGCAGGATTTCAAAAGGTGGATGACTGCTAAATGCACTTTCATTCTCTGTGTTAGTGCTTTAACATTAGTCTGACTTTAATAGGCTGGGATGATTTCAGCTTATAAATCTTCAACTGGAGGATAAAGTTCAAGTAGATAAAATCAAACAGATGTTGGTGGGAGGATTTCTTCATGACCCATAAAAGTGCTATCATCAAAGCCTAGAATCATTTGTTTTGAATTATTACATTGTTATCAAAAGGACTGTAGCAGTCTGTTTGTTGAGAAATTGGATCTGTTTATCTGAAAACAGAACAAAGATGCCATGCTAAGAAGTCCCTGGGAAAGTGTGGGTTAGCTGATGGCTGACGCGGTAGGGTAGCTGTGAGACATTTTGATTGACAGCTGTCCAAATAACTGCCAGGCCTGGAAGCTTCTGCATATGATTATATTATTGAAAATGGCATCCGATTAAATGTTGAAGTGTTGCTTGTTTAAAAATTAATATATTTTTCCTATATTCTGAGGAAATGAAGGTTCTAGAAAGCTTTTGTCTTTTTTTTTATTTATTTAAAAAAAACAACTTAGTGGTAAATCCAAGTTTCCTTTCAGTAGTAGTTTTAAGTCAAGACTGAAAAGTGCTGAAGACTGCTGAAGTGACATTTCATTCTTTTTCTTCAACTGAAATGGTGTCCTGTTAAACAGAAACAAGTTGCACCTGCATAAATGAAAAAATGTGTTCTTTTTATTACTCACTGAAAAGGCTTTATCCTATCACTCATAATTTATTTAAAAAAAATTGGCATGCAAGTGACATGTACCAGTGTTTAGAGTGAATCTAAAACCAGCACTCAGATTTAAGTGGACATCATGTAAAAGCATGAGAAAATCACTTTTAAAGTCCTTCAGCTACCACATATGTTCCCCTGTGTGTGTGTGTATGCACATATAGCACGGCTCAAGCTTCACAGCCGACACAGACTTTAACAGCCTTCCCTTTCCTTCAGAAAACCACTGACCAGAAACTGAAATGGGCCAGGAAAACATTTTGGCTTGTATATGAATGCTGCATAGGAGGGCTTGAACCTAGCCCTGGAGCCCCCAGTGGGAATGGGGTGCAGCATCTGCACGGGGCTGCAAGGATGTTCTTCTTGGTTGTGACTCTTTCCAGGGACACAGCCTTGGTGGGGAAACACTGAACATTGAGGTTTTGTCTTAGGTGGGTGTTAGAGGTAAGCCTGAGAGCAGATGCTGTGAACTGGACCAAGGAACGGCTCCTGCTCAAAGCCACAAGAGAGGGGTTTAGCCCCATCTCTCCTGGGGGCCACAGAACTGTGCGGGTGCCTTTTTTGGCCAATAAGAAGTCGAAGGGTTTTCCCGAGGTTTTCTTCTATCCAGACTATTTGCAAGGTTTTCCTACTATCCGAGTAAAAGTAACAGTAATGCCTGTAAGAGAGGCGTGGATGTGGGTCATTGCTGAACGTCGCTGTTCTTGGACTAGCCTTAGCTTAATTTCCTTTTAAATAACATTTCTGTCTATATCCGTTTCAGTCGTAACAGTGACTGTGGTTGTGTAATGCTGCATCAGATAAAAACAGTGATGAGTTTGCTGAGATGCTTGTGACCATGTCAGGTGTAGAAAAATCCTTTTCTGAGTTCAAATCCTATGTTTAAATCTCCAGATAATATTGAACTCTTGCTTGCAAACATTATCAAGATACTTGCCTGAGCTTATTGGACATTATTTTAGTGTCAATAAGTAATAGCATTGAAGTGGTGCATTATTTTTTTAAATTTTATTCTGGAATATCTGTTCAGCTTTGGTCCAGAAGGCTTAATTCTAGAATTGCAGCCCTGTTCGGAAGGAAACTTGCAGGCAGGCCTTGGCACAGTCTTGCAGTGATTTTGCAGGCTGCTATGTCTCTAGAAAGTTTGCCAGACTTCAGAAACAGCCTAAAGAAGTCCCATGGGACAGTCACGTACAACATAATGTTGATTTTAGTCTAAGTGTAGAGAGAAATAGTTCTCCCCTTAGTTTAATATTTTAAAATTCCACTATTTTCTCAGCTTTGCAAAGGCTAAAAACTTGCTGTGACCGGATGCATAAAATAGTCCTCATGGCCCATTTCATTATCACTATGAGTGCAAGCTCTTTCCCTCTAACAGCCAGTGAGTCCAACGAAAGCACAATGCGTGCTTAGAGGTGGCCCCTTCAAAAATGGGTGGGGGAAGAGATGAGGCTGAGAGCAATTGCTGCTGAGTGGGGTGGGGAGAAGATGTAGGTGATGGGTGGAGAAGCTTGCTGGGATCCAGGATGGACACTGGACCCTGTAGCAGCCCTTCTTGGGAACTGGTTTGCTGGAGCCAGGAAGGGAGTTGAGAGGAGCGTCTCTTGAGATTCCCATATTTTGGAGCATGACATGCAGCTCTTCCTTGTGTGGAGGAATCGGCAAGCTAGCCAAATCCTGGACACAAGGGCATTGTGGTTGGGGGTGAGGAAACTGAGACATGTCTTTGAGACTTAAAGACTGTCTTTAAGTTTTCAGAACTTTGCAAATGCTGCTCTGAGAGAAAGTGGTGTTAAATCTGCTTTCTGCAGGATAACCAGAAAACCAAGAGGCAAACCAAGACTGCTGTGCCCCGCCGTGGGGCGAGGGCTCCTTCATAGAAATAAGTCAAGCAATAAGCTTCACTACTGAAGTTTATGTGGAAGCTTATGTGACCAAAGGTAAAGTTACCGTGACCTTTTAAAGATATTTCAAGTTCTGAAAATGCCTTATGGTGGAATATAAAATCAGTTATTCCAAATTGTATTTTAATGCATCGTTTTCTCTGAGGTACCAAAATTGCTGATGGTGCACTTGCTTTTGTGTTGAGTGATGAGCTTTTTAGAGAAAAGCTAGCATATGAGGTAGAGACGAGCAGAAAATATTTATAATGCCTAACCTCCTTGTGGTTCAAGATGCTTTCCTACTTGCATTGCCAAGTCTAGTAAATTACTACAGTTTAGAGAGCTGCTTCTTTATAGTGTATGAAAAGAACATAACTTTACAGATTTTGTTGAAAAGAAATCTTGAAAAAACATTTTCAGCCAAGGTAAAACCACTGCACATTGTGCAAGAAAACCAAGACCATTTTTATGTTTACCCTGCTCTGAGAGTGTGGAGCTTAGTCTCCAAGATCTTGCTCAGCTGAAATGAAGACCTCTTCAGATCTCATAGCTACTTTGAGTGATCAAAGTCATGTGAGACAAATCAGACCAGAACATAGGTGAAATCTCCTGAATTTTTGGTTAATTGGGAATGTAGAGCATGAATTTTGCTTTTGTTTGTTTAGGAAATCAGTTCCTTTTGGAGACCCATGGTTAGTGAAGAATGGTCGGTCTCTTCACTAGCAGTGAGTTAATGCTGTAAGAGAGCTGGAAGGCAGTCATGCAACTTGACTTTTCTCTCTCAGTTCCTAAGTTGTGTGTTCCTAACATCTCTTGGTGCCAAGGTAAGCTTAGAAAGGTTATTCTGTAGAGAATTCTCCCTGAAAAAGCAGCTGTATGCATGATACTTCCAGCAGAGTTTGGGTTTTAGGTAAGACGTGCAGGGGATCTCATTGTTTTATAGCCCAAGATAAAAAATCAGTTAGCTGGGGACAAGGTGAAGGAGAGGGAAGGACTGCTGCGAAGGAATACTGCAGCCTGAAGGAGAAGATGGTGGAGGAATAGATGGTTGTAAACTGATGGGCTTCTTTTATCTAATCACCCACCCTTAGTCCTTAAGGATCTCCTTCCTCATGCTAAGAGATGTTATGCCTCAAAGGCATGTAAAAAGACCAGAAGAAACTACGTGGCACAGCCTTCCTACACCCAGAGCTTGTGGTTAATTTCACAGTAAGAAACAAAGTCTGTAAATGACCTTACAAGGTGCAGAGTGTTTGTGGGTTTTTTTAGCTCCTCTGTGGATCAGTCTCCCCTCTGTCCCTAACCTCCTGTGCTGGTCTTGAAAGGAGACTGACGGCTTTTTCGCTTCAAGTTTTCCATAAGTCCCAGGGCTGTGGTGAGGAGAGGGGCTACAGGCTGGGGGATACATAGTACTGTGTTGAATTATCTTCCTGAAGAGTGCTTGCTGGGGTGAGGATGTATTGAAGGTCAGTTTTTACCTTGTTTGGGTGATGCCTTCATCTACTGAATAGGAAGTCAAAAGCAGAGTCAACTTTTCAGGGTATGTTAAGTCAGAGATAAAGGAGACTGACTGTGGAAAGACATATCTTATTCGAGTGTCATCAAGAAATTGCAGAAATGGTTCAGGAGATTGCTCTGTTCTGCAATTTTGCAGATCTGCATGATGATGTTTAAACAAGGAATAAATTTGTGGTACTTTAGGGCAAAAAAAGGGAGAAAGATGCAAGATCTTAAAGGAGAAGGCTAAAAAAGAGTGTTAACTTTACTAAGTGCGGTTAAGATGTGCAAGTTAATGAACCTACTCTTGTAAATGAAGAATGGAACCAGAGCAGCCTCTGTGGAAAATTTTTCAAATAAATTGCAGCTAAAATCATTATAATGAAACTAGCGGGGGAACAAATGTGCTAGGATACATACAATCAAGTTGCTCAGAGAGAATGATTTTTCAGCCATAAAACATTAAGGCAATGGAGAACAGCAAGAAAAAGCTGTTGTCTGTCACTTGGGCTATAACAGCAAAGCAACAGTTTATAATCCAAAAAGTTCAGTAGCAGGGAATCCCCAAACATGACTTTGTTAGCTTTATGCAAAAGAAGAAACACACAGCAGGAAAATAATTCAGTTGACATGATACAGTGGCATGAACAAAATAATGCCTCAGAGACAAACAAATAGTATCCAGAATGCTGAAGAAAATTTTACATAGCTGGAGATTTCAGGTAATAGCACAAAGAAGTCATTAAATCTGCAGCAACTGATTTATACAGTAGCCTCATAAATTAAATGAAACCTTATTCAAAGTACACAATGCACTATAGCTTTGCTTCTGAAACTTCTGAAAGAAAACAGAGATGTTTTTGAGAGCCTGGGATGTTTCCAGATATCCTAGGCTTGGAAATAGAGAAAAATGATTCAGTCTATAAAGAATCTGTCTTGGAGAGTAAGTCAAAAATCACTGGGTCTGTGGAAGATAAAGAGACAGTGGCATTGCTAAAAGGGCAGTGCTAGAAATCTTGATACGTGCCCTCATATCAGTGGAGAAGACATTTTAGGTTCAGATAAGTCTGAGCAATTAAAATTAAGTGCTGGAGATAGCCGCAACCAAACACCTATGCTTGAATAAATATTATCCAGCTTAGTTAAAAGAAAAAAAAAAATCTCCGTACTCAATGCCAAATATTACTGGGTAAAGAAAGCAATTACCTAATCACACTCTGGACACTGGCAGGGAGATGAATATTCTATGTGGGATGAAACCATCAGCGAAAAGACCCTATTGCCACCCATGAGGCTTACAAATAGGAGGTGTGTGTAGCAGCACCAAGGGCGATGACATTGTGATGTATAGGTGCTGAGATGGTAGGGTAGAAGCCATGGCACATCACACTCATAGCCTCATCTGTCTGCTAGTGAAAGCCAGGGGAGTAAATCTAGAGTTGAAATAAAATGATGAAATTGTGAGTGACTGTAGCTTCACGTGTGGAACAGTTCTGACCTCCTAAGAACTAAAACCTGACCTCCAAAAGGTAAAAGCAATACAGGAAAGCCCACTACTAAAGATACTAAATCAATTCAGAGATTATTATGGTTTATAGACTCAGACTGAGTTTTTTTGTGGTCGGTCTCAGATGTGTGTGAATTCCTGTGGCAAGTGCTAGGCAGCGATGCATGCTGGAAGCAAGTCCCTTCATATGACATGCTTTACCCCATGTGCCAAAGGGACAATGACAACATACTCCAGAGTCTCAGGTTTGTCTTTTAGTTGACTCTCTTTGCAAATAGGAAAGGTAACAGACATTTCTAAGGCCTTTTTTTCAAAATTAAGCCCACGTTGTCCCAGTCAGATTATAAGAAACTATACCATCAATGGTAATGATTGCTGTGAAAGCTGCCTGCCCTTTGCACTGTACAGAGGAGCCTTGCATTCGGCGTTGCAGTGACAGCCCGTGTGAAGGTGCCTGGTACCCGGCAGGTGGCTGGGGGCTTGGGATGAGCCCGGGCGGTGTCCGGCGGGAGGCCAGGGGCTCGGGATGAGCCCAGAGAAGAGGCACGTTGCTTGCCCCAGTGTTTCCGTGCTGGCTGCGCCGCCATTCCTGTTACAGACTCCCTGCTGCTGAAGAGGTGACACATGTGCTGACAGGGTAATGAAGGGATAGCGAGGTGAGGAGAGGATGGCCCTTCTGAAAAAAATAATTGTGCTTGTATTTTGAGTGAGGAATAACGGCAATTTCTGCAGTTAACAGAGAAGTTTTGTATGATGGCATGGCAGATGTTGGTTTCCTTCCCTCCCTCCTTCTCCGTGCTGTCAGGGGAAACAGAGCACGGCGAGGGCATGGTGTGAAAGTTAGATCTGTCCTGCCTTGCTGGTGTGAGTATTCACGTCTGAGTTGAGGTATCAGACCAATGGTAAAACCGCTTGTAGGAAGGACAGCAAGGCAGCTGTCTCCTTCGGCACTGCCTGGCTCCAGGGCAGGTCAATGGTAGTGGAAAACCTAAAGATATGGAACAAACGGTTCAGGCAGGTCAAAACAGTTATTCCTAGTTTGCAAAAAAAGTAGTGCTGTAAGTGGTGGCCTGGGGGCTGGAGGATTGTTTAAAAAGGTATTGAAGTACTCCCAGCCCTAACCCCGCACCACGGTGGGAAGTTTTGCTGTTCAGGGAGAGCTTCCCCTAAGGGGGAAGACTTGAGGGTGTCAGACTTGATTTCTGGGGAGGCCAAGCAGCTGCCTAGCTCCTGTTCCCCAGCACCATGGTGGGGCTGAGGTAACGTGACCCAAGGGGGACCAGGAGCCGCTGCTCCAGGGGAAGCTGTGGGGCTGTCCGCCACCTCGGCCTGCGGGCAGAGCCATCCTGTGGCAGGAAGGCCTTGTCAGGCTGAAACAACATGGCTGCTGGAGGGCTGCCCACGAGCCGCAGCCCAGGCTGTAGGAAGAGACTAAATGCTCCTAGTCCCCGCCCTGGCCTGCTGGCTGCTCGTGGAGGGAGCCATGGGCTGAATGTGCTCCTTGTTGGGACTTGATGCCTGGGGCTGAAGGGGTTGTGGTGGCATCGCAGCCACCAGGCCAGGCCACATGGGCCTTCTCCTCGGGCAACCTCCTCTCTGCCACAGTCACTGTTGCCAAAATCGGGTCCCCCCACCACACCGCACACGTGCGGTGGGAAACTGCTTCTCTGGTTAATATAAAGGCCAACGCAGAACAGCCCTCGTGCGGAGGGCACAGGGGGGTCAGCCACAGGAGTGACAGGTTTGAACCATTTTTCCCAAGAGCAGCCTACTTAACCAAATGTGTATATATATTTATTTGTACACATTCTTGGTGTCGTGCTCAAAAGCGGGATTTTGGATGGCACTTTTATGATGCGAGGGAAAGGAGGTTTTCAGAGGGCTCACCAGGTCCGGAGTGTCCCGTGTTCCCTTGATAGTGGCCCAGCCCTTTTCCCCTTGTTTTTTTTCCGGGTTTTTTCGCTCCATATGTTACAAACTCTGTTATATCTGCTCTGTTAAGCCGCTGTGTGTCACGGTAGCAGCTCCGCAAATTTAAATTGACTATTTTTGTCCGCAAGAGCAGTATCAACCAGTTCCGAAGCTGTATTTTCCATGTGCTGTATGGGGGCTGATATAAACAAATTGGTTTTCCTTCGGGGGTTTGGCAGCTCTTGCCCAACCTGTCAGAGAAATGGTTATGACTATTTCTTCGCTCTCAAATGAGGCTGCTGAAAACTTACAGTCTCTCTGGGAATTTCAGCTTCTTTCTATGGAATAGAATAGAACAATATCCTGTTCTATGTTATGTATAATTGCAGACGATTTAGTGTTAAGCAGTCTCTTCTGGCAGAAGTAAAAAGAGGGAAAAAAGACCCAACCCAAACTGACCCCACCTACCCCTTTTTCCTGTCAAACCTAAATACCTATTCCTTTTGGCAATATCGACAATTTTTACATAACCTGACTGGCTGTTCTGAGAACATACTCATGGCAGATACATGCTGCAACTTACATCCTTATTTTTTTTCTGTTGACTTCTTTGCTTAGTTTACTAAACAGTTTTTTTTCTTAAATGATAGTAATTTGGCCTAAATTATTCATTAAAGAAGTTTGATTTCTGCTATGAACTTTTTTATTAGCTAATAACCTGTCTTTTTGCAGTGTATTTTAATGGAATTGCAGTTGCAACAAAAGTCACAGATAAATAAGTTTAAAAAAGCCTTTAGGTGAATAGTGAATAATACAATACAAAGTCATACCAGGAGAGAAATGAATGCAGCAACAGCATAGCAGAAGTGATTAAATGCACCAAAATGGTCAAAGCTGATTTTTTTTCCTATTATCTCCTCTCTTTTTAAAAAAAAAACTTTAAAAGTGTCTTTGAATGATATATCGTTTCAGAAAGTGTTTACAGACAGCAAATATCATAAACCCCACAGATATTCATATGGATATTCATGCATAGCAATGGTTGTCATGTGGTTCTTTTGTAGAATGTTTACTTTTCACATGTTGATACGGATACTGGATATTCATAGTTTTGGGTTTTTTTACAGCTAGAAGCAGCTTTCACAACCATAGCCCTGGTCACCCAGATGGGAAGCAGAAATATTACCTCATGCTGCAAGTGAATAGCAAATGTTTTTGAACAAGTGACGGACGAAAATGACAGTGGAAACGGAGCATAAATATGTGATCATTACAGCTGGTTCCATATAAATTCTGGTGTTTTGTTACATTGGGGAAAATAACTTCAAAGTGACATTCTTTACTGAATAAACTGCTCACTAGGACTGTTTCTCCTGTCTGTTCAACAAAACGTACTTCTAATGAGTGCTTTGGGAGGAAATTTGCTTTGTGATACTGACCAAAATAACAGCTTTCATTGAACTTGCTGAGAGTTTTGATGCTAAAGTATCAGTGGAAGTGGTAGCCTGTGCTTTGAATAACAGAACTTTCCAGGAAACATGGATCCATCCTGAAACTGGTATTTTTTGGCAACTGGCTGAATAATACAGCTTTGAGTCTTAATTATTCACTAAAATAAAAATATGATGGGTTATCCTACATGCATGGAACTGTTGGAGCAAGTCCAAAGGAGGGCTACAAAAATGATCCGAGGGCTGGAGCACCTCTTCTATGAGGACAGGCTGAGAGAGTTGGGCTTGTTCAGCCTGGAGAAGAGAAGGCTGCGGGGAGACCTGATTGCAGCCTTTCAGTACTTAAAGGGAGCCTATAGGAAAGATGGGGACAATCTGTTTAGTAGAGACAGCAGTGACAGGATGAGGGGTAATGGTTTTAAACTAAAACAGGGTAGGTTTAGGCTAGATGTAAGGAAGAAATTCTTTACAATGAGGGTGGTGAAACACTGGAACGGGTTGCACAGAGAGCTAGTGGAGGCCCCATCCCTGGAAACATTCAAGACCAGGTTGGACAGGGCTCTGAGCAACCTGATCTAGTTAGCGGTGTCCCTGCTCGCTGCGGGGGGGTTGGACTAGATGACCTCTAGGGGTCCCTTCCAACCCAAAACTTTCTATGATTCTATGATTCTATATCCTCATGGCAGATTTTTATTATATTCTAGGTGAGACTAGAATATCAGGATGCCTATTTTGGGAAGTGCTCAAGATAAGAGAGGAGCTGGATAGTGTAATGGTAGATGTGGAACAAGGAGCTATGTTTTAATTTTAGACTTTGCTGCTACTTTTTACTCATGGAAAGAATTCTCCATCCTGGCTTTCATCCAGATTTTTTTTTTTGTCAAACAATTATATAGAATTGTAAATGGCAACCAATTTTGTACCATGAGGTACAAAAAAAGGCTAGCAAGCCTAAATTAACTACATTAGTGATTCATCTTTAGAGATGCCTTGTCAGCTAAGGAAGGAGGTGGCATGAGACAGTGGTCCAGTAGGAGAAGCAGCAAATAAATGTGGTTGTCCTTAGTGCTTGTGCTTAGGATGCTTTTCTTCCTGCTGTAAAATTTGCAACTATGCAGTCCTACCTCCAGTACAGCAGTGTCCAGCTGGTGACTGCAGCAATGTGCACAACAAGGATGCAAGTTCTGGGCCGTTCTTATTGAATGATGTGTCCTGTGTTTTAATGTTAATGGGTTTAATTGCTTGTTATTTTGTGCTCAATTCTTATCGTGAATCCTCATTGAGCCTTCGCATTTCTTTCAGAGTTAAGTACATGATGCATGTTTGAACAAAAGCTTAAAGATTTGAAGCAACGTAACTTCAAATTTCAAGCTTCCCAGTAAAAATTTTAATAGTGTGCTTAATATATGCAGATAAGGACTTTGAACAAAATATTTTTTACCTTTATGATTTCATTGCTTTAAATTGAGTTAAAACAAGGACACCCAGAGCCGTGGTACTTGCTATAGCTATTGCATTTCACTGTTGGTGCCTGTGGTCGTAGTGGTTCATGTACTTTTACTTAACTAGATGAAGAGATGTTCTGAATGACAAATGTTTAAAGTAATGTTAATTTTCTTTTTTTTCTTAAATGGGGAATTTTAAGTGGCTGTTTAATGAGATGTTCTCCTTAATTTCTGAATTATGTTTAAATCCTGAATAATTCTGTATTTTGCTATACTAACCACTTCCGTTACACTACAAGAGCATGCCAATTCTTACCTGTTTCTTGAAGACTGACTTCTTTGTCCACGGGTATTCAGGACATCCTCACTTGGTGTTGTGCCTGATTTCAAGGAGTTACAGTTTCCCCTGGAGATACTTCAGGTTGTGTGGTTATCACGTACCTGCTTGAGGGCAGGAGGAGGCCTGGGAGCTCAGCTCGCATTCCACCCAGCACTGCCTTCGCTTCCTTTCCTTTCCCTTTCCTTCCCTGCAATGAAGGGAGAGCGCTTGTCCTTTTTGCACTGACTTTATCACAGTTGAGGCAGTAGCATTGAAATTGTCTAATGTAAAGCAGTTTTTGCATAAGCTATCTGGTGTAAATTGGGTAATCTGGTGTGACAGAGCGTGCAGAGCAAAGTGAGCTGCTCAGAGTTTGCACAGAAGACCTCAGTAGTGAAGTGTGTATCTTTTCGCTGTATTGTCCTTATCCGGTTCTTTAAAGAGCCAAATAACTTTTCTTGTAAATAGATTTTATTGATGCTGCATAATCTTTAGGGATGTCAGATCAGGAAGAAAGCCTATCTTTTGTGCATCTTGGAAACCATGCTGCCACCCTGTTCTGGATTTGTGAAGCTTAGAGGGTCTGGCCTATAGAACTGCGATGCTAGGTATGATACGTCTGGGCAGGAGTTTTTAGGAGGGAAGCAATGTGGAAACAGGTATTTGAATTGCCATTGGGAGTCTAATGTTGAAAGTTATTTTTAATAAGAACAGCAGGCTCATCTATTGTGACAAGTCCTGCCCCAAGAAACACTTGGGAGATGACATGACCGGAGTTCTGCAAGGCTGGGCGCCCTGCCCTTGCTGGGCAAAAATAGATGGCAGAATGCACATGGTAAGCAATTCACTTCTTCCTGCCAAAGTGCTTGTTTGCATCCCTGCGTAGTGTAGAAAACATGACATGGGCTAATGTATCGCCACAAATGTTTCTTGGAGAGATTTTTGGTCTTGGTTCCTATATAAAGTTTTTCAGTGTTTCGTGAGAATAACTGGAGTTAATAATTGATTAGTTGTGTGTAATTGTCCCTCATTTATATTGATGAGAGATGAAGGCACTTAGTAGCTTTCAGAAATAAGTTGCTGTAATTTAGTCCTGTTTGCCCTTGTGCAGCATAAACAAGTATACTAACTCAATAACAGTTGTTGTAATTATTACCTATACTTGCAAAGATGAGTGGAAATCTGGTAGTTTCCCAGAAGGACTCTGAAATAATACCTATGACATTGTTTAGCAGAAAAGTATTAATTAGTTTTGGATCTAGATATGCTTGCCTCTAAAGAAGATCTCTCTACTCCAATCTCAGAAATTCTCAGTAGGAAATGACACCTTTGGGAAGATGGTAATTATTTTGTGTACTTATTATATGATGGGAAAACAGATATAGAAGTCTGTTTTTCCTCCCCTTTGTAATAAAAGAGGTAATTATAACAAGAAAAACCCTACTCATATTAATCTAAATGTATGCAATCTCTTTATTTGTTTAGAAGTTTGAACTCTGGAAAATTTAATAGAGATATTTTTGAAAGAAGTTTAAAATGTACTGTACCTTTTTTTTTTCTTCTGAACTGTAGCAACTGACTAGTACTGAAGACAGCCTGAGGAGGGATTTATTATGGCAATAAGCCAAAAAGTCACGACTCTCATCTAACAAAATCTCTTCCGACAGAGGGCTCAATTCAGAGGAACATCCAGCCTTAGGATATGATTGCTCAGTAGTGAGGGTGATCTGTGGCAATGAGAATCACTCAAATGAGGCACTGGGGCATTTTAGTCCTTTCATTCTTCTGAGAGCCTCTGCATGCTCCTGGGAGCATGGGTACTTGAGCTGGCATTTTGCACCTGCTTTCTCTTTCAGTCCTTAGGTCCTCCAGCAGTTATGTCATTCAGGTTATCAAACCAGAGCTAGGGGTGTCTCTATGCACTTGTTTGAGTGGTGATAGCCTTGACAACCTCCAGGGAGTTAAGCATCTTCTTGAGAAAGACTCTGTATTTGGAGACTGTTGGAGAGGAACCTCCATTCCTCCAAACCTTGTGAACATCACAAATGGTGTTTGACCTCACTCCTCAGCACAAACAGGTACAGCAATTTTGGGAGAAGTTTGTTGTCTAATGTCTCCAGTCCTAGCCTTCTACTCTTTCCTCTGTGCCTTCTTTTATCATGGTATCAGGCAGCCCAAGGGTCAGCTTCACATCGGGGTGAGCACGTTGAACTGCTTGTTTGTTTTTCAAAGGTCCAGTTCCCTGTCAGCTTCTTCCCATCTCTTCCTGTGGTCACAGGCTCTTGGGTTTTTTTGTTTGGGTTTATTTTTGGTTTTTCTGCTTCAGACTTGGCACTTGCTCAAGCCACTTGAAATCACCGGTGTGGTACAAAAATAACCTGGCCAAAACAAGTCATACAGTTTTCTGCTTGACTGCTGAGTTGAATTGATTCCTGGAGTCAGTGCCACACTCATTGCAGAGGAGGGTGTGAAACTGGGGTGTTTGGAGCAAAGATGGGGAAAACAAAGGGCAACAAGCCATCATGTCAGCTCAGCTGTGTGTAAAGCTGCAACACTGCACCTCTTTCCCAGTCCTTCCATTGCTTCCTACTACCTAGTCCAGCTAATATGTGCCTGTATCTGTGTGTGCAGAGTAATTGTTTTAGCATTTGTTTTCACTGTGTAAATGAGGAAGAAAGCTGAGAGTTAGACGCCTTCTTACTTGAATGCTGACATTTTTCTGTATTACAATACAAGACGATTTTTGCACTTCTCTACATTACCTCATGGTAAACAGCCATGCCACCACATTTCATGGAGAAGTAAAATATCTCTGGCGTGAAATAGGTTTGAATTAAATTATGGGACTGTTTGCATGACATTTCGTGGAAATCTGCTTTGAACTTTCATTTGTACAAAATACAATGTGGTTTACATAAGTAGTCATTCACGGAAATATTCTCTTCTGTAATGTTATTAGCATTATTATTTTGCAAGTTGCAACTTGTAGAAATGCATTTATCCGAAGTACAAGTCATCAGCTGCTTTATTTAAAAAAAAAAATGCAACTAATCTCTAAATAGTGACTTTTTTGACTCTAAGTCTCTTATGACTTGACAAAAATGTAAAAATCACCAATTCTATCTTATATCATGCATAACCACACACTGAAGCCTCTAAGAAGTTGACCACCCAGTGTTCTGGATCTGTACAAAGGGGACACCAGCAGCTCTGGATTTGATCAGTTTGCTTCTAAATGAGAGTATATGTGATTTTAATAGAGCACGTGGATAATTGGGTACAGGTTGGTCGTGCCTTTTAAATGTTACAGTTTTAGTTAGTCTGCGTACGTATGTGGAACATAGCACCAAGTAGTTGGTGTTGTTCTGTGACGTATCACTATCTTTCCTATATAGATCCAAAGGGAAGTCAAATTGCTTTTGTACTGTGATATGTATGGGCTATTTATTATATATGTCACTGTACCATGACTCAGTAGCAGATTTACTATATATAGCAAATAAAGCAACAAAAGCTTTGGAGACTTTGGGAATTCTGTGAAACTGAATGCAAAATACTCACTTGAAATGAGTACCTATTTTAACTGGATACTTCAAAGTTATGATAGGTGGCTTTTGACCAGTAGTGAATGAAGCCTGGTCTTTGTGTGTTCTGTCCTTGAAGTGAGAAGAGTAACTCAAGTTGATCAGATAAAACAGCAAAGTAAAAGAGAAAACCTTTCTGAAAATCAAAATGTGTCCAAAGAGGTGAAAATGTTGAAGAGGGGGTGGATTTTTTTTTTTTTAAGTTTCACTGGGTCTACTAATCTCTAAGGAGTTATATCAAAATAACACCTATGGCAGACCAGATACATAAGCTTTCCCCAAAATGACACGCATTTTTGAATATTGCCTAGTCCAGTAACATGTAAGAAGAAATGTTTTGGGGTACCACCTACAGGTGAGTATAGTCAAAAACATAGTAGAGGGAATAGTTTTGCAAGCCTGGGGGAGGGTGAATAAAAAAAAAATGATGAAGAAGAAAGCAGCATGTCAGGTGAGAAATGAAGTAAAATATTAATAGTCAGGTTGAAGGTCAAGGAGAGGAAGAACACACAAGGCTTGCGGAACTAAGAGAGTAGCAAATTTTGTAGCAGTTAGGTTTTCAGAACCTGACTCTCCTTCATATGACTTCAAAGTTAAGAAAGCCATTGAGTTCCAGAAAAGGTTGCTTGTTTTCTTTTCTTGCTCACTTTTGATGATATTTGCCTTAAATAAAGAAAATAAAATACAACCTCCAAAATCCTGAGCAAGAATCATGAAAAGATATTTGAAGCACTTCCAAGAAGTTTATTCAGTAGTTGAAAAATAACTTAGAGTCCTACACTAGTTCTGAAAATGGCACACTTGATTTACAGTTTTATTCCTTATAAAACAATTGTCAAACTTTCAGTCTATAACAAGAAAAGTAGTCATTTAGTAATTAATATATTGGGTATGCTTGGGTCTCCACAAGTGAAAATCAATGATGAAGCTTCTAAGGCACTAGCTGTGATATCTTTGTAGAAGGAATGTGAAATATTTTGGTTTGTTGAGGAAATCTTAGTGAATTTAATAGAAGAAATGTCACGACACAGAACCAGTGAGCTTATAAGCATAAGGTTCTTTTACAGAATGTTCAAATGTAATTGCTTGAAAAAAATATACTTTTTTTTTTGTTGGAGTTTCAAAAATTCAATTTTTTTAATGAAAGCTAGTTTCAATCTAAGCTTTTGTGTTGTACAGAATGATGTAATTCATGTCAACAATATTCTTGTGTTCTCAAAATCAACAGTTAATGTTCATGTACTGATGAAGCAGAGATACAGAGAAAGTATACATCAAAGTTTATATGTAAACATTCTCTCTAAGCACATAATAAATGTTTGTTAAAATATATGCTTTGAGATAAGCTCCTTATTCAAATCAGATGGTATGTACTTTGTTCAATTCTTAAGACATTTTTCTGTCTCCTAGAAATTACAAAGTAAGAAACTTAGTGAGTTTGATTGTGAATGCAAGCTGTTGTCTTCTGTCTTTGCTCCTTCAAGACTGTATTTTGACTTTGAGAATAGACTTCCTGATGTCTGCAACTGCTAGTTTCTTAGCACCTCTGTGGTACTTCTTTTTTAACTTATTTTAAAATTAGAAGTGACTCTTTCTTCCTGTGTTTTATTTTTTGGGCTACTCCTTTTCTGCTGGTACTTGTTGGGTTGTTTATAAGTGAAAAGGTAAGTGAGACTGATTGTGGTGATAGGGGGAGTTATCGTTTCCTTTTTGTTGCTTTAGAAGTGCTGTGTACTTGTGCATGTCAACCACTCTTTGATGCACTGAGGATTTGACTTTCAAAAATGGTGTTATTAAGGGCAGTTGTTTGTCATTTTTACATGTGGGGCATGGATGGATTAATTTATGCTAAAAAACAGTGCCCACAAAGTAACTGGGCAGACAACAAAAAAGTTATCTAAGACTTGGTCAAAAGCTTCTCCTCTTATCCTGGCAAAAGCTGATTGAACTATTTGTAAAAAGAAGAATGAGATTTACCTCTTGTTTTAAAAGCAAATTCACTTTTGCACATTGTGTAAATGCAAGATCCTACTACGAAAAATATGACAAACATGGAATTGTTTTTATTAAGGTCAGACCTTTGGAAAACAGTTTGTTTTCGTAGTACATATGTGTGTGGTGGTAGGGGAAGTAGAGAATAAAAGCAAAAGAACAACAGTTTTTAAGGATGGTTAGTCTACTGTTTTAGAACCTGAGTACTCATTCTGTCAGTGCAGACAATTCCATACTTTTACTTAGAGGCTAGAAAAATATTCCTTCATACATTCAGTTAGGAAAGGAAGAATTCATAAAAATCTTATAAATACAGTGGTATGTATATGATACGTAATAGCAGTGCTGAGAATATCTGACTAGAGACAGCTTTTTACTAGCAGTTGTAAAGGAGAATATGAGGAAGATAGACAAAGAACAAAGGAAAAACGAGAGATTAAAGAAGAAAAAGAAAACAGTCTAGGTTATCTGTTTTCTTTTCATGAGGAAGAATCTAAAAATGAATAAAATTCTAGCTCAAAGAGGAAATATTTTTACATCACTCTAGCTCATAGAAGAATACCCAACATTATTAGAAATTAATTCTGATTTTATCTTTTGAAGGTCAAGTGAAATTGTGCTTCTTGGATATAGACTACAAGCCAGGCATGTTCTCTGTGCAATTAAGAGCAAGACACTCCGCTAAAGAGAATGGCAACTTTTCAAATTAGCTTGGAGGGAAGAATCTGTGTCTTCATTTTATTACAACAGTATGTATTTTGAAGTGTAACAACATTAATCTCTAGTTCTATACTTCATTTAGTTCTGCAAAGATACACTGTATGACTTAAAGGAAAAAAGATTGGAAAATGGGAACGTGATTTTCAGGCTTTTTTGTAATTATAGGCAGTAGTTCATACTTTTTTTACATATTTATAAAAAGCAATGTAATAACATTAATGAGCAGGCAATATAGGAATATGCAATTGGTAAATGAGATCATTTATCTCTAACAGAAAATAAATTCCAATTAGCATGTTGTAATCTATACTGCACTTAATTTCTCTAAATGAATCTATGATTCTCCTGGGGCTTGGGGTGGTTTTTTTTTTCCCTCCTTTCCTCTGTCACCCTCTCTGCCCTCGTTGCTGCCCCCCCTGCCAGCATACGTAGGTGTATGTTATGCAAATTACATGTTTTCACAATTTTAAAACTTAGGGCCTTAAATTTACCTCCCAGACCTAATTTAAGGCACCCTTTTTTTTTTTTTTTTTTTTTTTTCAAAGGTGCTAAATTCCTGTGGCTCCCACAGCAGGGACTCAGTAGTGCTTAGCACTTCTGCAAATACGTTACTGGAACTGTAGGGACTTCTATTTTAGATAGTTAAATATTGATTCAGAAGTCTAATGTTAAGCCTTTTCATTTGGAAATATACCTTTTGACAGGTTCCTTAATTTCTATATTGTGCACTTTTATAGTGTAAATGAACCACTGCTGGGATTAGGCTATATCAAGCAGTCAAGTGGGTGTGACTAGGGTACTGCTGGCTGATATGGTAAGATGCTGATTCTTTCCAGATTTAGATGGTAAAAATCTAAATTTCTGGTCCCACAATATCCGCCTTTCCTTCAGTATATGCCATCATTGTTGCATTTCAACTATTTTAATTTCAAAGTATTAATATAGGAACGTTTGGTGTTACACTGAATATAGCTGAATTATTGCAGAAAAAATATTGGAAATGTTCTGGTTTGTGGAATGGTTATTTGAAAAGAAGTTAAATACACAACTTGTTTGTACTGGAGTTTTTTTCAAGGTTAAAAATAACTTTGAATCGGAACCTGTGTGAATAAGAGACTTTTAAACTAGTTAGGTTCTTGTTGACTTAACTCGGCTTCATAGAGAGCTGTTGAATTAAATAAGTTGGAGTATACAAAAGTGTAGAATAATATATCTAGCGGATCCACATGCACACATCCTGTTGTCTTGCCTTTCCTGGTTGCACTGAGCTGTGCATAGAGGCTGCGCCCAGACCTCTGCCTGTGCTCTCGGCAAGCCTCCCAGCGTGTCGGTTTTGCCTGCACCCTTCAGTTCCAGCTGCCATAACGCAGGACTTAAATTAAATGGATAATCTTGTGCTGACCCAGAAGACCTATGGGATATTTGTGCGACTTGCAAAGATCTAGAGAAGGGGCTGTACATCTTGTAAAGTTCAAAGTAGGATTTCGGTGTGATTTACATTGGTGCATAGACTTTGTGCAGAAGCTGGTTTTTAACGTCAGTGCAAGAAATCTGTCTCTGTCACAAGGCGAAAAACATTTCTATAACTCTTGGATCTTTCTCAGCTCAGCGTGTGTCTTCTGAAATGAGAATTTCAAAATTAATATTACTGTACTATTTGATACATGATAGTCTGTAGTGGAGAATAATTTAATCTTCTCATTCGTTCTTCACTTAAAGAAAACAAATAAACAAAATCCCAAACAAAACAAAACCCCACCAAAATTAATCTGAAATTTATCATAAATGAAATAGGCAAGTGGAATAGTAGAACTGGAATGTGCAATAATTTTTAATAACATTCTAAAAACTCTGGTATTAGAATTGCACCAGAAGAAATTGTTAAAATAGTTGGCTGTATCTTAAATATTATTCTGGTTTATGTATTTTAATATAAATTAAATTGTAATATATATTATCTTACATTGCAATTTAGTTGTCTAGTACAATAGACAGTAACTTATATTACAACTTTTCTGATTGCTGATATATTGAATTAATTTTTGTTACTTGTTTCCCTGCAAAAAGTCCAAAAGATCTTACGGAACAAAAGAAGAATAAGGGAGGTGTTTGTTTTTAACTCTTTTATTGCTTATAGCTTTAGGGTTTTTCTTTTGTCTGAGATGATGCACCCATGCATAGCTAATCTGATCTCATGTTACTGCACAGTAGTATTTTTGTCTTCTCTTTGTCTTTTAAGAGGCATGTAAGTCATTCTGTGACTTAATTGTCAATCTTGATTTCAAAGACCAACTTTAGTCTAAAGTCAGAACCTAGGCATTTAAAAGACATTTGGAAACTTTGTGGCAAATTATGTAAAAATAACTCCTAGGGCTCTTCTCTGCAGAGGAGAGGACTAGCAGTTGTGCCTGCCATGACTACAGAAGGAAGTGGCCCTTGCAATTATCCAAGATGTATAATAATGTAGTTTGTAAAAAATCTCCATTTATATAAGGCCTAATTAGCAATTCTCTTGGGGTAGACCAAGGTGTACCACTGATTTCAAGCATTTGTATGCTTGTGGCTCTTCAGACATTTTTTTTTCTTCATGCCTGTGTGAAATATTCCATCCTTTTTTAGAAACTTTATTTAATTCTGTTATTGTGTTAGTTGGGGCTCTGGACTTCATGTGGGAAGTCTTAAACAGAAAGACTTGGCCAGTACTATGAAGATACTTATGTCCTTGTGTTGTCTCTTTTGGTTAAAATGGTTTCATTTATAATCGAAATCATAGCACGCTCCATTTCCAGTTCTCTTAGCTGTGATTTCATTCAGGGCTCAGTGCTAATAAAGGGTTAAGAGTCTAGAAATGGACCTGAAATGTTCAGCAGGGCTGCTGATCCCAGAGGAGGGGAAAATGGTCCTGGCTTGACAAGTGTTCATCAAGATTCATTTTATCTAGCAGAAATTTCCCCCTATGTCAGTCCAAATAGTAGGGAGGTTTAGAAGGTTGTGTGGGGAGGAGAGGGAAGGGGGAATATATATGAGAAAGGACCCTCTCTCCAGACTACTGAGCAGCAGATGGGAGGTTCTGGAAATACTTAGGTCATACCAATAAATAAAGACTAGCACATGGTCCAAAGGAACAATGTTTTTTGCCTATACAGTTAAAAAAAAAAAAAAAAAAATCTGGTCTCGGTCACAGCTGCAACAGCACAGTGACTCATAGCCTGTGAAGTGTGGGATACTCCCTTTATAAAATGGAGTGGAATGAACTGCTGTTCAGATGCAAAATCTTCTCTAAGACCTAGAAGTGTGCTTTGAACAGAAGTGTTTTGACTTGTCAACAAAAAAGTAGCTTACTTAAGAAATAGGAAGAAGGGGGGAGCAGGATAAAAAAGCATAGAAGTGAGATGTGAAAAGAAAGTGGGTGTCCCGTCCCCCCCCTCGGCCAAATCTTTAAGAAAGAAACTGAGATTCCTGTTTTGGTGATTTGATTCCCTTCCCCCTCACCCCTCTGGATTCAAAACAAACAAAACAAACACCCACCAAAAAATCACTGTTATATGTATCTTGATGAAGTTCTCCCTCAGGGTGGTGTTCATGGATAAATAGTCTTACGCAAGCTTATACACTAGCTATATGGAAAAAAAAATGCTATTTTCTGTTGATGCTGTGAAAAGCTGAAGTTGAAGACTTACGGGTGTCACTATTCTCGCTTAAACATGTTTTAAATAGACATTAAAATTACTAGAATTTAACCTGGGCCTTATAGGTGCATGTTTTGCTTGAAGACTTAGCACTTGAGATAATTAGTTTTAGTTAGAGTTGCTACTGTTTACCAGCAGTAGCATTGTTACTTTGGTGGTCTTGGACTATAAACAAAGTTTATGCAAAAGGAACTGAAGCAGTTTTTGGACTGATACAATTGTAAAAAAAGGTCTGCTGCTGAACATGCAAACCCTTCTTTAAGTCAGTCTTTACTAGTGTTTTGAACACTTGTTACTTCATGCCTGCTTACTCGTTAAAGTATAGCTGTTAGTTAACAATATCAATATATCATATTCGGCTGCTTGCCAGACTGCTGCGTATGAAGTCCAAGCAACTTCGCAGGACAGCTGCTCCCGCGAGCGCAGCAGCCGGGGGAACCCACGCACAGCACAGTCTGCAGCCCATGTCTTCCGTGGTGCAGCAGCGGTCCCTGGGGTGGTTTCACAGCACCAGGCTTCTGTTCTGACATGCAGGCTGGGTGAAAGTAAATGGAGTTGTGCATCTCTTTCTCTCTCTTTTTTTTTTTTTAATGATTTAAAAAAAAAGAACAGGAGGCTAATTTCACCTGCAACAGTGCAAGTAACACAGCCACAGCACATTTTGAGACTCCAAGCAATGGAGAGATTTAAAGGTCCAAAGAGGAACCGTGTATGGCTCCAGATTTACATGGGGAGAGGAAACAGAAACAAAGTCTTGCTGGAGAGAGGCTGTGGAAGGGACTGTCTCTGTACCTGAAATTCTTTTCCACTGTCAGTCTTTGGGAAGGTCTGCACAGGCTAGAGATGTGGATCTTGTTGCGAACCATTTAGCAAGCTGTATGCTGCCAATGTTATCCTTAAATATTGCTGTAATGTAGTAATGTGCCTCTAGTATGGTGGACTGCAGAGCTGTGTCAGTCTTGACATCCTCTAACCCCTGCTTTCTGATCACCTATGTGAAGTGGAGTAGCCGGTGTTTCTGATGTGCTATTATTTGTAGGTCCATGCACCTGAAGATGAAAACTGGGAGAAACCTGATATTTTCTGGTGCATTTGCATTCATATGGAAATATAAAGCTTACGTCTCAACTGGAGCCTTATTTCCATTGCATTTAAAATTAAGTACCAAACAAATAAAACCTAAACAAAACCAGCCCTGCCTGTATCTATAAAAATAACTATATTCACATACATATTATCAAATGATCTCCATAACATTGATACCAGTAGGCCTTCATTGCCATGCCCCTCTACTTGGGTTTTGCAGAAAGCTTCAGAATTCCCATGTAGAAGTCACCACTGGTGTGATCTGAAACGCTTAATAGTAGTGTAATAACAGAAGAAAATCAGTGGTGGTACTAGGTGCTTAAAAACAAAAATCCTGCTACTAAGGATTGATACTGGGTATGAAGAAGTTCAGGTGGATAGCATAATTGTCAGTGTTAAACCTGTGAGACTATTAAGAAAAGGCAGGTTTTGATTGCTTCAGGATAGTTTTGAAATTTTACCTTTCAAGAAATAATAGACCATATTAATTAAACCTCTTAATTTTAACTGAAATATGCAAGAGAGGGTCTTTTAGCATTTGGTACCATCTTCTATCCATTTGGAAAAAAGACTATTTCTTCAGAAATCATTCTTCAAAAATGTTCTGCACTTGTGGACATGCTTCTGTTTTACTCGGTGTCAAATGACGGAAAGGAAGAATTTTGACAGCTCCAGCACAAGTCATATGCACATTTACAAAGTAACATCCATAGTACCAATACAAGTTGAAGGTAGGTTTTCTGGGTAAAACATATCTATATTCAAATAAAATATAGTCAGTAATGGCACAGTTATGAAATTGCATAGCCATACAAAGCCTTTCTTACTTATTGCATGTTTCTGTGCCTTTGTGGAGATTCAAAGTTTTTTGTAGGTGCTGTTTTAGTAGAGTAATTTTCATTCGGATGCTAGTAAAACATCAAGGATCCCTAAACTACTTAAAAATGAGAACCAGTGCTGTGTTATTTAGCAGTCCAAACTAGCACAGAGGAAAAAGCAACTTGATGTAGAACACAAAATGCATCTACATGAAATGCAAAGATGTCATAAGGATTGTTCTGTTTAGATTTACACTGATGCATTTTCGATGAACTTCAAACTCTGCTGCTTCTTATAAAGAAAAATGTTCCTAGGTTTGGAGCAGTGTGAATTTCATACTTTTGGTATGCTAATAACATTATTACTGTATCTTTTTTTAAAGGTGGAATACTTTTTACCAATTCCAAAAATATTCAGGATGTGTTAGAAGTGTGCGTGTATGTATATATGCGTGTGTTTGGATATAAATTTACAAAAAAATATAACAATATACATCTCTATATTTTAGCTATTTTGAAATTTGGTTTTCAAAACTTAAACTCATATTTGTGCAGTTTTTAAGGACTTCGACCGGATAGTACTGTTAATTCTACACTGAATTTTGCACTGGTGTTATGGGTACAGATACGGTGGGTGAGTGTCGCATCCTTTGCAACATGAAGCCTGCTACCGGCTGGTACATAATTTTAGAATTTTAGTATTGCAGAAGCCTATCCTTGTAGCACTGGTGCAGCTACTATGGACATGCTCAAACTTTTTATAAGCTCATACACATAATAAAGCAAAAAGTTACAAAACCAGATGCTACAAAACAACACGGAAACAGGCACTCTTCAGTTTCTTGATATATATCTTGATAAAATATTTAGTAAGGTGAACTGTGTCACAGGCGAGTACTGCATGGGCATCTTGTTTTAATTCTGGTCTGCGCTCACTAGCTCTGTGGGCTTGCATTTGATCTCTGAGCCAAGATAAAACACACAATGAGAACCAAACAGTGCAAACAGAAATGCCTGCTTTGGTAAAGGCTGTAAAACAGAAGAAGTATTTCACTGGGTCCAACGGGGTGTGCCACCAGGCGCTGTTACTCACATGGCCAGTATTCTGAGACTGCGTCTTGAGACCGGGGTTGCAGACTGTGGGAGCAGAGGAGACCTAGCTGCTGAGCTCCAGGGGAAGATGAGAGAGGGGGTCGTGCTGCTGCTAGGGAGGAGCATGGCTGCCCGGGCTGCCGCAGCTACCCCTGCGCTGTAAACGCAGGTTTGCTTGGGCTCTGTTTTAGTAGTTACTGTGGTAGGTACGGAAAAGCGTAAACCTGATGGATTTCCGTTACCCTTTTCTAAGCGCAATTTTAACTTGCCTTACCCAACCGAGTCTTGGGTTTTTGTATGACACTTCTGAAAAAATGTTTTCCTGGATTAATAATCCCCAAGAAACTGATCATTATGAGCAGTTTAATGAGTGGCTTGGAACTTAGTGCCCTGGTCAGGATGAGGTCTGTTAGAGGATTATTTCCTCGGTAAAGTGAGGGGCTGGGGAACATTGCTTTTTTAATAGTTTATAACTTTTTTCAGTTGATAGAGCTGGATCTTGGACACTGCTAAATCATTTGTTCAGGATAATCTGTGGCTTCAGACTGGTTTCCATCATCTGGGGAAACATGAGAGACGAAGTCTGCATACTGTAACCTTCCTCTGGTCTCCCCACCTGAATGAGAGAGGGAACACATTTCAGAGTACAATCATTTACATATTTAGTAGTGAGTTGATCACTTACTACCCTTGATTTCAAAGGGGTTAGCCCCAGAAATAGGCACAGTTGCTTGCATACTTAGGAGTAAGTATTCTCAGGATGGTGCCTTAACACAGGACTTGTACAGGACTTGTATGGTATTAACAATTTTAGGTCCTGAACCTGCAAACGCTTATGGGTTTCAGTAACTTTATTCTTGAGACCAGTCCAGTAATAGTGACATGAGTGCGATTTTGAACACAAGTAAGAACTAGTAAGATCGTGGCATTGGTTTTCAAAGGGACCGTAAACTCTATGGACCATTGCAAAATAATATATACTGCAATGACCTGTGAAATTGCCATGTATATATGTGGCTCTGTGAAGTAAACTACACATTCCTTGTACCCAGTTCTGTGAATGTTTAAATGAATGTGAGTAGCTTTACTCATGCAAGTAAACCCAAGCAAATATAGGAAATGATAGGAGATTACTTACAGGGTAAAGCTGGTGATACATTTAAATGTTTTGCAGGGCTGTCCTGCAGACTTTACTGTTAAAACATGTGTTTTTGTTTCACATGTTGCATCACAAATGAAGTACTCTGGATTCAAATACCACGAGGAATAAGAAGCTACCTAGTTTGCAGAGAATCAGTGATGCAGACTCTACCAAAAATCTCTGAAGTTGCTGAATAGATTTCTGCTGACTGCAGTGAAGGTGAATCAGGCTCCATCTGGAAAAAAAAGAGTGTGGTAGATCTTGGACGCAGATAGCCTGCAGTCATGAAAAGCCATGTTCATAGCTACACAGAGATAAAGACCAAGATGGTTAGTTCTCTTATAGAAACAAAAAGTACAATTCCATAGAAGCAGCTGAATTGTTTTTCATTGCCTTTTAAAAATCATGCTTGTTAGTTGTGCCATTTAATAGAGTCCACAAAATGGATGATATAGTATCTACGTTCAAATGCAAACTAGGCTTTTGCTTCACAGAGCTATCTGAACTTAAAATATCAATGTCTGAGATGAGACTAATTAATCCTACTGTTTAAGAAAGTTGTATTAAAATACTGAGCATTTAAATGTCACACATGCTTTTTTGGGCTGTTATTGGAGAGTTACCTGGGGACTGGTATTATGCTTTGTAGTTGCTATGGAAACTTTTTAATACATGCTGTTTGGGAACAAGAAATTGGAAGTAATTTTTGCATTCCTAAATCCAGTTTCCTAGTAATAAGAAGGAGGATTGTGGATTATCAGATTGCTATCAAAGCTTTCACAAGATCCTAAGGTTATTAATCTCCAGAAACAGGGGAGGAAAAGTTATAGTAATAAACTCCTACAAAGAGATAGGAAGAAAAGATATCTAATTTTTTGTCACGTGGAGACAAAGCAATTAAAAAACTGGTATTTTAGTATGTTCTCGGGAAAATGAATGGCTGTTCAAAAGTGTTTTTTGAAGAAACCTAAAAAGAATTCTAAATAATTTAAAAAAAGAAAAACTGCGATAATTACGACTAAAAAATCAGCGACTAAATCTTATACAAAATACTTTTTTTTTAAAAGTGTTTCATATATCTTCTTTATTCCCCCGAAATAATCTTGATAGAGGAGTCAGGAAACAATTTTTAACATGACAGAAATTGTGTACTCATTTAGAAGCGTGATCACAGGGTTCCTCTTTTCTTTACTAGTGGATTTTAATGCAGTAACATACCTAGAAAGATTAAAAAAATCTAATAAACCAGTTTTGACAACAAAAACATTTGACCTTGCTAATATTTTTTTGGTGATTAAAAGGTAAACCAAACCCGCATAAGATCAATAACGCTTTTAATATTTTTGCAAAATAGTTTAAAATGTGAGGAACCCTTATATTTTCCAGAAAAAGAGGCTTCTTACGGTGTTTAATAATTTCTTATATATTAAGGTTTTTATTATTAATTCCTACTGAAGAAATATGAATAAACAGAATTTGAATTAACTTTTCATTTAAAAGTAAAAAGAATACTTTATCTCCAATAATAATTGTTTCATTAATAAAATTGTTGTCATAGTGTTTATCCAATTTGATATAAGTTTGATTTTTTTGATAAAGTAATTTAATTTTGGCTTAAAAAGTCTAAATACTTTAGAATTGTTTCTAGCATTGCTGCTCTTCTCTTTGAAAAGAACAACTTTCTGAAGGCTGGTAACTAGAATATTTAAAAAGTGACATCAGAAATGAAACATTGACAGATGTAACCTGTATAGGTACTGAAAATTTTCTGAGATTTGCTTCATTTTAGTAAAATATTTTTGTTTCAAACTAGATATTTCAGATGTTGTTTTGAACATCTATTTTCTATCACTAGTTTTAAATATCTTCTGGAGGCTGGATGTTTGAGGAGGCAGCTAGTATTTTGTAAAATTTATGTTCAAAGATAACACAGCATAGACATTAGAATTTAAATATTGATTAGATTTCTTCATTTTTCTTTCCTGTTTGTGAACTTGTCAATTAATTTCCAGAGGGATATGAAAAATAGGTTTTAGACAGAGATAATCCACTATAATCCCAAAACAGAAATCAGAGGACAAAATGGTCACAGTAATAAATTACTCTTTTATTCATTCTTGTTACCTTGATTCCTCCAAAATTTTCCAAATCCCCTGCTTAAGGTCACAGGAAATATGAACCTCACGAAAACCTTAAAATAAAGAGGTTGATAACACATAAAACAAAAATGGTAGATTATTTTAAATAACATTATTTAATTATGGCAATGAGAGTTTATTCTTTGAATTTGCTAATCATATTTATAGTAGTGGAATTTTCTACTATATCTCCATAACTTGGACATTCTCATTTTTCGTTGATTAGATAAAGCTTTAAAATATTCCAGAAAGTTCAAAGTTGGTTCCAGTCATTTTGCATCAATCTATAGAAAAACATGTGCTCGCATGGACAGATGGGCTCAGACCAACTGCTGTTAATGAAGTTCTGTAGTTAGATTTTTAAGGTGGGGGAGACTGAACTTCACGAGTATGTTCTATGATTCCCCCCTCCCTCCTTACTTCGGTTAGTCTAGAGTTAGAAATAAAAAACCATCTCTTTATGCAGTGTGCACGTTTTGTCTTCTGTACATGTATGGTGACTGAAGTGTTTGTGAAAGAAATTATTTTGCACAAATTACCATTACCACCATGTTTAAGGAAGTCAGTATCGTACACGTCTTGCTCTAATATTATAAGATGATCATAGAGATGCAAATGAGGTTTTGGGGGGAGACAATAAAAGATTTAGGAACAGAAAGTTGGTATAGTAAATACAGGCACTTAGTCACCTTAAATATGCACATTAGTGATGATGGTAGGACTCCTGTTTAAAAGGGCTGTGTTATAATTTGCTGCTAGTGCTTAATATATTTGGCGGAGGATAAGTGTCATTTTTAATGTTGTATAGATGCTTTACGGAAGAATAACTTGATTTCCAGTGCATTTAAACTATCGTCCAGAAAAACTGCTGTTTGAATTAGAGGCATGAAAGACAAGCTGGAATTTATGTTCAATAGTAGTACTGCGAGAAACAAGGATATAGAACAGTTAGAACATTTCGCTGTCCGCTTACTTAAGACACAGAGTGATCCCACAGGTCGCAAAGTTTGGAAGTGATATTCTGCAAGTTATTTTAACTTGGGCTTTTTCTAGATCTAATTATTCAAACTTTATTAAAGCATGCACCAAACTGACTAGGGCAGACACTATCACATTAGGAAGCGTGTGAGTTGCAAGAACTCTGGCTGAAAAGACTATTCAAAATCAATACGTTCTCAGCAGTGAGGTAAATTCGAGCCAAGCTGACCTCTCTTTGCAGCTAATGTATGGCTAGCATTAGCTAATGCTAAGCATTATTACTGCTCACTCAGAGAAAAGTTTTAATGCAAACTGAAAATATTTGTTTTAGAGCAAACCTGAAAAATTGAAGGACTTGCTTACCTATTTGATTAAATGCAAAAGTGGGACCGCACATAGGATTTTGTTGTGCTGCGATAGAACTTATTTTACCAGTCACTTTCATAACCTTTAAACAGCCTTAAATAGTACATATGAAAAACACATTCATAACAGATTCCCCATAGGGAATTTTCTTTGGTTTAAGAAAATTTTATTAAAGATTGGCATTGCAAATAACATTTTTCATAACTATATGTAGACCTGTTAAAATTTTTATTAAAACTGGAGTTCGGCCTGTTCTTTTTCATCATTCTATCAGATATTAAACTCCAGCAGCAGCTGTAGGAAATGGAGAAAGGGATTTTCAAAGGGATTTGAGTCTCCCTGTCTCTGTGCCTTTAGTGATCATATTATCATAACTATCACACATAACAAAGCTCTAAATCTGTAATTCAGATAAAGTAGTCAGGACTTTGAAATACAAAAATCCAAACATATGCTGTAACATTTTTTTTTGCAATGCTGGTTCCTTTAACACGGATTTTGTAAACTTGGAGAGGTATCCAACAGATTTTGTATACTAACACATGCTAAGTGACATTATTACTTAAACGTTTGATGGAGATTTAATTAAAGGTATGTTCTGTTATACCTACAGTAGTTTCTCTAAGGGTATATCAGATAATGTTCTACCAAATGATGATCAAACTACTAAAGGTTAATAAGAAATGATGTTAGAAGCTTTTTTTTGGACTGAATTATGTAAGCTAAACTGCTGTGGAGGCCCATCTTCTCAACAGTGTGTGAGTCCTGTTTCATGAGTGGACAGCTCAGCATAATACTGTGTTAAAATGGTAAGTTTGAACACAATTCTCTGATGAACTTAAAAAGCTAAAGATGTAATGTAATAAAAGCTAAGGAGGCTAACTTCTAAAGTAAAAGCAATGTAGTACAAAAGAAAGAGTTTCCAAAGTATTTTAAGTACTTCTCTTAGCTTGTTTACATTGAGAAGACAGTTTTGGTATTAAGTGCCTAGGGAAAAGAGTAGTTGTATTGTGAAAAGTTAGGAAAACTCTAAATCTCAATATCAAACTGGCTTGTAAATGAGCAGTTGCATATATATTTATTGTAACACTGCCTTCTGCTGGTCACACCTCATTTATGATGTAAGTGAAAGTGCTGGATAATAATGGGATGCTGTGTTTATCTGAAATTATTTTCAATATGAGATATTTGGTGCTTAGGAAATATTTATATGGATGTGGTGTACATTTATCAAGTAGGTGTTCATCAATGACAAACAAATTGCATCTATACTGTATGCTTACAGCTGTTAACTTGATATTTTCTCCCAGCTGACAGAAAATTTTTCATGTGTAGCATACCAGAGAGTTACCAAATCTCTTCACTTTGTTGTTAAATTGATTCCTACTATTGGTATTTCTGTATAGTTAGAATTGTTAGATTGTTAGAAACAATCTGCTTGTTTCTGTTTTTTCTGTTGGCAGACTTTGGATGTCAGAGAGCATATATCAAGCAAGATATCTGCAGAAAAATTTGTTTCATAACAAATGTCTAAATGCAATGAAGGTTAGGAGACTGTTAGATCTATGTGTTTATGTATACATTTAAACAAGTGTTTGCATAAGCTGCACTTTTTGTTAGTAAGTACTTTATTATTCCTCAGTTGGTCATTCAAAATACACACATATGGTATAATAATTACTCCTTAGAGGAAAAATACAGGATATTGAATATGTTTCTGTTTTGCTTTCTAGAATGCAAAACACATATTTTCTTTAAAAAGAAAAAAATACTGCTGTAAAAAACGTTTTCTGTTTCCTTAAGCATTCAGAAATGGTAAAATGTGTAATGTGAATTTATACATATTTTAATGCATGTCTGACAAAATTAGGAAAAATATTTATCACTTTTTACTAGCTTCATCATAATAGGTTTAAGAGGTATGAAATGATGCTATATTTCAATCTGATATAAAAACCTTAAATTAAAAATCAAATATTTGGTAGGACTTATCTTCAGTTGTAGAGAATATAATGGTTAAACTACACATTTACTCAGTGAGAACATTGGCATGCATGTCTGGCTGCCTACAGTAAAATTAATGACTAGATTGTGCAGTGTGGGAAAATTTTTATTTTACTTTGGTTTTCCTCAAGAAGCAAAATCCTGCTTTAGTTGCCCGAGGCTACATTTTTAAGCACCTTTATTACAGCACAGATAAAAACCCAGCTATCTGACAAAATGCATTCTGTTTTATTACAGAGGATTACTTCAAAAAGCACAATGCTGTACATTCTGGGGATAATTTAAACACCACGAATCCTTATTGTATGGCAAATAAAAAGTAATTATCCATAATGCATACTAGAATTGCATTTTAATGGACAAGACCTATCAGAAAACAAGCAGATTGAGAAATTTCCATTTTTAAGTTCCTTCCCAGAACTTAGGGGCCTTGCCCGACAGCCTGCGGAGTATCGTACCCTGACTTCATGGGATCTCTGTCTGAGCAACGACTGCAGATTCCAGCCCTGCAGTCCTCAGAGGATCACTGTGGTCCCATCTGACCCTTGTAGTCTATGAACCTTAAGGTTTTAATAATCAAAGACCAGCCTAACCCCATGTGTGCATGATTTTAAATTCCAAATCTCATCTTAGATGTAACAGTAATTAAAAAGTCACTTGCGAAATGATAATAGAGTCTGCCTTGTAAGAACAGATATAACAACGCGCATAATAAAATACTCCTTGGCAGTGTTAGCACTGTGCTAGGAAACTAGTGCCGTTAAAAATGCAAAAGGACACAGAAAAAATATCAATAAGGTTTTAATCTTTGTTGGCAGAACAAAAGATTGAATGGTCACAAAGCTGACCAGGAACTGTTCTTTATTAAAGGAGTTGCCGTTACTTTTTTACGAATGGCTCTTAAACTGAACTGTTTTTCCAGATTTCCAAATCTTCAAAGAAATTCCTCATTCCATTGTATTTTTGACTCTTTTTTATTTACAAGCATCTGTGTATGCGATTTGTATGCTTACACGTATGCGAGGTCATTTGTGAGTGTACACACAACATACATGAGAATGAAAATCGCAGAACGCGTTTGTGTTCAGGATGGTCACAACAGCATATAAACATGTTTAAACCTCAGTATTAAAGTGTGTGTATCCAGAGAGATAATATGTGATAGTGGGCAGCATAATTCACTCTCATTTCCCTGCGTTAGAGATGAGTGCATAATTCATGAATGGCAGAACAAAGTCAGGCGAGGAGTCAGTTTCACGTGGACTTCCCTACTGAAAGTGCATAATACCTACTGCCCATGGGGTTATACTGAAACTAGAGGTATTGTATGTGGGCATTCGCTTAGCCTCCGCATTTTGAGTTGTCAAAGTGATTTTCCAATAATCTGTTTATAAAAGTTTTTTTGCATTACCCTGGAGAAAGTGTACGATAAGGTGGCAGGGTGTATTTTGCACTCTGGTTTTAGGTTTTTAGGAGTATCTTTATACGCATCTGCCTTTTGACTGTACATTTGTGTCTTTTGGCTCGTACTGCTAGGTTGCACCTATTATTACTCTTGTGAGTGGCCCTTTATTTCAGTCTTGTGTTTTAGCTCGGTTTGTTTTTTTTTTTTCAGTTCTGTTTTTGTAGCTACCGTAAGTATTATTGTGCAACCAGTAATGAGCTTTTTAGAAGTTCACTTATTGTATACAGATGAGTAGAAAAACAGCAATAGATTATTCCTTGTACAGTAGCAGTCTTCTGGAGATGAAGTAGGGTCAAAACAAGTAGATAATCTTGAGTGTAATCAACTATGTAATAAAATGTATTTCAAAGGTTTAGATATAGAAACAGAGAAATCAGTGTAGGTTTCTATTAAATATGTACATAGTACTTCAAACAAAGACAATAAAAATGTAAGCAAAGCAGCAATGTCATTTTACTTTTATCAATATATAAACATAAAAGCTGTTCTCGGTCTAATTTTTTGTTCATGTTCTCTCTGGAATTTTGAAACAGAAAAGTTTTTTTTTCACCTTAATTTTACTGAATTAACTTATTTAATAAACAAAATACTTTGTTGTGTAGAACATAAAGGTGTTTTAATGTGGATAAAATTCTTTCATTTGTAATATAGGTTGCAGATTATATATCAAAACATATGGATTATGATGATTAAATATGTATAAAATCAGCATAATCCATTCGTATGTTTGTAAGGGCCTAGAGCCCTCCAGAGAGAGTCACAAATCCACTTGATGTTCTTGAGTGCTGGATTTTTTTCCTCCCTGATTTTATATGAAATATGTGTAAAAATTCAAAAGTCAAATGGATCCCTGTTGGTTACAGCTAAGTAGTCTCAAACACATATATTTATCCTACCTAAACTTGGTAGAGTCTTGTGCTTCCGTGTGTATGTGGTTTTTTTGGTTTGATGGTGTGTTGTTTTTTTTTGGTTTGGGTTTTTGTTTTTTAGAAAAGCAGCACCTATCTTTGAGGCTTGAAGTAAGCAGTCCCTTTCTAAGTAAAATACATGTCTCTTAGGGAGGTCCTTCTGTGTGTGTGTATACAATGTGAAAAGGATCCATGTATTTTGGGAGATGTCTGTGTACTGTCTCTTCATATTTTAAGTAAAATAGCTTCTTTCAAGTCTTCTAACAACCTATTTTATCTAGATTTTCAGAAAGCTGTAACATGAGCATACAGGGGAGATAATTAAGCCAATTGCATGAAATCCTAATTTAATTTATTTGCATGCTTTTATTAGTCTGTTTTGCTACTATAACTTCAAATGAATAATCCAAAAATATGAGTTCTGCATTCTCAGGGGAAAAACAAAAAGGTGTCTGTTTGGGAATGCATCTCTCGTGCTTATGTGTAATAATATATCTAATGTAGGGAGAACGATCCCATTCCCCCTACATTATGTCCAGGTGCATCTCTTGCCCTTTTTGCACCAGTTTTACACCTATATGATGCCTTTGATTATCGCATACATTCTGCTTATCTCTCCTGGCTTCAGCAGGAGCCAAGTGAGCTACAGAATAAATATCCTGCTGTGTGAGTACTGCATTCCATAAGAAATGTTTTTCTAGTCTCGTTAAAAGCATAAAACATTTCCAATGTATTTCATATGCATTGGTAAGAATCAAACAAGTTGATTCTTTTCTTAACTAAGTGGAGCAGAATAATTGCAATTTTTCGAGATAGCCATTATTGTAAATCCTGTAAGCAATATTATTGCGATCATTTTGGGGGCATCAGACAGGTATTTAACAGTTTGGTTCAGGTTGCCTAGGACAACAAAAATGCCGCTATGCTGCATCTCAACACTTCTGGGATGAAATGAGTTGTGACATACCAGTGAAGATTAAATTTGTAACAGATAGAACACCTTTGAAGTACTAGCTTATGATTTCACAGTGGCATTAGGAGTCTTACTGCAGTATTTAAGCAGTTAGAAAGAATGCTGGTTATTAGTAGCTGAATTTTGTAAAATAGGATTTTATTGTCTTTTAAATAGCCATGACAGCAGTTTGTATTATGCAAGCACAACATTTTTATTGCCGTGTATTACTGTTGAAGTGCTTTTTCACACTCCCATGTATAAAAATGAGACTTTTAACCAGGTGAATACTTTTTATATGTTGTTCACTATCATATTGCTGAATTTTAAATAATACAGCCTTTTTCATTCTTTCCCTGTTTTTTGTTGTTTTCCTCCTCTCTCCTTTTCTTGGTCAGTGGCTTAGAGAAGGGAAAGAACAGAAGCATTCGGTGTTTGTCTCGGGTAACACTGGAAGATCAGATGTTTAAAAACGTTCTAGGCCTGCACATTTTTACATATGGTAAATTATTTTAAAAATAATAACATAATTTCAGATGTCAAATATGCCTTTATCATATGGCTTTATGACATGACATTACCAGTACATAAAGCTACTATGCTTTATGTTTGAATCGGATCACATCAAAATTTCCTGTCGTATCATGTAACAGAAATAGAGACTTGTTCCTAAAAATAATGTCTAGAAATCTTCAAGTATTCATTAAACCGTCTGGGGGGAAGCAGGCATGAGCCACTTTCTCTGCAGTAATCTCTTAAGGATCACTAGGCTCCCTATTACAATTTCCAGGGTTACTAATTTGTGAAAGTTAGTTTAAAATATTAATCTCTTCATTGGCAGGATCTTTTAATGACTCTCTAGACTTCAATGGGTTAATTTTCTATGAGGGTCAGGTTTTATATGTTTATATTTTCTTAGCCTTGGTCAGGAGAAGTGGCTTTTCTTGCCCTTGTGCTGTGCCAAAGTGATAGGGTTTCATTCGTTTGAAAACCTAGCACATCCCAAGAGGTTACCTTGGTGTAGATTTCTTTCTTTCTGTATTAAATCGCTCATTGTCGCAAAGTGACTAGTGCTGCTGGGCTTTGAAAAGAACTTCTAAGAGGTAAAAAAAAAAGCTTCTGTATAGAAGGATTTTTCAGTTCTGCAGACAGAATACAGTTTGCAGCTGTTTGACTTGCGACAGTGATATGGATCTGATTGTATACAGTATACTAGGAGCCATGGATGCAGCTGGAATAGAGGTTATAAATTTTAAAAGCAATGCAGATTTTAGCCATTAATTGGCTGCTAATAAAAGCAAACTCCATGCATTCTAACTGTGGGAGCCTGTAGCTCTGTATCTGATATCAGGAATTCATACACATTACACAGTTTTAGTGATTCAGACCACGACTAATTGAAATATGAGGCATACTGATCAAATTTAGCATTACCAGCATGCACTCTGGTTTGGGACTGTATGGCGACAAGGTAGCATTTATTACTTATTCTCCATAACACTGTCTGATTGAAATATCTAGCTATGTTGTCAGCAGAGGCCCAGCTGGGCTTTAGTACAGCTAATTAAGTCATTAAAAGAGAGGTCAAGCAATCTAACTCTTGCATACTAAACTACATAAAAGTCTTTATTATATTTTTTAATAAGCCAAGATTTGAATTTTTAAAGAAGTTTGTTTTAATAATAAATGCATTTGCTGGCTGCATTGTCTGGGTCTTGATTAAAATAGGCATTTGTCAGCAACAAAGTGAAAACTTTTTGAGGCTTTGTTTAATAAAAAACCCCAAGAAAACAAAACCTTGTGCTTTTTTTTTTTTTTTTAAAGTGGCTAAAAATTGAGCCTAACTGAGGATCATAACAGAAACATTGCTGTCCGCGTGCTGGCAGAGAGAAGGACTTGGTTTTCAACTGCAGAAGGTAACAAGATGATATCAGTGTACAAACCACTTGTGTTTCTTACTGGAATTATTTGCTCATTGGCACATTGTGAGGAAGAAACACATCTGGATGATGAGGTTTCCTGCTAATTAAGTACACTACAATGTTGGATGACTGTTGCTACCTATTTTATGAGTTCAGATGGGAGAGACCCGAATGAAGCAATGGAGCAAAAATTTATTCATGAACTTGAAGAGCAACAGACGGTGGATTGTCTGAGTTTGGAAGAGTAAAACAAGGAAAGGGTAACTCACTGCTTGTGTTTGGTGTTGTGGTGGTTGGTGTCAGAGACGCTGTATGCTGGTCTTGTCAGATCATACGTTATGGAACAAATTCTTCATATCTTGCTTCAGGAACCTTGCATGTTTGTATCAGTACAAAACTAAAGCATGACGACCTCGAATATAAAGATGATAAAAATATTTCAGAGCTGCAAATGGCAGCCTTGATGATTCCCAGTCATTCAGTGTGCAAGGCCTGTTGGTCACTCAGACATTCCTTTTGTAAATTTGGGGTACTTTGGTTCAGAAATACAAAATCCTGGTGTCCCATGTCCTTCTGTATATTATGTAACCGTAACTGAGGAAAGACATAGTTAGGTAAGGTATAGATCCAAGACAAGTATCTGAGGTAGAATACTGGGAAAAGAGGAATCTTTTTTTTTTTTTTTTTTTTTTTTTCCCCTCCTAACTGGGAGTCTTGTGAGTAATGAATTTAAAGGATGTGTTTGGCAATTAACAAACAGTAACACTTGGCAAAATGAATTGAATGTCAGTTCATGCATCATCGTTGTACAGCTAAAAGAAGCAAGTCTTAAAACTCAAAATCCCTGATGTAAATCAAGTGGTTCCTTTGAGGTCAATTGTTACTGCTGTGAAGTGGGAAAGTGCGACTCAGTAAGGTGCATACGTCTAGTGGTGGCACATAATAGTATCGACTGGCTGCGTGTTTCCATTCTTGTAGCAAATGGATCTTACTCCTCTTCTGTTTCATTTTATGACCCAAACTTTGAAATTTGTTACTTAAATCTGAGTAAAATGTACAAATTGTGGTGTCTGGATTAGAAACATGGTACTTGTTTTAAATAAAAAGCATGCCAAAAGTATGTTAGGGATTTGGAGTATAGATATAAGGAAGCAAAGGAATTTTATGGAAGTTAATAAATGATCCCAGAGGTGAAATGTATAATATTTTTCCCTTGTTAAATTTACAAAGTATTTTTAGAGAAAAGTACTTTTTTGGCATATGAAGAGGGTTACGACAGAGTAAAAATTCTGTTAGCCATACCTTAAAAATCTGACACAAATCAACTTTGTCTGCTTTTTTTTATGCAACAACAGTTGATTTACTGTTATATTTGCCTGTTAGGTTAGTTTTATTACTGTTGTTTTGGCGATGAACATGGTATCTTGCACCTCACTTAACTTACCAGGATGTGCAATGGTATGAGCAACAGAAGATGCCTTGAGAGAAGTTTTCTGAACATCACAAGATGCAGTATAAGTAGTGCTATACTGAAGTAAGGGTTGGATCTACATGGTGTTGCCTTGTGAATTCAGATCTTCTTAAATGACCACTGAAGGTTGCTTCCTACCAGGACTATTAGAATACTCTATGTTCTCTATTATTCCTCTGGAAGGATTTTAAAAACTATGAACTGTTAAATCATTATGCTCATTGCAGCTCAATGGATCTTCAAATATATTGGATTTTTTAAATCTTTTTGCATTACAATGGTGAGACAGAAATTTTCAGAATAACAAAGACCATCTACTCAAAAAAGCTTTCGTGAATTTAATAGCTTTTGCAAATAGATGCATTTTCACTGCAATGGGGTGTCTCATAGTCTTTCCAGAACTTTGCTCTTTTTTGTTTCTTTACTTCCTCAGACAGAAGCTAAGATCCAGATGCAAAAATCCAAATATATGCATGTGAAAAGCTGTACATATGAAATATGCACTGAAAACCAATGAATTTTAGATCTATAACATTTCCCCCTCTTAGTAAATTATTAGTATTAGCAGTCATTTAATTTTTTTCAGTTGGGATCTTGAGAGGGTTGGGAGCAGACAGTTACATTTTGAGTACTGGTATAAAAAGGTATTGTTCAGATCAGTGAAGAGACAGAGCTGGTAGTAAGCAACCTTAGTTAGAGACTGTAATGATCGTAGTGATAAGGTGAGTCCAACTCCTCAGCAAAACAGACTGAAAAAGTAGCAGTGAGTAACAAGAATGTCCATACTGTCTCAAGAACAAGAATATCTCAATTGCCCTGTGGTCTGTCTCTGATGACAACTCTATGTGTGTGCCAAGGAAAGAGCAAGAAC
Source organism: Opisthocomus hoazin (assembly GCF_030867145.1). Taxonomy (NCBI): domain Eukaryota; kingdom Metazoa; phylum Chordata; class Aves; order Opisthocomiformes; family Opisthocomidae; genus Opisthocomus; species Opisthocomus hoazin. The sequence goes on along the minus strand of NC_134418.1, from coordinate 55,017,152 downwards.
AGAGCTAGTGTCTACAATACACTTTGCTCTAATGTCATCTTGGCATCTGATCATTTTAGGAGATATCCAGAGCTTGTTACAAATTGTCTATTTTACATTTCTAGTGGATTTCTCTTCCATATACTTGTTCCATCTTCCCTGGTCTTTCCATGAAAGCTTTTTACTCTGAGGTGATGGAAGACTCAAAGCAAACAAACAGGTGAGCATGCAGAAGTAAATTCAAGTGTGAATGAAGCCTAACTTTAGGAGTAACTAGTATAGTTGTATATATTCTTTGTTGTCGGTGAGAACAGCAAGGTATGATTATGATGAGCTGGGCTATAATTATTCTTCTGGTATTCCTGATTAAATTGGTATCAGGAAATCTTATAATTTGTTCTAATGAAGGAAACTAGCCCCTTTTTTACAATGAAAAACCAGAAGTATTCTCATAATAATTTGCTGTCTTGTCATTTCTTCTCAGAACCCTTCCTTGAAACCTGTTGAGATGTGTCCATAAGTAATATGCATATGGGTGTGCAATGTGGTACTCTGACTGTAAATGATCACTCATATTATTTGATCCTATTTCACTATTCTAAGTGCAGAGCAAGCCTGTACACAGGATGAATTCCACATATTGCTGAAATCAATGACAAAACCCCTGTAAGCTTCAACAGGATCAGGATTTCATCTCAAATGTTAATACAGTTGTTTCCATTGTAAAGATCAATTTCAACAGCATGTTTTTCTTTTCTCTGAAATTTGTGTGATACCTGGAGATACTGTTTTCTCAGTGAGAATGATTTATTTTGTTTATGAAGAGTTTTCAAAGTAATTTTTTAAAGTTATTTTATACCTCTAGGAAAGAAAATTATTTGACTGACTGAGCTAGTAGATTTAGGCTAGCTGGGAATGTGCTGGTTGAGATCTTTGTACTAGAGGTGTGTGTCTCTCTGCCTATCTGTGAGACAATGAAGACCTCAGAGTTGGCTTTGTACTTCCAGAAGAAGAGGTGGAACTTCAGGTAATACAGATGTGAATGGGACAGGATAATATCTTGTTGGCAGCAGATCATGTGCAGTGTTACACTTCTGTATGACAACTAATTGAATACAAAGGAGTAATATTTAGCTATTCTTTTTTTCCTCTCAAAAAATACCACAGAAATTCTATAACAAAAGTACGGTAGGATCACAGATTGAATCACTTCAGTACTGCAATAATGACTATGCTCAGGAACCTTTACTTGCTCCTTCAAGTGTGTAATACAGTTTTTAATCACATTATAGCATTCTTATTTTCCAAAATGCTGCACATGTTTCCATTTCCTCACTGAGACCTGGTAAGTGCTGAGTTTTTAAAATCTTAATGTCTTTTGTTGAGGATTCTAGATACAGTTTTAGGTTTAGTCACACATTTTGGATTTTCTTGGCCTAATAATATATTATTTACAGTAATATATCTGTCTTTTTTCCTTTTATTGTGTTATGCTTCAGTTTCCATGTGTCATTATCAGTGGAAATACAGGGTAAGATATTAAAAAATAGCTTAATCTGTAAGACAGAGTAGTTTTCACACCTGGAGTTCGTCATCTGTTTTTTTTGGCTACTAAGCAGCAGCTCACCTCTGGAGAACTAAAAGATTCAGGCACAGATCTCATAGTCTCTCTCAGGAGTGCTGGTTCAACAGTGATGAAAAAATGCAGCATTTTTAACAAGCTGTGCTGTTCCTCTTCAGACAGTAGTCTGACTAAAAAATTAAGTGGCTGAGATAAAGGTCGTTGATGTGTCGGCTGAAACACTCTTTTTCTTTTAAATGCTCTGCTGAGGCTGAGTGGATGTGGTTCTGGACTGATTGTGCAACAAAAAAAATGCTGCAGGAATTCTGTCTTCTTTTTGCTTTAATTAGTTCAGCTCATCCAGGACTCGTGGATATTTTCACCTCTTTTTTTTTTTTTTTTCTGTGAGACCATCCCATCTCTAATACAAAAGACAACCTTGTACAAAAGGAGAGAACTTGAGATGAAGCTTAAAGGAACAAAAAGAGAAGTCTTAGACAGACTCCTGTGCTTTCTAGGAAAACAGAGGGGAAAACCTGACTCCACACTTTGTTCGTTCAGTTTTCTCAGCAGGGTAAAGCTTTCCTTCAGTTTCAACAGGTATTCTGACTTGGTAGTTTCTGTACTGGCAAATCACTTCGTCATTAGTTTGAACTCTGAGGATTCCAAGACATGAGGTCAAAAGGAATCTGGACGGGAGGGGGAGAAGACATTCCAACCTTTTGTCTATTGCTCAGTTTTCACTAGACAGCCTAATGTGTTTTTTATGCTTTCTGGGTGATTCTGATCACGAGTGACTGCTCAAATCAAACCAGACCGGTTTGTAAAAAAGCCTTTCCTAAGCCATATCCACTTCTACCAGTGGAGACTGAAGGAAACCAATTGAGTTGGTTTGCTCGAAGCTGTTGCACGCCACATGAAGTGACCGCTGTTTATGTTGCTGATGGATGTCCCTGACAGCTTTCACTTCACCCGTCCACGCTGTCTGTTTCTGTGGTTTCCTTTCAGTGTCCGTATTCCTCTTCATTTTACACACTTCCTCTCCCTGACATTCAAGGACTCTTTGTGCCCCTTCAGAGTGCCTCTTTTCCTTGCTGTCTCTGAATAGCACCAAGTTCTTGCTGGAGTAGGTGCTTCTTCCTCAGGGAGGAGGACTTCTATGTCATATTTCATTATTATTTTGTAACAGCATTGAACAATGTCCTTCCTGCTTATTATATTCCAGAGTCTTTCAAGCTTTCCTTGCTATTCAGGACACATCAACTCCATGTGAAATATGACAATTCCTTACCATTGTTTAACAATATCCCTTTTTAAACAGTAGGCTGTAGTAAGCTCCTTGTGTATTTTGCACATCTGTCACTGCTGGTAGCAGTAAGTTTTTGGCCTAATATTTTCTATCTTATCAATAGATTTTTCACTGTTTTCTTGACTACATACCCCCCAGAAAAACTTGGAGTGGATTTGGGAAGGGTTAGGTAAGATCTGGTTTCCTTTTTGTTTAACTGGAGGGAAAAAAAAAAAAAAAAAGTGTTAATTATCCACTCCAGCGCTGCTAGCCAGTCAACTTCCAGTACAATGACTGTAGAGCAAGGAGAGTTATGCTAGGGAGAGCCTAAAACAGCAAATCCTCTACAACTTTAAAAGCCCGAACCAGGATTTTGGGTGGCAGCTGACCTGTGGCAGGATGCAGTCCTACATACAGCCCATGTTAAATGCTGCGATGCCCTTTGCCCAGTCTCTGGAGAAATAAATGTGCTATAGCTAGAGCAAAAATATTCCTTGTTCCTCCCCTGCGCTTCAAATACTTTGAGCTCCTGTTTGATAAGGCCAGTGGAAAAGACCATGAGAGTTTGGAAACAAGTTGCATTTCTGATAAAAGAATATTCTGCTTCATGTTTCCTTTTGGCTATAGTTTTCCTGGGCAGATCTGCCAGCCAAATTTATTCTGTTAAATCTGAAACCCGTTAGGAAGCGTATTGCTGAGCACTGCAGATCTACACAGGCAACTTCCTCCCAGGGCTAAAGTACCTGGGTAAGTACTGTAAATTTTCCCAGTCTCCCTCCCACCACCATTTCTGAAACAAAAGTGTGGGTATTTTTCTCCCATCTCCTTCCACACCCTCCCATCCCTCTCCATCCTTGCCTGAGCAGTTTCTCACAACCACAAGACTTACCCTGTCCAAGCTAGTGCAAGGCACAGGCTGACAGTCCTCCTCTGGACTTCAACATCCAGGAAGGAAAGTCCGGATCAGAGTTGTCTAAATAGAGTTTTAAATTATTGAAGAGGAAACTTTGTAGAGGCACTTGTGAGTAATGAAGCTAAATATAATAGCAGAATTCAGGGAAACACTCTGAAGAGACTTTAATCTAGGTGTTACAAGTGCAAGTACTCAGAAAGATCTGTCTTTGTCACGTTCAATATGTGTAAAACCGTGCCATTTTGAAGTTACTTATCTGTCTGTTAGAAACAGAGATAACACTGGAAAAGTATTATTACTGCTTTTTCTTGCTAGTGGTATGTGATTCCAGAGAGTTTCATAAGGGTGTTGTGATTAAGATGATGATAAGACACAGTGTAATTAGAAATCCTGTGACTCCAGTGGATCAAGAGGTTCACACCAAAAAGCTCTGTCTTTATGCTGTTAAAAAGTGTTTATTTTACAGTGTGGACATTTGGAAATATTTTCTGTTACATTTGGAAATATTTTACGTTACATTTTGGAAGGCAAACACCTTGGTATACAGTCTAAATTCTTTGTCTGAGAGTCCTTTTGTTCTTAACTGTCAGAGAATATAAAAAAATCAGCTGTGGTATTTTCAGTCCTCTCATATTTCAAATGCCTTTTTATTCAGTGCTTTTATGACCAGTTGCTTGACAACATATAGATATAGTTACTTCATGTGAACAATGCCCCTGTGCAATTGGTGTTGGTATGTATTTTTCAGGGCATATGTCAGTATACAGTAGTTCCCAGCCAAGAGAGTTTTTTTTTAAAAGGGCTTTGCAGCAGCACATTTTTACATGGTGAAGTGATGTTTTTATTGAAACTCTTCCATGACATCCTCTATAGCTTGCATCTATTTTAAGATACAAGTTTTATTAATCTGAAGTATGCCAGACCCTAGTAGCGCAGCATTGTAATGCTTAAAGCGTCTTTTACGGGATGTTATCATGGTTTGCAATAAAAAAGAAAGTAAATGAACAAAGGAAACCTTTCAAGAAATTAAAAAGCCTCTTTTGCTAAAAGGGCTATACTGGTGAAAGGGGAAATGCTAGCATAAAGAAAGAAAAATAAAAAGGAAGAAGGTCAACAGAAATGTTAAAGATCTTTATAGGTTCACTTCATATGATAAAATAAATTGTATTCTTCCCATAAGAGATTTCTTTGAAAAGTTATTATATTCCATAGGAGTTTGGGATCGTCTTTTATAAAAAAAATTATATCCTCACTGCATGCCGTGCGATAATTAGGAGGAAATGGGGAGCCTATAGAAAGTATATGGTTACACAGTAAATGCTACTTTTTTTGGACTAATTTCTACAAAATCCCACTTAATTTCTGTAGAACTCCATCAATTTTATGCTTACTGTATTCCTTTTTCATAAGGAATTTGAGATTATTGTTTTAACCTTTTCCCCCCACTGAGTGGACAATAAGTGAAAGTGACTGCAGTACCTTTTTAAAAAAATATTCTGTTGTCAGCTTTGCCTGTATTTTTTTACAGTTTTCATAACAGGGATTAGTCACAAATATTGTAAAATAGCAATATGTACATTAGTCTACAGAAGAACTTCAAGCACACTGCTTTTCACAGTAGTGGATGTTTATTGTTTTGGGCTGTTACTAAAGAATGGCAGAATTTTTGTACAATGAACTAACTCTAGAGAAACACCAAATGTAAATACTACAGTAATTTGCTCATCTTCAGGTCCTGGTTCATCTACTTGAAATTTAAGGATTTCTGTCATGGGCAAGCATCTTTGCTTAAAGGATTTTGGTAAATTCTCTTCATCTTAAACAGAGCAGGGAGGATTTAAGCATTTACATATGTTTATATATTTGCTCCCCACTGGCCTCAGGTTCATTGGCATCAGGCACCTGGGGATTCCGTCTCTGTTTCCTAGTACCAGAGAGCAAGCGTTTTGCATTTCGTCTGTTCCATGTAGGGAATAGTCATGGGAGTAAATCAAAAAGGTACAGTACAAAACTAGTAGGCTCAGTAAAGCCATATAGCTTACAAACTAGTTCTGACATGATTGCATAGAATCATAGAATCATAGAAAGTTTTGGGTTGGAAGTGACCCCTAGAGGTCATCTAGTCCAACCTCCCCCGCAGCGAGCAGGTACATCTTCAACTAGATCAGGTTGCTCAGAGCCCTGTCCAACCTGGTCTTGAATGTTTCCAGGGATGGGGCCTCCACTACCTCTCTGGGCAACCCGTTCCAGTGTTTCACCACCCTCATTGTAAAGAGTTTCTTCCTTCTATCCAGCCTAAACCTACCCTGTTTTAGTTTAAAACCATTACCCCTCGTCCTGTCACTGCTGTCTCTACTAAAAAGATTGTCCCCATCTTTCCTATAGGCTCCCTTTAAGTACTGAAAGGCTGCAATCAGGTCTCCCCGCAGCCTTCTCTTCTCCAGGCTGAACAAGCCCAACTCTCTCAGCCTGTCCTCATAGGAGAGGTGCTCCAGCCCTCGGATCATTTTTGTAGCCCTCCTTTGGACTTGCTCCAACAGTTCCATGCATGTAGGATAACCCATCGTATTTTTATTTTAGTGAATAATTTAAGGTCAGTTACTAAGACTATTTGTGTGGCAATAAATGTGATCTCAGAAAACGTGCTGTATTAAGGGAGTTGTACAGCCATTTTCAATGTTGATCATTTCTTTTTCTGATATATCAAATATGGTCTAGTAGGTCACCAAACAGTAGATTTATACAAAGAAAAAAAAGTTGATGGCGAACACAGAGAGCTGATACGTTTTCAAGGAGGGCTGGCCTGCTGCACTTGTGAGCGATGATAGATGTGTGTGAAATATAATCCTGATTAAAAATGCATGTGTGAAAACCCTTCGAATAAAGTGCTGTGTCTGACAACATGTTCAGAGCTCCTTTATGTGAGAAGGGCAGAGTAATGTACAAGCCCTTGTACAATTCACTTTCTGTTCATCACTTGCTCAACTTACTGTTCTTCCAAAATTTTCAGCAGATGTAATGCTGAAGAGTTACGAATGCAGAAAGCAGCCTTTCTAAGGAAGTCCAAGGGATTCACACCGGAAGCAGAGATTTTGAAAATACACCTAAAACAGACCAATGCTCAAATATGTCCAGCCTCCATTTTCATGTGCGATAAGGAGGGCTAGATCTGGGGTCAGTGGATGGTTGTGGTCTTTTGACAATTTCTATGACCTGGTTGGGTATTAAAATCCTCATCTGTGTTTTTTTGCTAGCTGTCAACATAGCTGTTGACATTGGAAACATTTATCAAAGAGAAGGCAATGGAAACTGATAATGAATATTCACTTCTAGAGCTGGGGAAAGCTTCAGTCAGAGGTGACTGAGCTGCCTGTGACAATCCTGACTGTATAGCTAGGAAGTATAACACAAATGGCAATTGCACGAGAAATGTGGTGGACTGCCTTGCTTACAGGGCCGGATCTTGCAACCCTTTATACATTTGCACATGGTCTTCTATGACATCTTTACTTCTGATCCTCAGAGGCTGCTGCTTGGATTTTTGCAGGAGCTTTTGCAGGTAACAATTAACTGAATTACAAGGGTGCTGAGAAGCTGTTTTGGTGCTGTTCCCTGACTGTTTCTGACTTCACTGACAGTGTGACCTTCTGTATCCTTGGTTTTCCCTTAAAAAGGCTTGTAATGGCAAGTGAGGATTCATCATTGCTTTGTTAAGGTGCTCCCTCTAAGCAAAGACTGCAGCGTAGCCATTCTGGGTGTGGGTAATGACTGAACGTCGCATTTTGCTGGAGCTGTGCTCTACAGGCACCTTTACTTGTCAGGTCAAAAACTGGAGGTATGCCATGGCAAAGGGAAGCCTGGGGAAGAGCTATGGTTTTGAGACATTTCTTCCCTCTCTTTCTACTTACCTGCCATTATTAAAGGCCAGGGACTAGTAACCTGTTCGCTGCCACGTACCCACTTGGCTGTGCAGCCTGTGACGTTTCAGAATTGCTGCTTCGCTGCTTCCTCATGACTTGGATGCTTGCCATCTGACTGTGTGTGTGAGAGGCTTTATTGCTGTGCTCAGTCCAAACACCTGCAGCAGCCTTTGAGATGGAAAGAAGTCACCTGTAGGAATGTGGAAAAACGAAAAGGGATGTCAGCCCCTCTTGCAGCATGTGAGCCGTTAAAGCATCATTTGGGGCCATTTTTAAAGGTATCCAGATGCCTACAGGTGCTGATAGGCACCCAAAGGGATTTTCCAAAGCCCACACTTTTAAAGGTATTTAGGCATTAATCCAGCATTGGAACATCTAATTCTCAATTTCAAAAGTGCCTAAGGGCCAGATTCTTAAAGACTTTTAGGTACCGGGCTCCCCCTGAAATCAAACAAAAGTTACATCAAATGATCTTATTTCCCAGGACAGTATTCTTGAAGAAGTGCCCCCTGGAATATTAATACGTGAAAGACCCAATTGATCTGAATTGGGAGGATATCCGCAAGCTACTGTAGATCTCAGCTTTACTCAGAAACCTTGTCTTAAAAGATTCATTCTCGGATAAGGATCTGCTAGCTCTTTAATATAATTATTCCATACCAGTAATCTGGCATGATGACAACCGTCTATTAACTCTGCAACTCAACTCAAAATAACTCAACATTCATTACGTGCTTTTAATATGTAATTTTGGTGAATTATAGAAGTTATGAGTTAGCAATGGCTAAGAGCCAGGATGAACATAGTGCATATTTCAGGCAGGTATTGCACAACCTTCCCTGCCCAGCATGTTATTTCCTTTGGCAACACAATGTTTTCCCCACAACTTGAGGTTACAAACTTGATACTGTTTTTATGTGTATGAATATGTGTACAGTCAAGGCTTGAGAGCTCCTCTAAATCTTTTCACTTTGCGTGCAACCCAAATTAGAACACAGGCCTCAGAGGGGAAAAAAATGCATAGGTTAAACACACAATTTCAAGATTTCTTTTTTTTTCTCTGTCCTTTGACATTTAATTATATGCAAGTATTTCCATTTTAGGCAAATGCTTATAGACGTAAATCTTCCTGTGCACATTAATCCATATGATTGTATTTGCCTATAATATTTAGCCCTTTACACAGGGCACTGAGATCTGGCCAAACTCTCCCTGCGCAAAAAGACCCCGGCAAAGTTTCTGAACTGTGGGGAAAAGGAGGCGCCTGGTGAAACCAAAGACTGCTTTTCCTGCTGTGCCTCCTGCTCTGCTCATCTGCAGAAGGAGAAGCCAAGCCTGGAAGTTAAGAAACTGAGGCAGGGGAGCAAATTAAACCCCTGACCTCGATGCTGGCAGCGGAGCTGGGAGTGCAGCTCGGCCATGCGTTGGGAGCAGGAGGCCACGCTCCCTATCTCCACCTGGCCCCCTTCTGCTGCAGACGCCGCCTCTGCTGCCCATGCACGCAGGTGTGGATGTCCCGCATGTGATGTGGCAGAGAAAAGTCAGGTCAGTAGCATTTGGTGAATTCCCAGATAAAAGCCTGATCTAGCAGCTGTTATTCACAGGAGGGATTACTTGCAGGATCAGTCCCTGGAAAAGGGCTGAAGAAATTCAGTGCAAACCTTAATACTTTCTTGGTCTGCATGAAGAAGAAGTAGCTGTAAATATCGGAGAGGAAAGGTATATCTTGCTTTTTTTTTCCTGCTGTCTCCTGTCACTGCTGGAGGGAGCTAGTTTGCCATAACTTATACAATTACCAATAGCCTTTTTTAATTTGACATTTTAAGAGCTGTGTTGGGTAGAGGATAATTAATAGCACTTACTTGCTTTGAAGTTGAGCTTTAAATTATATATAGCATAATTATGTCTAAAGCCTCTAACTTGCTACTTACCCTAGTAGGTATTTCATCTGTGTTTTACTGTAACACAGCTCCTTCTGTACAGCAGCACTAATCCTTTACCTGGGCTACTTAAGCTCAGAAACATTGATTACATATTGTGATTTTCCTGCAATAACCTTAATTAATTCCTGATGCCTCTACCTTGTTTCAATTATTTTGAGTTTCAGCTCAATATTAAGAAAAATAAAATGGTGGATGAAATTTCATAACAAAATTTGTTGCAGGTAAAAACCAATGAATAAAAATTACCTTCTTCAAGACCCAAAACCACCAACCTTCTAAAACCTTTAAGACCCTGAATATTTTTTCTAATCCCTGGGTGCCTTTTAACAACTACAACTGTTTTGGGGTTTTTTTTTTAATAAAATTGTCAATGGCAGTTCTTCAGATTTATTGGGGCTGCTGTTTAGCTTCAATAGTGGTCCTCTATGTTCCAGCGATATATACAGTAATACTTTGGTATGTGGTTGTATTTCTTTTTTTTTTCCTGTTATCCTGATAACAGAGAAAATAAAGATGTAAAAATGAAGACTCTACTTGTATAACCTACATGGAAAATTTTACAATTAAGGGTTCATTTATTCATCACACACACGCTCACACAATCTACTTTCCAATAATTATGCAGACATTAGTGACAATGAAATCTTGCTTATCCTTAGTATTCTCAAAATTTTGCTTTGCAATTAATTGTCTTACTAGGTTACGTCTATATTAGTATATACTTCCCCTCAAGTTCTAAAGAGACTAGAGTCTCTAATTTATTTCCCATCCTGCAGTTGATATAAGCAGGGTTTTAAGGCTGATGATCTTTTTCTTAGTTACAAATACACACTCTGAGTGCTCTGAGATTTACGTAAGAACCTGGAATTCAGACATGGGGTTTTGCACTGCTTCTTCAGTTAAGATTAATTAGCAATTATTATTAATAAAATTCGCAGTGTGAATAAAGTGTTGTCTTTCTAGTCTCTCTTGCAGTCTCTTTTATTTGGACTTCAATATTTACAAGGCTGTGAATAGTGAGGGATGCGGTTGCTACCACAGTCACAAAAATTTGTATTATGGAAAGACAGATGGTTGCTTGTAAATATTAACCAAGGGGTAAATTGCAGTCTTGATTTAATTTTGGTTTAGGTGATTTCAGCAGCAGGGAGGGAGAGCGAGCAGTGGCTGCAGAAAACACAAATGTACTTTTAAATATTTTAAATTTCTAATGAGCTTCAGCTTCTCAACTGAATTTAGAATGAGTAAGCCTTTCACTGTGCTCTAGATAATGGAGCTTGAAAACGGTATTTACTAGAAAGATGCTGTGCTATCTGATACACTGTTTTAGCGTGTAGTTAAAATAAAACCCTCTAATAATAGAAAATATCAGGTGATGCCGGAAGTGTTGTCATAAAGTTTTGTTTTATTTCTGACAGTCAGTTGGAAGGTAGAGAGAAAAGTAAAAAAATATACTGTTTTGATTGATATGAACAATATAACATTAAAGGTCGTATCAGCCATGTGATTTATCTTGAGAATACAAATTTGCTGAAAATGAGTTTATATAAGTGGAAAATAGACAAGTTTGCTTTGTCTTTCTCTCCCTCTCTTTCTGTTTCATTTGTTTCATTTTCTTTTTTTGAAAATATTTGGACTCCAGGAGTTTGAGAGGAGCGGTGGGATCCACCCCTGTGTTTTGAGGGGGAAAAAAATGATATTGAGCTGCCCAGTTGCACGCAACAGACTTTCTCTTGTGTAACGATACGTTCTGGCTTTGGTGGCCAGCAGCTCCTCAGAAAAGGCTGTATTGGCACCCAAGGTTGGGTGGGCTGCCATGGACGCGGGGCTGGGAAGGGAGCCGTGTGGGGCCATGTCGTTCCTGGGAGCATTCGCTTCTGCCGGAGAGAGGCTTGGCCAGTTCTGGGCACGTTGTAAATAAGGATTATACAAATTACCCTTTGGTTGTGACTGACCTTTCCAATATGCTCTATACATAGGGAGGTTGTATGTGTTAAATGGCTTGTAATACTCATTGTTTATATAATAAATAAATTTTCCAGGTAAATGTGTTTCTTCTTAACCCTAACCAATGGCTATGGGGAATGGTAACATGCCTACTGGCCTATAGTCCTTAGTTAAATCATCAGTTTGTTAACTGCTGTTTGCAATCTAAACCCTCCCTCTGGAATGGACTTCTTTAAAGCAAAATGAAATAAAATAAAGGTAAGTAAAAGTAAATAGATTTTCCTATTGAAAGTTATTACTTCAGGAATGAAGAAGATGGATATTGATCCACACCATCCTTTGCCATTACAGTCAGGTTCACATAGATAGCTCAGACACTTTATTCTAAGCAAACAGCCATTTTCTCTTCTGACTTGGATTCCAGTGAGAATTGAAAAAAGTAAAAGGTTTGTAAAAACATTTTTCTGTCCTTCTTACAGGGACAATTTATGTTGAAGTAACAGTTTCTGAGATACTTGCACCTGTTATTGATTTATTTCTTCTTTGTCATGAACAATCTCCTGTTTTGTAATACAGTTACCCTTGTATGCTGCCCTAAGGTAGTTATTCAGAAATAGTTTTACTACAACAAAGTCCCAGAGGACTTCAAAAGATATAGAGCATTCTGAATAAAGGAACGGATATTTGTCCATGTGTTGTTTTTTGCATCTTACGTGGCCTGTATTAGTGAGACTAATATTTGTTTCCAGCACTAATAGAAAGTACAGCATGACATGCAATCATCATAACCCTGTAAATGGCCCTGGGAATCCTTAAGATCCCTCTCCAGCGAAAGCTTGCAAAATGACCTTGGGAGTCTGTGGACTGGAAAACAATAAAAAAAAAAAATTTAAAAAGTGGATAAAAGTAACAGTACTTCTAGGTGTTGCTATTGGAGATGCATGTGTTCCTTTTAGAAAAAGATATGTTGAGTCAGTAATATGAATGAATTGGAAGCCAATGTAGTGTGGAAATAGAAGCGTCTTTCTTTCACTTATTCATGTACATGTAGGCATGCACTCACATGCACAGTTGCTTGCTTGTTTTAATATAATATTTCCATTACTCCTATACAGCTCACTGTTTTATAGTTATAGATTAATGCGTGTCCTCTGCCTTCCTCACTTCAACTGATTATTACAGAGAAATTCTTCTGTTTTTACTTTTCATCATGTCTTCTGACATTTTAGCGAATAATACTTGACAGCTACGAACATCTGCAAAAGTTATTGTTATCATAACTTGAGCTCAACAGAGCTACTGTCACTGATGCTTAGGAGAGAGAGCGTTGCAAAAAAGACGGAGAGTGTGTTTACATTCTCTCTTTTTTTTTATTCTTGTTGGATTTACAGGAGGAACATTTTATTAGTGTACTTTTTCTTCAGTGAAGACACGTGTCTCATATTTAAAAAGGATACGTGCAACATTTACATTGCTTGACCATTAATTTTCTATCTAGCCAGGCTGTTTTATGAAGCAGTTTTCTGTCCTGTAGGATTTTTACACACAGCATGGAATGATTGGTCTTGTCTTCCCCCCCCTCCCCCCTTTTTTTTTCACCGCTCTCTCTCCTTTTTCCTCGCTCTTTTTTTAGTCTGTTGGGCAAAGAGCTTCTGGAGGGCTTAAAGCTGCAAAGCAGTTTTAAATAGTGTAGACTTGTGAGTTATTTGTGTTAAAATAATTCCACTTTATTCTTCTGATTGCTTATTCAATATGCACCCAAGGAAACGGCTGTATTAGAGTCTCCTTGAAGACAGCAATGGAGACAGCAAATGCACTTAGTCATTTATGTGCATATTACAGTATAAATCACAAAGATTAAGGACAGTCATTATTGGGAGCACCGCAATTTTGCAACAAAAAGCACTTAAATAATTACCTTTTTAAGCAACTTTTATTGACTATGCAGGAGGATAAAAAGTAATCTTACTTGTTTTAAACGGCATAAAGCAAGCAAATGCCATTAACAGAGTGTTACATTTCTTATTTCGCTCAGATTGCTGAAGCTTACCAGCAGGAGATAAAAAATGTATAAATTCAGGAGCGCTGGCTAGCAATATCCCAAGCCATTGTCAGTGGACTCCTACTTTCCCCTGCCAAAATATGTGGAAGCATGCATGGATTGTGCTAGATTAGTACGAAGGGCTTGTTTCCGTGGCATTAGCCAGGTATCTTAGCAACAGGATCATACCAGATTCTCGCAGTGCTCTGTGGTGGTGCATGTAATATCCTGGACATAATCTGTCTTTTAATTTTCTTTGGATTGTAGTGATATTACAGATACATGTGTTCAGTTATAGATCTTTATTTAATAAGAAGAATGCTTTAGCTGAAGATTTGTACTATGTCAGAAGTGGGCAACTCACAATAATGTTACTGGAGGTTTAGCCCAGGTACAGCCTTGTCTCGCATTTCAGATTGACAGGAAAACTTACTCCCTTCATTAAGATGTGCCTCATAGTTCATATCTTTATGCTGTGGAGACGGATATGCTGCCAGAATTCATAATAATGAGAACGTTATTTAATGTCAGATAGAATGCAAATTGCTTGTACAATTGAAATGTCATCTAAAACATGCCACCGTATGCAACACCACTTTATTATAAGTCACTGAGAGCAATATCTTAAATTTGGAATTGCACTAATCCTTCATCTGCTTTTGTTTACCTTTCATCTATAATAGAGATGTCGAATTTCCTCCAAACTGCATTTGCATGTTTTAACTGCTTGGGCACACTGCTGAAGATGTGTGGGAGAAGCATGAACAAGAACTTCCTTTTGATTTTCTTCATCTTTTGACTGTTTATTCAAAGCAAATTAACAGGAAAAGATAGCTTTCGAATACAAGACGAAATGCCACGTCAACCTTTTCAGAAAATAAGCTGAAGCTCATGCGAGAACTTTTCGTGATTTGAAGTATGAATTGTAATTCAGATTTGATTGTATTGATTAGGTTGTAATTGATTTTCTTGGTCATTTAGCCCCATACAGTATTTTGCTTCATGTAATTGAAACAATAACAATAACTTCACAGGATTAACTTAGTTCACAGTAAGATGACATTGAATGTATTTAAGATTTTTGGCATACTTTGCTCGGAAAAAGATATCCAGAACAATTACTGTCCAAATGCAATATATCCCAGTGTGGAAAATATGGTTGGTGCACCAGGGCTGCAAAACTTTATTTATAAACATCGATCTGAGCAGGAACCCATTTCTCAGAAAGGTCATTTTTTAAATGTATGAAGCAAAACCAGGGTGGCATCTTCTCTCTCCTGCTCTGCCCTGGCAGCCCTTCTTCCTGCACTTGCTTGTGAGCACCTCTTGAACGGCAGGAGAGACAAGAGGGGGAAAATGGAGCCCTGCTTCCCTTTCTGAAGCGTATCTACTGGGCTGCCGCTACACCGACCATCTGCGCTCCTTGTCTGCGAGTGTGACAACTGCTTTCCTTTTTTCTTTGACCGTGCTCAGAGCCAGGGAGCCTCTTACCGAATACTCTGGGAATCTGATTTTAAACATCGCCTGGCTTGGGGTTCTCCAGAGGTGCCGATCAGCCCCAGAGCTGGCAGGCGCTGGGCAGTGCCTTTGCACCAGAGCCAGCTGCACCTTCTCTTTCTGGTTGCACTGTGGTCAAGGAAGAAAGAGAAGGTACTG
The DNA here is from genome assembly GCF_030867145.1 of Opisthocomus hoazin. Lineage (NCBI taxonomy): Eukaryota > Metazoa > Chordata > Aves > Opisthocomiformes > Opisthocomidae > Opisthocomus > Opisthocomus hoazin. Next base: position 55,001,904 of record NC_134418.1, on the reverse strand, counting down.
GGGGCAGGCGCTTGGGTTTGGGAGCTGCAGATTTGCCAGGTGTGCTTTTGACTTTAGTCTAAGACTAAGGAAATGTTGGAAAAGTTTCAAAAATGTTCACCTAGAAGAGTAATAGAAGCTCTTTAGAGCTGAAAATCTGTTCTTTGAGGAAGTACTTCTTGCCAGAATTGTGCAATATTACTTAAAGGCAGACTTATTTTCCTGGACAAAAGGGATAACATGAATAAGGCAGGCAATAATGTTTTTTCTGGCTGGAGGTTCATCTTCAAAGTCCAAACTTACCATGGCAAAATCTATTCTGTGCTATCCATAAACTCTGCTTCAGAGCCAGATATCATTCTGAGGACGTGCCTCTCTGTTCACAAGGAATTTCATTTTATCAAACTAATTCATTTTAGAAATTGTATGGATTTTTCATTCAATGAGTGGTATAGTGCCATGGTCATCTCTGGGACATCAACACTTGCTCCTGCCTCTTTTCTGTTGCTTTTCTCTTCCTCAAGTCAGAGAGTGGCTGAAACAACTACTTATAGATAATAGCCAGCCTTTAGGTGTAGACAGGGAAGAGCTTGTTTGCATTTGCTGGGTAATTTATTTGTCTGGCACATTTCCCACTGTGGGACTTCTGGCCCTTGTTTTCCAATTAAGAAAAAAAAGTGGGCACTTGTTTGAGTGGGAAACATGGTGTCTAAAGAAGCTATGTGTCGGATATAAAGAGCACATTGATATTTCAAATGTGCAATAGCATTTGTTACAGAGAGCAAACAAATTGTCTGCAGTTTTGCCTCAAGTGGAATAAAGAATATTCAAGTATCGCTGGGTACTTAGTAAGGTTTGCCTGACATCTTAAATGCGCGTGGGACCACTTCTCCTGGTTGGAAGTGCTCAGTTACATGTCCTACTGTTGAGAGATTTGCAAATGACAGTTACATGCCTTTCTCTTTGTGCTTCAAAGTTCTTGGAAGATAAATCCAGTGCTCAAAATGTTGGTAGAACAAAACTTTATCATCATCTAAAAGGAGCAATGACATGAAGCCTTGGGAACATGACCTAATGGCCCAAAGTAATACTCACAGAGAGTCTCAGAAAGGGCATATGCGATGCAAGGCTGGTCGCCGTGATCTGAGATATTCATTCTGCTTTAATGGAGGTACAGGAGGCTACACCCTGGAGGTTTTGGTTGTTTGGGGCTATTTTTTTCCATATGTATCAGATTTTTAATTTTCAGACAGAGCTGATGCTCCTCTCAAGAAAGCAGTGTAGCCTTTTTATTTAGCTGGTTCGTGGATTTCTGACCATCCTGAATACAACTGTGCTTGTGAACCAAAAACCTAGCTGGGTGAATAAGCTATATGCATTCAGAGACCTTCAAGTTTGTTTGTTTGTTTTAGCTGTCTTAAGGCCTTTTCTGTTGTAGTTTTTTCTCTTTGCTGTTGCAAATAATTTCTAAGCTATTCCAAAAGTATGAAAGATTCTGTCTTTGCTTCACTATCTATTGTAGAGGCATCACTACCACAGTGCCCTTTCACATGAGTCTGGTTACAAACCCAAACTGACTCTTTATTTAAATCCTAATTGTATTTGTGGCCTAGAGCTGTCAGCCAGTCTTACTCTCCTATGCTAGACACTGAGCAAACACATAAGCTAATGATGGCCTCCGCTCTAAAGAGCTTAAAATCTTTAAAAGACAAGACCTCCCAGATAGATAAGACAAATAAATGGAGCAGGTAACAAAACTCAAATGCATGTGTGTCTTCTCTGCTTTTCAGCGTCAATTTTGTGCTTTTTACTTTTTTTTTTTCCCGCTGTAAATGGCAAGGATGCTCATGGCTGCCTGTCCTTGAATAAATTCATAACCAAATATTTGATAATGAATTAGTATCTTTGTTGGTTTCCTTAGCCACTTTTAACATGGAATGGATTGAAAAATGAATTTATATGGATTTTTTTTGTACCTGTTTTTAGCAGGACTTTGTTAATTTACTGACTTTGATAACTTATAATCTTCATTTGTTTGCTTGGAACCCTTAAAAATGTTTTTGTCTTTCTTCATTGATCTCTATAATAAGCCTGAAATTGTTTCCTTGTGTTTTTAAGGCCACTTAATTTCTTTATGAAATATGATTTCTTCCTTCAAAGTTAGATTCACAGATGTTATTCCACAATATTCTAGGCTGAATTACTCTTGTATTTGGTAACTCTCAGGGAGAGTTATCAGAGAAAAGTTTGACAAATGAAAATAATTATATGCGCCTGCAGCACAGATGCTAATATTCTTTTCAGCTGATACTTAGAGGGAACTCAACACCCTGGTCTGAGACACTTCAAGGGTGAAACGTGATAAGTCTAACAAAGCTGAGAGACACTATAAAATAATTTGGAATGTGAAGAGAAAAATACTGTAGCCATTGAAATTGTACGAGCAAATTAACTTCTGAAAAATGTAATTTTAAAGCCTTCTGTAACCCATTTCATCATGGTTCTTTTTCAGAGTTTTGTTTACCGCATCCTAAAGGCTTAGGATTTCTGGATAATGCCATAAAACATATAAATAACCTTCTGAATGCACTGGAGGGGAAAAAAGCTCTTAACTGAAGTCAAAGTTAATTTCAGAATTATATGCCTACTGTTGTTAATCAGGCTGCAGGGAAGACATGAGTAACATTTAATTTGCTATTCTAAAATGTTTTAATGATTTCTTTCTGTTAATCATCACTTTCAGGCTTACAGAACCTGATTTTTGGTATTATGATGTCACAGAAGTGGTGGATCTCTTGGTTTGCAATCAGGCAACTGATTTCTGCAGTTATGTTCTAGAAGTTCATCAGTCAGTGTGAAAATATCCACTGTAGTCCTACTGAGGAAATATATATATCTGAGTACAATTCTTTGTAGATATACTTTATATCTGAGTACAAAGATTGTATATGTAAAGTTAATTAATGAATTTCTTTGGTATAATTCCTTCATGACACGTATAGCTGATGTTAATTTTTATTGGTGCTTTGTAATTTATCATCAATGAAATACTCTTTTTTTTTTTTTTTTTTTTTTTTAAATAAATCTGAATTATCCAACGGTCTGTTAGTGCTGGCATGCAGTATGCTGACTCACTCCAGGGAAGGAAGCAGATTCTTTGCAGGGGATTTAGCTCTTGCATCTTGACAGCCCTTTGGGTGGGGTGTAAGAAGGCAGGAATAACTGAAACGGTAATAAATTGGCTTTTAGGTGGAAGAGGAGTCAAATGTTTAGAGCTGAGCCCCTTAGCTTCTTGAGCAGTGCAGAGGACTTGGTTAATAAGAACAGAGGCACTAGGAAGCTCATGATCACTCATTCTCCACCAAACCTTTGCCCAAACCCCAGTTATGAGGGAGAGAATATAGGTACAGTGGATTTCTACTTCTAGGCCCATATTTATTACAGAGTTTCATTTGAAAATTTGTCTGTATGAAGGCTATAGGAATGGGCTTACATCTTTTTCTTAATATGTATCATTATGGTCTTTGGTTTTAAAGCTTTTGTTAGCTATAGCCAGTCTTCCCCGCTAATTTCCATCACGTGTTACTGTATACACTATGTCAGTATCAAAGGTGTTTTTTTTTTCTCACAAGTCATTAAGGACTTTCTGAGTGGCAATTTGGCTTTGGAGACCTTTTAATACTGACTTATTGAAATGACTAAAACACAGGTATGGCCAAATACCTAAATATGACTAACCCTTGATCACAAGATAAGCTGCCACAAAATGTATGCAAAGATTCAGCCTACAGAAATGGCTCTGCACTTTCATGGGAAATGAACTGAAGCGATCCTCATGAGCTATGGGGCTGTGGAATAGAGCAGGTAACTAATTTTGTGGTAAGTCCAGTCTTAAACAGGTTCCATCAAACTAGGCTTGGCATGCCTGTGCATGGAGCTTACTTCATTTATCTGAACGATGTGCAAATAAAAAATACTATATTTGTTTGTTCAACACTCTGTTAACTCAGATTGTTAAATAGTGGCTCTTTTGAAAATGCTTTTTTATTTTGAAAAAGATGCTTTTACATGTTGAGGCTGGTAATAAAAGTACTGAAGTAATTTGTTCGACACATTGGAGTTGGTGAGTATTGTTAGAAAGTAATGCTACTACCAGTGTCTGCTGGACTTCGTAAATCAATGTTCATTTTTCCCAAATACTGTTCAACAAATACCAACCCCAGAAGAGATGACTCTTTTAATTCCTTAGTATAGCCTACAGTTCGGTTTGATTTATGGAAGACCAGTAGTCTATTTATAAAAGATGTATCTGCAAGATGCACTTTATGAGAAACTTGGCTTTTGGGACACATTAATTCTAAGTGCAGATGCAACTTTCATGTTTTATAATATAACCCTGACAGCTGTAATTTCAGATTAAAGATTTTTCATTCACATTCCCATCCTGATTGCTCTGCATGGTCCTTATATTACCTTATTGTCAATAGCAAGTGTTCATCCTATTGGGAGTCATTTAATAACCAGCTGCCATTTAAAGTGTAGACAGAACATTTGTCTCAGCCAGCTCATCTCAAGTGTAGTTTCTCTGCATGGGGAGCTGGGACTTCTTCAAGAAAAACAACAGCTGGACCTCACTATTGTTCACTGCCTCTTCTTTTGTAGTGGCAAGTTAAAACAAACATGGATACTCTTTGTGAATTTTCTGATTGCATTTGTGGCACTGGTTTATTTATTAATGTATTTTTCAGGAACAAACTATTCTCTTTATGACAGATGCTTTTGTCGTTTTTTATGCCACACAGATCTGCAGTGCTCGTTTTGTATTGTTTAAAGTTGTTTGCTGGAAGTTAAGCAAAAGCAAAATTATAGGTTTTGTGCCATTCTACAGCACCTCTGCCTTTCTACATGTCGTTCTCTCCACTAGATCAAGCTACTTTGCTTGCAAAGTATTTTAAAGCCAATTTTAAAACAATAGTTTAGAGCATCGGGGGTTTTTTTCAGACGTGATTTTCCAGCAAAAGTCATTGGAAAATAAGTATAACTGGTCCATATGAAAATGAATTCATGACCAGTAGTGATTTTTTTAGAACTTACCTTTTAAATTTCCTTAACTTGACAGCTGAGGATTATCCTTTGTGGCAGTGATCTGTAACAAAAAAGAGGGGGAGGGAAGGTTTCAGAAAAAAATTGACTCTTTCATGGCTAATTAAACTGGAATACAAATCAATCAGCAGAAATAGCTGATGAATTTATTATGTCTGTGCAAGCTCACTGTATCCTAATGTGTTTGATGTTCACTAAAATTACTATTCCCATCATCTTATAGGGTAATCGTTTACCTTAAGCTTTACCTTTATCTATAATATTGATTTGAGACTCTCAAGCAAGTAATGGAAGTTTGGGTTTATGTAAGTGTGCAGGGTATAAACAGTAGAGCCATGACAACTTGGAAAATCTGGCTTGGTGATTAAACCCTTTATTTTTCAGATCAAGTTCTCCAAGTCCCCCAGCCTTCTGAGGCTATGGGTTAGCTTAATTAAGGTAATAGAAGAGTGGGTGGAGAGGTGTAACCACTGACAAGCTCTTTCAATCCAGTTTCTATAAACATTTTACCATGTAACATTTGGCCATTTATCATTGTATCTTTGTGTCTTAAAACTACTGCTGCTGGTGTACTGAAGCACACAAGGTTTTGAATGCATTATAAATGTTACTTGGAAAAGTGTCCAGCAGCCAGGGGTTATAGAGCTAAATGTATACCACTATGTTGAAAGATCTTGAAAATTAGTTTTGAAATTTGAATGCTTTTGCTCAGTTACTTTCTGACATCTGGATGCTGTGGTCATGTAGTTGCTGACATATAATTTGTTGTTTGGTTAACTATAATAACAAACTTCCCCCCCCCCCCCCCCCCCCTTTTGGCAATCAACCATTCTTTTGAGGTGATGAGAGGGAGTCATCTGAAATGTTGCAAACATGCCTGGCAGTTGATTCAGAGCTTTTGGGTATTTCAGAAGAAATTGATGCATGCCCTGCACAGAACCTTCAGTCAGACATGCTAGGAAGAATTTTGTCAATGTGTTAGTAAGATAAATATGACACGTGATGGGCATCTTGCACAAATTGTTTGCTGGTTCTTTATTCTGAAAAATGATGAACAAAATGTAGAGCTTCATTTCCATTGCCCTAACAAATTGTTTCCTCTTACCTTTTCCCATGTACTTAGCCACTCTAGAGATTGCTTTAGTAGTCATCCTTCAACTACTGTTTTCCAGCTCACCTCAGCCCCATACGGTAAGAAACTCAATTCTCCCCATGAGCTCAAGCTCAAGTTAATTTCTGCCAGGCTACTAAGACTTCCCTTTCGATTCAATCCTTGCTTTCAAGGAAAAGAGCAACATTCAAAATGATGTCTGAGTCACGTGTTGCTTGAGCAAAGAATGAGATCAGCTACTTGCAGTGCACGTCTTTCGACTACTGATATGTATGAATAATAAATTATATTGTCTTTGTTAACAAAGGGTCAGAAGCGAATCCAGTCTCCAAACAGATCAGAGTCACTAGGCTGTATGCAAAGTGTATGCAGAGGAGGATGCAATCTTTCCCCTTTGGTGTCTTGGAGAGGAGCAGTCCCCCTGATGCGCCAATAAACTGGTAACAACACACGGGCTAGATTTCAGATTTTCTTGTGTCTGCTTCCTAAACCTCTCCTAATGTCTCGCTCTTTTCTGTAAATTGTAGCATTCGCTCAAATCCCTGCAGCTGACTGCCAGTTCTGGAAGGAAAACTTGGTGATTCCAGCACATGTTACAGATAAGTGTTGAAGGGCTGGAGAACAATACCAAGCATCTGAATAAAGCTGGGTAATGCTTAGTTAACGAAGGTTAGCACTGTCCTTTGATAATCCCATGTAAAATGCTACATATTGTGCATCATTAATTATTTGCTTTTGAAAATGTAGTAGTTTTGATTAAAGGCTCTTTAACAAAAAAAATTCTAAATTGCTGTTAATTTGTAACAATTGCGTTTTCATGAGTCTTGTTTTCCTTTTTAAAGAGAAGAAAACAAACGCCCAGGGCTCCCCTGCATGCAACTCCCATATTTCCAAATGGGCCTGGAACAGAAGGGGGAAAAGCCTCCTCAGCATTCCCCGTGCAGCCCTCCACTGGCGGTGCTCTGGTATTTACTGCAAACAAACTACACTGTCCTCTGGAGGCTAATGGGGCTGTTGATTGGTGTTTGCTCATCGCAGCAGGGTCTGGTGTGTGATAGCTGGGGCTCCTGTGTATTGATGAGTGTGGGCTGCCAGTGGGAGGTATAGCCCGCCGGAGGACAGGGAGGGGGGCGAGGGGGCTTGTTAGCTCTTTGTGGCGGGGTGGAATGAGAGACCTTGTTTATTTAGCATTCTTAGCAAGTCCTCCAGGACCCTTGCAAAGTCTACTAAAGTGGAATTCCCCCTATTCCCATGGATCTTTGTAGAAGTATCTAGCTGTTGAAAGACCAGACAAGATAGTAGTATGCTTACTTAAAATAACCTTCATGCATCTGATCAAACATCTACTCTCATCTGAAACAGCTTAGGATCTCCATAGAGACTTATTAAGCAGGTAGCAATTTAGAGTATGTCCTTGTCAAACAGTTGTGTGTAATAGTTTGTTTATGTTCTTTCAAGCAATGATGCAAAGACAGAAAGAAGATTTGCCTGACATTAGGGACTTGAATCAGGTTTAGGTTCCTAAAAACACCATTTTTTTCAAAGGTACTATTAAATTCTTAATTAAATTGCTATCACACACTTCTATTGCAATCAGAAAATTAGCAGCCTATTTACAGATGTTTGTGTCTACATACAAGCAGCAAAGCAGAATAGTTTGGCTAATAAAGGAAAGAGAAAGGTGAGAAATAGTACTTTTCATCTCAATTTATAACTTCCCGACTTTATTTTTTCTTATTTGATAATCTGTTGTGCTATTGATGGAAAGACAGTGGGGGATTTTTTTTTAACAGCTTTTTTAGCAAGTGGTATGAGGATCAAGACAATATTCAATAGAAACCATCTAAAGCAAGGGAGGTCGGTACATACTAGATTTACTGATAAATATTTTTTTAGAAAATGTTATCGATGATGGGGTCTTATTATTTGCTTTCTCTGATCATAGCAAAGGCTTCAGTAGCAGGTGAATATTTGTGGTTCGCCTCCCCTCAAATTCTTTTCTGCTTGTATTTTTTTTTATAAAAGAAACAGTTTTGGTCTTCCCTGTGTAGTTTGTCACCAATTTCTCTGCTACATGGCTGAGAGGTCTGGCCTTATCAGCACGTAAGCTGCAGGAGAAACGATTTTTGGTTGTCCCCAATTCTAACAAGTGTTGAGAACCTGCACCAGCGCAAACCTTTGCTGCTTAAAGCTAGGCTGAGCTCTAGGCTCATGTGCCAACACCCTGTTTATCCTTAAATGAGAAAGTGCATTGCAAAGTGGAAGCACCTGAATGTCAAAAGCCAGAATCGGATCAAACTGATAATGTCAAGAAGAAGAAGCCTTAATAAATATATTTTCTCTGTTGTGGTACCATGTTACTACAGGTTCTCCTGCCTCATTCAATTGTATTCATGAAATTGTGTAGTCTAAATGGTTTTAAAAATTTGACAGCGTATCTGAAACTGAACTGATATTTAGGAAGCAACATCAAGTTGAGGGTCTGCAGGAGACAGTCTGGGCCTCTTTTTGTGTCAAGAGATTTGAAAGAAATCCACTTCTCATTTATGATTGCATCTGAGTGGATAAATCTGTTCAAGGGCACTGAAGACCCAGTAGAAGGAGTCACTGAAGGATGGTAAATTGCTGTGCTGTGAAGACCTAAAAATAAAACACAGGCTACTTTGTTGCTTGGGTACTTTAAAAATAATTAAGAAAGTACTTAATGCCATTCATGTTAATGCTAAGATAACATATAAAATCTTCATGTAACAGTAACAACGAAACACGCCCTAACTGAGGATGCAGTGTTATGTATGTCTTTTCTTGGCAATGCTGTCTCTGTAACTGTGTTTCAGGATGCAGTTGCACATTATTCTTTGAGCTTGGTTAACCCTAAATCTGACACAGTGTCTTCAAAAGGGAGAGCTTGTATTCCTCCTTTCCCCATCTCCCCTCTGATGGCCATGCAGCCCTCCCCTTCTCAGGAGAACTTGAGCTGATTCAACTCACTAAACTGGCAGAAAAGTAATCCCACCAAAAAGCATTGGTGTGTTTTTGCAGGGGGTAGTGAGCTGAATTGGCTCAGCAGAGACGTGCTCCTGCTGGCATATGGGAAGGGTCAGGTCAAGCCTGGAGGAGGACTGGTAGTTGAAAGTAACAAGGGAAGGAAGATCTTCCTGTACTGGTGTCTGCAAGGAATTACGTTGTCCATGATGTGTAATTTTATTCTCATTTAAGTTGACATGCGGTTTGTAGGGCTGCTCTGTGTACAACATGAGCGTAGGGGGTAAGCTAGCTTTGCTGCCATAAGAGGCATTCATGGAAATGCACCCTCGGACTAGAATCTCTTTCAACTACTCAGTTTGCTGACTTTCTGAGTTTGGTAACACTTTAGCTATACAGTTTTTCTAGATCTAATATGAATTTCTCCCTTTTCTCTTGAGTGACACAGTAGGAAGGGGAATCTTGCACAGCTAGAAGGTGCTTGGAAATTAACAGAAGTTGTTTGGCTGATTTGACATGATGTATAAAACTGAAAACAGCTTCTACAATAATCTTGCAGGCTTTGTTTGGGTTTCAAGTTAACTGTAGTGCTTTATTTTTTCTTTAGAAGGAAAAAGGATTGATAGATTGTAATAAGGAATTATCCAGTAGTTTTACCTTAGCGGAATGTGACCCATCTGTAGGTCAGATCAAATAATTATGACCAAATTGTCAAATTTAATGATCAGAGTTTATGCATGTAGGGCTAAAATATAAATAAGGGAGAATCTTTCTAGCATCTGATTAGTGCCCTTACCTGCTGCTGAATGATATCAGACCTGTTCAAATGTTTGCAAGTATGATATTTCACGCTCTGGAGGCCAGATTACCAAATTTGAATATACAAGTCGCCCACAGTACTCCCCTCTCTTCTACTTGAGATACCCATTTGCTTATTTAGTCTGATGTTATAGAATGCTTCAGTGGCTGATGTCTGGAGGTGCATTAACTTTACATGCTTTCTAAGACTAGATAATTGTTTTTATTTAAGTAATGTGAAAACATTCGAATTTTCAAAGATGAAATGCTGAGGAACTGCCTTTTCCATCAAAGAACGTGAAATCTGTTGAAGTTAAAAATTATGTCACTGGAGGGCAGGAATACCAAAAATATTTTTCATTCACAAGTTTTCGGAAATTTACTTCTTAAGTTAAAAGTGGTTCTGATTTTAGCAGAGAATGGGATGGCAAATTGAGGCAAAAAATAGTCGGTGATGATTACAGGGAGTTTGATGATTGTCCAGCTCAGATGTTGCCCCTTCTTTCTCTGTATCAGTGCCCCCACCTTAATGACTTGATGCTCCTTCCTTTTCTTTAGCGGGACATTCATATCTGCCTGAAGTGCTTTGCTGGGACACTTTTTGGCCTAACTGCCCTGTCAGTTACAATTAAAAGCGTTAATATGACAGTCAAAGGTCATAAATTGCTTGTGGCTAGTGTTCGCTGCTTGTCTCACACAATGGCAACCAGGAAATTGCCCTGTCAGTTACAATTAGAGGTGTTAATATGGTGGCTAAGGGTCAAAAAGCTTCGGTAGGAGGAAGGAGTTGCAGAGGACATTTGGTTTACATTAGGTGATGGTTCAGGAAAACTTTGCTTAAATGGAATGGCTGCTTAATTTGGATATATTTGAATCTGAGTAAGAGCCCTGATTAAGGTTTCTAGTGCATTGCTCTGGCAATACTAAGTGCTGAAATTATGCTCTTTTGGGGGCTTTCTAAGGCTTACTCAAATGCCACACTGGAAAAAAAAAAATGTTAATAAGTCCTGTGCTTTCTGGTGAAATATTTGTAGAGATGTAGTTATGATGCAGGAAGAAACACTGAAGAAAAATACCATTGCTATCTATTATTAAAATTCAGTTTGACTAACTGAAAGTTGTTGTGTACACAAACTTCATGTGAACAGGCTACTGAATTTCTCCTCTGCAGGTGGATTTTTCAAAAAGCCTCTGGTCTGATGTTATTTTCATTCACCTCAGCAATGAAACTCACCTGAACTTCAGAAACAGCGGGTCAAACCCAAACTCTTCTGATACAGTGGTTTTCTTCCAATTTTATATCTGTTTCTTCAAAAAGTGTTTTTCCTACAAGTTTCACTGTGGCCAGCTCCAAACTTACTGATGAAATGAACCGACGCAATAAGAACAGTCATTCCTTTAAAACTCCTTAGGTTTCACAGACTAACTTACTATTTGTGGGTGATGATGGTCACTCAAAATGGTTTTAAATGTTAGAGGTAAGAAAACACTACTGTTATTCTTGTATTTCCATTGTAAGGTGGTGATGCTTGATTCCTGTTTATACAAAGGGTAAATTTTCTATTATATCCGCAAAACTGCTTGAGAAGCCAAGCGGTTAACTCATGCTAAGTCTTTTTTGCATGGCTATAGACCAGGATTGGTGTAAAGCTAGTTCTGATGTGCCCACACAGATGCGGTACTTATCCATGATCTTTAGAGACTGGAATCTGTTTAATATCACAAATGGAGTAATGGTAATCCTAGGATATACACAGCCTTCTTCTAAGAGCTTGTTGTCTCTTGTTCACTATTACCAAATAAAACCAGGATATTAGACCAAGAGCATTACTGAAATAAATGTTGGATATGGAAATCCACAGGAAAAACTGATGATCACTGATACACTGAGTTCAGAGAAAGACTGAATGAGAATAATAGAGGAGAATCATTGAAGGTGTTGGGTCAAAAATAGTTTTAGTGTGAACAGTCACTTGAACAAAGTCAGTGGATTTAAAGAACCCTGAATTTTGGACCTACTTGCTCAAGATGATTGACCATGTAGAAAACTTCTTGTAGCCCGACCAATGAAGGACATCACAGCCAACTAATAGAAGAAAACATATATCAAACAATAATTTTAAAATTATTATTCTACCTCTGTCCCAGTTGGCTTTTGGTGGTAACACTCATCCTGTAGAAAGAATACTGGATATGCCAAATACTGCTGCACTGGCATAGTGCAGTGGGACCTACTCTGTCTCTAGCAGAGCATCACCCCCCAGCCTTCGGTGCTCTGTCCACAAATTAGTGGAAGACTATGTTCTCCTTGATGCACCTCAGAGTCCACAGGGTGCAACAGGGTAGAGGAGGCTCTAGAGTCAGCTGTAGGGGCAGACCATTAGAAGTTCTTGCCCTAGTCCAAGCCTAAGGAGGCCAAACCACACAACCCTATCCTTGTGGTGCCATTTCTGTTGTAGATGAGCAGCTGTGGTGTATTTATCACCACAGCATCCATCCCCGAAGGGAAGTATAATGCCTCCTGCTGCATAGCTGGAGAAACTGAGACAGTACTACCTGAAATATGGTGGATAGGGCCTGCAAAAGAGCAGTGAATTGAGCTTGGGTCTCAACCCACAGGACCACTGTTTAATTTGTTTACCATCTGTGCGCATTTCCATGCTGCCATGTTGTTGAGGTCAGTTCATGTGGACAATGATGATGCTGTATTGCCCCTATGAACAGAATTTGATCTGTTTGAAGGAGGGTTCAAAACTGTGTTCCTGTTAGCAACTTCAAGTGGGAAAGATTTAGCTGGAGACCTGGCGGTGTCTGTACATATACTCACAGTTTAAATCATGTTATATAATTCTTTTCACAACTGGTTAAAAAAAAAAAAAACAGTAGCAGTTTCTCTGTGTGAATTCACAAAAGTTTAAGACAAAACTTCAGTCTGTGGCTCATTTTGATCACAACAAGGACAACCAAATAATTTTCAAATCATTCCTTTCTGTATAGAAGCTAATATACATCAAAACCCATGGGTGCTGTCTCTTTATCCTTATTGTCTAAAATGCTTCTTTATTAAAAATATTTAAAAATCCTAATTTTCCAGGATTTTTTGCACTCTGTTTTAGCATATGGATACTCTAGGAAGACCTGTGAGAAATGCACTGAGTATGATATTTTGTTCTGCAAGTTACATATATCTGATATTCAAAAATAAGTTTTTTGTTTTGGTTAATTCTATATGTTACTGAACTAAAATAGGGAAACCTCTATTAATTAAGTATACTTAAATTCCCAGGAACTATAGGAAAAGGTTGTGAAGCATCTGTTGTGCAGGTCTTTTGAGTCTCGGGGTCCTTTAGTCATGCTTGATGTATTTAAAGGAATTGCTGGAAAAGCAGTGGCCCCGGAAGGAAATACTTCTAGAAGACAACACATCAATACACTAGGAAAGAAAATAAGTATTTGTAAGACAGGCATAAAGATGTGTTATTAGATCCTACACTTTAAATTCAATGTAGAAAACAAAAGGAAATTCTTAAAGAATGTAAATATTAACAAGTTTTCTAATTAATGAGATTCAGCTCAGTATTCTTTGGCTTAATGCTTTCAGCTCTATCCATGTCCATATAACTAAAAGTCTGATGTTTGGCGGTCTGCATGAAATACATTTTATGTTTATCTGTTGCATGTAAGTACAGCAAAAACCCATACAGTTTCCCCACTCAAGAGCGACACACTTCTGCTCTTGGTGGATTTTATGTGCAGAGCCGAGACAGAATGGTCTTAATGAGACCTGGTCTGTTCTCTTGTCACCCACCCTCAGGGCAAGGGATCAGAAATGGATGCATGTGAATATATTGTCGCATACGTGAGAAAGTTGCAGTTTATATTGGTCTCTGATTTCTGTTCCGTGAAGAGGAGTTTTTCCCCAGTAGTGCCAAGCTAACACCGGGATATAAAAAAATGTATGCAGACTTGTAGTGCACTGACTAGACACCTTCTAAAGGCTGGGAAATATTTTTCTCGTATTGTATTTGGGGAGCTGAACAGAAGGGTTGATAGTCTGCTGTTGTAATTCATAACTCTCAGCAGGACTGCAGGTGTAAACGTTAGCTAAAATCAGCTCACAATGCCAAAGATCACAGCACTAAACCATTGCTACTGTGGAAAATGGTTCCCTTGCTTGAATCAAGCATACGCTGTTTTGAATGACCAGTTGCTTTCCCAACAGCTGAAATGAGTTAGGAGAGGGTGGAAAAATGTAATACCTGGATGGCTGTCAATAAACAAACGTCACTCAGAAGGTGTTTTCAAAAGCCTTTTTCTACTCTTAAAAATAAACTTGCTGCTAATTGTTTAAGGCTTGCCTTTCTCCTGTAGGTAAACAGTGTTAATTAATTTAATTGGTCCCTAATTGCTTTATTGGTTTTGTGTCTTCCTGGGAAACACTCCACTTCACTAGACCTGATAGGAAGCCGCAGCCTTCACAGTGAGAGGTGATTGCATACGGGAAGGGGTGGCGTGGACACAAGCTGGGAGTTGCGATTAGAAGAGGAGAGCTCTGGGATGGATTTTCTTTCCATGATGTAGTGTTCTCTTCTCTAGGAAACAAACCAGTGTAGGAGCTGTACAGCTAACCAAAAACCGAGCAATTGCAGACTCATCTTTTTCTGAGTGGTTGAGTGTGGCAGAAGGCTGTTTGCTTTGGTTTAAAATGGTTTCTGTTACGGTGTTATGAAGATACACAGCCACAGTGCAGAAAATGAGTTGCAATGCATTGTAGTAAGTAAAAAGCAAGGCATTTGGGAGATGCTGCTTTGTGGCTGAGGCACAGTCTGTTGGGTTAGTCTACGCGTTTATCAAGATGCTTCATCTTTCTCCTGCACCTGCATCTAGTATCGGAGTCCAACAACAGCACTAAGCTGTGTGTCTATTCAAAGACAAGTGAAGAACTGTGTCTTTCCTGTTATGTTAAATCTGGCTTGAGCCTTTGTGAAAGAAATTTGTGTAGTCGTGTGCTTATTTTAGATTGGATGATGTTGTCTTTACTTTGACTCTGACTGGTAAATCTCATTCTGTCAAACTAAGGTATTCCCTCTAACTTGAACATCCTCGCCTGTACAAGAGCTGGTAGATAGGTTGCTACACTTCCTTCTTAACAGTTGGTGGAAAGTCCATGCCTTAAGCTGAGGCTGAAATGCTGCAAAGCTCAGGTTTTAACTCTGCTCAGATGTTTGCTTGGTGAATACAGCTTTTCCTTTCAGAGTTGCTGAGAATTCACAGTCTGTAAAGGTGGATGAGAAAAAGTAGTCAAGAGTGTTTTAATAAGTCATTCAAATAAAGAGAATAAAGATGCTGCCTGAAGGCCAGCATCTTCCCGGTTTCCATGTGGATTCTGTGAATTCTAAATGTTTCAGCCTCTAAAGAAAACAATCCTTTGCTTGCAGTATTGCTGCTGTGGGTTTTTTCCCCTCTTTGAAATGAACGTCTAAGATGACAGGCAGCTTCAACATAGTCTGTGGCAGAGTAGACTGGGTCCCACTGTGGTGACAGCACCACCTTTCATTACAAATAGCTGTGGTTCATCATGTCGCAACCTGCAGAAGCATGGGGAACCTGGGAAACATTTTGAATCGCAACAATTTTTTTTCAAAAATTATTGTTAAGGCATTTACTATTCCTGTATGAGAATTCGAAGGAATTTCTGTCCACCTTTAGCAATTTGCATGGAAATACATTCTGACGTCTCATGAGCTGTAGTATGAGGTCAGGAAGATCTTCCCCAAATAATTTTATTTTCTAGATTTTTACCACCATAAACCAGCAGTAACTAAGTAATTCAGGGCTAATAGAGCTTAACAATTTTGTTTTTCTTTCAGAGAGCAGGGGATGAAAGAAGAACTATTTGCAGAAGGAAGGAACACAACATGCTTACTTGTTTTTACATTTTGTTGGAATACGAAAGAATTTTTTGGCTGAGTGTGTATGCGTGCATGTGTGTTATCAGAAATGATTTTTGTAAGCTGTCAGAGCACATATTTTATAGCCTATTTCAGCTTTCCCAGTTATTTTATACATCACCCATTGCTTCATGGTAAATTATTTTGTTTAGATCCAACTTTTTAAGCATTGCAAATGAATGAAAACATGGAGATCTACTCAAAGGACTCATCAGAGAGAGCTTATGGTTTAGAATAAGGTTTGTGATAGATTCTGTCCCAAAAAAAGATTTGTCAGTTGTGCTGGCGCTACGGGGAGAGTTGCTCACTGTCAGACTGACTGGCTGCAGTGCATGTGACTGTGTGCTGACAGCGTCCGAAGGAAGATGCCGTAGTGGTAGCTACAGGGTGGTAGTCCTAGTGACAGCACACTGGGCTGCTGTCCCCAGAAGCTGACTGTCCACTCCTGAACCAACGACTACTGCCCCCTTTGTAGGGGCAGCAAGAGTAAATGGACTCCAGGTCTTCAGCTGCCGCAATTCACAGGCAGGTGGGTAAGTCTGGGACACAGATGCATTGACTAAGTGACGAAGGTAGTTTAAGGAAATATGTCAGGCTGTGAATTGCAGTGGCTGAAGGTCTGGCACAAGATTATTCCTGCTGCTGCTAAGTTTAGAGGTGGGTGACAGCTGCCAGTGGTGACATCTTAAATCACAGTATCTAAATACTCCAGAGCTGAGAGTTACCCCAGAGCCTGGGTGATCCATTGATGAAACCGTTTTCCCTGTCACTAGCGTGTATGTAAGTGTAAACAGTGAAATAACGACACAACTGGTATAACTTACTTGTCCTGACTGTTAACTGGTACCCGAGATTTGAGAAATGAAGAGTTGTATATTTATTTTCAAAATGTGGAACAAAACCTGCAGTCAAGATATACAAGTTGTGGCTGCTAGCACCTGGTATGGAATACAGTACACATATAGTAGGTGATGTCACATGTTCTTACGTGAATATGTCATAAAAATGCTAGTTTAATCTGGTGTTGAGGCTCTCGCTTCCTTTTCAGGATAAGAAGCTGTATCTTATGGAAAGTAGCGATCTGGTATCTCCATCTTCCTCCATTTGTATATGGTCGTGTGTCTGAAGTTCATGGCTATTCCACTCTTGGCCTCCCAAATGAGTCTGCTAGCAAAGTTTTCACAGTTTTGCAATGTGGGCCGTTGTCTGTTGGGAATTGAATGGAACTTGCTGATGTTATTTTGTCTAGATTACCAAGAAATTGCAGTAAGGTTTTGTGTTTCCCTAAATTAAAGCGTGTGGTACAGCCTTTTTAATTGCCCTGCTGTGGAATAAAGTTTTGCATAGTTAAATGATGCCGATGCTGGTACTAACTGGCTTTGAGGGAATGTTATTTTTCCTGGAGTGCCTTAAACTTGAAGTCTTTTTTTCCCCATAGCCTGTAAGTTTAGAAAACAAACATATGAAATACTTAGCAAGTGAAGAGTATTTTCCCCTTGATGTGTGTGCTTAATTCCCATTCAACTGAAAGAGGAGAGACTATACTGCTGAATGTGCGTGTAACATTTTGATATGCTCCCAGCTGGTAAAAATAAGAGCGACACTAACAGCTGCTAACAGTGTCAACAGTCTCGTAGCATGAAGTGTGGCTAGCCCCCAACTGTTTCCCATTCAAATGAGTTATGAGCTCTCGCTGCTCAGGGGCACCCTGATAAGAGACCATTTGAGTAGAGTTGTGAGACTTGGGGAATATCCACCTGGCAGGATGGTCCCCATCCTTCAGATAAAATAAAATGGGGGAAAATGTTTCAGTTAGGGGAGGGAGAAAGTAAAAATTAGGAGAGAGGATGCCAAAACCCCACTAAGCAGAGCCCAAGGAAGAAGTAGCCCTTGGTTTGGGGAATAGGATGTGCTCAGCATGGGGAATGCTCTAAAGGAAATGCAATGAGGCAACATGAGATGACTTGGGGGCCCACCCACCTTTCAACATCAAAGTCCGACTGCGGAGAATGCTTGGTCATTTGCTGCTTGATGTTACATGCTCTATATTGATGCCAAAATTATTGGCCTGCCTTCTGAGTGCTACTTATAGTACTTCATTTAATTCTCTCGCTTTCCTAATCCACTTGTAATTGTCCCTTTTTCCACCCAAAGAAACGTCACATGGGGACAATAAAAAAAACCTACTTAGTCTTGATGAATAAGAACCAATATTATCTGTGGTCTGCACTTGTGTTACTTCCCATTTAGAATACTGAGGGCTCCCAAGATATTCCCCCCTGTCATATAATGTGTGAAGTATTTCATAGAAGCATTCAGTGTGAAAGGTGCCTGACAGATTTTGTAGTCTATTTCCTGGGATTATGGCAGAATTAACTTCATTATCCCTAAGCACTCCGTAACAGATGGGTGTTTAGCCTGTCCTGAAAAATCACCAAAAGCTCATAATTCTCCCCAACTGTACCTTTGGATAGTTGGTTCTTACAATTATCAAGTATTCCATCAGAATTTTTCATACTGTGTTATGAAACTGTTACTGCTTTTCTTGTTAGATACTTAGACCAGGGGCATTTTTTAAATCCCTCATTTCTTCACCAGAAATTACTGATTTTGTCCCCTTTTCTTCTTCTAAAATTATGGGTCTTTGAATCTAGATCTCTGTTTATAGCTTAATCAAAGATAAGATGGTACTTTGAATTTGGGGTTGTGAAGTGTTTTTTTTTTTAAAGCAGGGTGCTATTACTAGTGCAGCTCAGTAGCGTGCTTTCTTTTCAGAAAAGAAGCATTCTTGATTTGTCAGCCAGAAGTCCCTAAGTCTCTCTGAGAATTAATATTAGTCATTATACTATTCTCTAAATTTTACATTTCATAAGACTTCTCAGTATATATGGATTGCTGGTGTCCATCTGTATTGGTTCTTTTTTTTGTTGTTTTGTTTTCTTGGTGGTTTTTTTTGTGTTTCCAAACATTGCAGTATTATTATTTTTTTAATCGCTGATTTTTCCTTGCTGGTTTAACAATGACCATTAAGAATTACTTGCAGTCAGATGTTTAGCCAGTGATGTGTTTGCTTGATCACGCTGTAAAACCTTGCTCTTGAGACTGATCCAAGAGTGATGTCACCCAGCCGTCATCCTTTGGTTTTCATCTGCTGCTTCTGCTTTCCCATGTCAACTAGTTAGTAAAACTATGGAATAAAAACAGTTGAATTGCTGCTAATATTTTGGCTTCAGCTAACTGGCTGAATAGTTGCCAACCAGTCTTTCCTGTTCCTGGGGAGAAAAAAAATCCAGAATAACTAAACAAAATAACTGCTTGGCTTTATCTGACCAAAACCCAACCCTTCTCTTTCCCCTAGCAAACAGTAGTATGTCAGAAAATCCTTTGGAGACCCTATGAAATTCTGAGTGAGTGGATCTCATCCTTCATCATCTCTAAGATGTCTGAAAGAAGGATGCCGAGTTCCCAACTCAGGCCACCTCAAGCACCCATCCTGAAAATCTATGAACAGGCAAGAGTTATGAACAAGAAGATAACAAAATCATCCCATTTTTCCTTCACAATGTTTATGTGAGCTCTCATTTGAGTAAGGCTGTGAAGGCTTTGAATCTGTTTCTATGAGTTCACCAATATATTTAGGATTTTCATAAGCTAACTCTAGAACAAAATATGTAGCCCAGAGACATCTACCTTTAAAATAAATAATTATATTGCTGATTTGATTTTTTTTTTCTTCTATTTTGTTTACACATCAGGTGGCAGATTTGATATACACACAGATGCATGCAGTTTAGCATTGTTTTGAAATTTGGAGTGGGTGTTTTGTCCGTTAAGCTACGCAGTGTTTGGCTGCTACCAAAAGAATTTGCAGGGTTTGCATTAGCCATGGGAGGGCTCTCTTACCAAGTCTCTCTCTGCAATATGACTACGTTGACAATGACGGGAAAAAACCCACAAGTAATTAAACATAAAGGTGACACCTCAAAAGATCTTCTTCCCATTTCATATTAAAGCCTATTTGTTTAAAAAATGTTGCAGAAACCATACTTATTTTACACTATGCCAGATTTTGCCATTCCTACTTTAAATAAAGCTTTACTTCTTAGATCCATCACAAAGTGGAAGTCAGAAATTATATGTGTAATGTTGTGCAAGTATTAAGAATAATATTATTTTGATATTTTGGCCTACAGCACATCTCCAGAAATACAACTAGGCTAGCAGTTCTATTGTATTTCTGCTTAGCTGATAAAAAAGGAAAAGTTTGTTTGATTTCTGTTGTTAAAAGGAGAACAGTGCTGATTTTGAGATGCTTGGTTATGTTAAATAATTTAAAAATAATTCAGTTCCTGGAATTTTGTTACAGAATCACAGAATCACAGAATAGTAGGGGTTGGAAGGGACCTCTGTGGGTCATCTAGTCCAACCCCCCCGCCGAAGCAGGGTCACCTACAGCAGGCTGCACAGGACCTTGTCCAGGCGGGTCTTGAATATCTTCAGAGAAGGAGACTCCACAACCTCCCTGGGCAGCCTGTTCCAGTGCTCCGTCACCCTCAGAGAGAAGAAGTTCCTCCTCATGTTCAGACGGAACTTCCTGTGCCTCAGTTTGTGCCCATTACCCCTTGCCCTGTCACTGGGCACCACTGAAAAGAGCTTGGCCCCATCCTCCTGACACCCACCCTTCAGATATTTGTAGGCATTTATAAGGTCCCCTCTCAGCCTTCTCTTCTTCAGGCTGAACAAGCCCAGTTCCCTCAACCTCTCCTCGTAGTGGAGATGCTCCAGTCCCCTCACCATCCTTGTAGCCCTCCGCTGGACTCTCTCCAGTAGCTCTTCATCCTTCTTGAACTGGGGAGCCCAGAACTGGACACAGTACTCCAGATGAGGCCTCACCAGGGTAGTGTAGAGGGGAAGGAGAACCTCCCTTGTCCTGCTGGCCACACTCTTCTTGATGCACCCCAGGATCCCATTGGCCTTCTTGGCAGCCAGGGCACACTGCTGGCTCATAGTTAACCTGTCGTCCACCAGGACACCCAGGTCCCTCTCCGCAGAGCTGCTCTCCAGCAGGTCCACCCCAAGCCTGTACTGGTGCATGAGGTTGTTCCTCCCCAGGTGCAGGACCCTGCACTTGCCCTTGTTGAACCTCATCAGGTTCCTCTCTGCCCAGCTCTCCAGCCTATCCAGGTCACGCTGAATGGCAGCACAGCCTTCTGGTGTATCTACCACACCTCCCAGTTTGGTGTCGTCAGCAAACTTGCTGAGGGTACATTCTAACTCTTCATCCAGGTCGTTGATGAAGAAGTTAAACAAGACTGGGCCCAGTACTGACCCCTGAGGGACACCACTTGTCACCAGCCTCCAACTAGACTCAGCGCCGCTGATGACAACCCTCTGAGTTCTGCCATTCAGCCAGTTCTCTATCCACTTCACCGACCACTCATCCAGCCCACACTTCCTCAGCTTCCCCAGGAGGATATCATGGGAGACTGTGTCGAAAGCCTTGCTGAAGTCAAGGTAGATAACATCCACAGCTCTCCCTTCGTCTACCCAGCCAGTCATGTCATCATAGAAAGCTATCAGATTGGTCAGGCATGATTTCCCCTTGGTGAATCCATGCTGACTACTCCTGATAACCTTCTTTTCTTCCACTTGCTTGATGATGGCCTCCAGGATAAGCTGCTCCATCACCTTTCCCGGGATGGAGGTGAGGCTGACCGGCCTGTAGTTCCCTGGGTCCTCCTTCTTGCCCTTTTTGAAGATTGGAGTGACATTGGCCTTTCTCCAGTCCTCGGGCACCTCTCCAGTCCTCCAGGACCTCTCAAAGATGATGGAGAGTGGCTCAGCAATGACATCCGCCAGCTCCCTCAGCACTCGTGGGTGCATTCCGTCGGGGCCCATGGATTTGTGGACATCCAGATCGCTTAAGCGATCCCTCACACAGTCCTCCTCGACCAAGGGAAAGTCGTCCTCTTTGTAGGCTTCTTCTCTTACCTCCGGGGCCTGGGATTCCTGAGGGCCAGTCTTAGCACTGAAGACTGAAGCAAAGAAGGCATTCATTAGCTCTGCCTTCTCCGCATCCTCCGTCACCAGGACACCCGCCTCATTCAGCAGCGGCCCCACGTTGTCCCTAGCCTTCCTTTTGCTGCTGATGTAGTTGAAGAAGCCCTTCTTGTTGTTTTTGACATCCCTTGCCAGCTTCAATTCCAGGTGAGCCTTGGCCTTCCTCGTCGCATCCCTGCATGCTCTCACCACGTTTCTGTACTCTTCCCAAGTGGCCTGTCCCTCTTTCCACATGCCATGCACCTTTCTCTTCTGCCTGATCTCCGCTAGAAGCTCCTTGTTTAACCATGCAGGTCTCCTGCCTCCTTTGCTAAATTTCTTTCTCAGGGGGATGCATTGCTCCTGTGCATGGAAGAAGTGTTGTTTAAAAAGCGACCAGCACTCATGGACCCCCCTGCCTTCGAGAGCCCTGGCCCACGGGATTCCTCCCAGTAGCTCCTTGAAGAGGGCAAAGTCAGCCCTCCTGAGGTCCAGGGTTTTGATCCTGCTTATCGCCCTGCTTCCTCCATGCAGGATCCTGAACTCGACCATTTCATGGTCACTGCAGCCGAGTCTACCTCCAACCTTCACGTCCTCCACCAGTCCCTCCTTGTTTGTTAACACGAGGTCCAGCAGCGCGCCTTTCCTTGTTGGTTCCTCCACCACTTGCATCAGAAAGTTATCATCGATGCTCTGTAGGAACCTCCTGGATTGCGCCTGCCTAGCTGTATGGTCTTCCCAGCTGATGTCAGGGTGGTTGAAGTCCCCCATGAGAACCAGAGCCTGTGACTGTGAGGCTGCTTGCAGCTGCCTGTAGAAGGCTTCATCAACCTCCTCCTCCTGGTCAGGTGGCCTGTAGTATACACCCAGGTCATTCACCTGCTCGCACCGAACACAGCCGTTGTCTCTGCTGTCCTCCGGTACGAGCGCCAGGCTCAGGCACTCCCTGCAGCCAGAGACCTGGACACCCGCGTTCTTGCGTGGGGCCTCCGTCTGGGTCCCCACACTCCTTCGAGCAACAGCTTTACCACGGGTGGTAACCATGGCTAGAGTATCTCCTGGAAGAGCGATGCCCACTACTTGAGTTGCCAGAAGGGGCGGCTGTACCCTGCCAGTCGCCTTCCCCGCTCGCCCTGCCCGCGCGAACTGCTGCGCAAACTGCTGCGCCGCTCCCGGGCTGCTGCGCCGCCTCTGTTTGCCGGCTCTGTTCGCCCGCGCTCCTGGTCGCTCGCGCTCCCTGGGGGCTGCTCTTATCCCTGAGGGGGTTTGGCCGCTGTTAATTGATACCCAAACTGTTAGCACTTTGTTTCTGATGACCATCTAGTTCTTGCAGTAAAATCAAATTTATTCTTAGAGTTGCTAGATAAATCAAACAATTTTTTTTTTTTTTTAAATCATTCTTACATAGTTAGTTCAAAAGGGTACATGATCAGGTAGTCGTCTTTTACATGTTTGCCAAATATTTAGATTTTGGAAAGCTGTCACAGTTCTAAGTAATTTGTTCCATTGATCAAATATTTGTGCTTAATATAATGTGCCTTATTATTTTCAGGCTATGCCCAGAAGTGGCTTTCAGGCTTTAGATTTTCCCTTGGCTATTGTCAGTTGGAGACCTGTGTTTTCAGGTGTTTTCTTCTATGTGCATGCTTACAATTTTCAGTCAAGTCACATTGACAACATTGTTAATAAAATAAGCTGCAGAGTTTTTTGGAGTAGGGCAATATGCTCTATTTTGCAAATACTACTTACTATTTTCTTCTCTTCCTCTTCCTCTGTTTGTTTTTTTTTTTAGCTGTCCTTTTCAAAGTGCAGATGCCCTAGTTCATTTAATAGAAGTACCAATAATCCATTTTCAATTTATATACTAATAACAAGAAGGAAAAGTCCTAGTTGAGGAGAACATTGAAACAGTTGTCAAACTGTAATCACACAGTTAAAACTCACTGACGTGATACTTCATGAAATGCTTAATTGCAGCGCATACCTAGCTGCTGCCCTCACTGGACACAGGCAGACACACATGCTAAAATGATTTCCTTGGCTGGGGCAGGGAAGTGTGTCATTACTGTGACAAGGAAGCAAGTAGATCAGGCAATGCCTGTTAACTGTTTTGACTTGACATATTTTGTTTCCAAGGTATGCTTGCTCAGTAAACCATATAAATTTCTAGAAGTCACATGCTTGGGGATTTTTTTTGTTGTTGTTTGGTTTTTTACTTGTTAAAATTTTTACATAACCAGCACTTGGGGCTCAATAGCAGACTCATTTATGTTCTTTAGTGTCTATCTGTTACCCTTTTGTAGGCTTTAATATGTATAATGATGATGTCCAGTATTATGTAAGTAATACTTTGGGTGTATCCATACTAAGTTCCTTCAAGAGTAGTTTGGCGTTCTCGTTTCAAGTCTTTTTGGCAAGGAGTCATTTGCCCTATTCCATCATATAAATTAAGCCTCTGTAACACGTTTCTTGTTTTCTTTCTGTAGGAGTAATGGTTTGTCCAAAGGACACAAAAAGTCCAAACTCCAAAGAGGAAACATGTTTATGCTGTTTATAGCATTTGGCTTAGAGGTTTGCGGAAAAGTGTAGAAACATGTGAAGATGATATTTTTACTTTTCCCAAAGCCATAATAGAGGTATTGAAGAAATGGTCTGGGTATGACACTAGATTAAAAACGAACAAAAAATATTAATGGATGGTAAAAGCAAGACAGAACAATCTTCAAAACACTTTGTTGGGTTTAGTCCATGTGTCAAATGCCAGCTGTTTTTTCTCTTTTTTCTCTGAATGCTTTCTAAAGACCAACGGTATTGTTTACAGTTTCTCCAGAGCATTTACTAGCTGGCTTTGTTGGACTTTGTTGACTTGTGCTCAGCATGTTGAGGTGTGGCCACATGGCAAGAAAGCAGAAAGCAAATGCCAAGGCAGCCCCTCCAGAACTATAATACCTGTTTACATTTTCTGCTATTACCAAAAGGAGACCTGTTGAATCATGAAAGAAATCCCTGAGGCCACATTTACGTCATAAGTTCTGTGTGTTATACAAGATGAAGCATTATGCCACCTCAGTGACAGCTTAAACTTCAGCTAAATGTGTTTGTACAGCAACATCACCTTGAGCAATGATTTTTGTCAGACTTTGGAAGCAAAGAAAGGTCAAATATTTCAGTGGACTAATCTTAGATAAAATACAGGATTGGTAGGAACGTTTTCACTGGGACAGCAGTAACATCAGTCTCTGAAGTTGGTTTAAATGGTGCTGAGCAGTCAAAGAGGAAATGTAAAATGAAGATGGAAACAGTAACACGGATATTAAGTTCACAAGACATTATGGACCTGTGTACCTTCTTTCTTTGCATGTTATAAGCTGTTTTGGAATAATTAATGGAAATATGTTCTATCTTTTAATTTAGACAGTCTTCTAATGATGATTCCATAGGAATCTGAACTGGAAGTTATTTTATAATTCAATATTTATGTTAGAAATAGAATCTGATACTGTAGCTGGAACCACAGAGAGCTTTGCCCTTAATAGCCAAGGATCCAACCTGGAGAATTTTGATTTGGGATTGTTAGCACCCATTGGAAGTCTTTAGGACGGTAAATTATGTAATATAAATGGGAGTTTGTTTATTTTTCTGGTTATGCTAACAAAAGGAATTAACCCAGTTTGCTTCATTGTGCTGGATACC
The DNA here is from genome assembly GCF_030867145.1 of Opisthocomus hoazin. Classification (NCBI taxonomy): domain Eukaryota; kingdom Metazoa; phylum Chordata; class Aves; order Opisthocomiformes; family Opisthocomidae; genus Opisthocomus; species Opisthocomus hoazin. The sequence goes on along the minus strand of NC_134418.1, from coordinate 54,976,245 downwards.
ACGCAGTGAGCCTTAAGAAAAATAATCATCTGGTGGATCTTGTCTAGTCTCTAAAGTTATACTTCATATTTACTCGATTTAAACTGAACCCTGATCTCTGAGGAGGGGTGGGGTGGGGGTAGGAAATACATAAGAATCGGGTCATACTGCCGTCCTTTTGGTAACTGATACTTTTTCCAGAGAGGGAGCTTAAAGTTAGAAGTAACTAAATGGAAGCAGAATTTATTAAGACATGGTGGACTGCCAGAGATGGTTAGACTCATGGTTTTAATGATCAGCTTTATGCTACAAAAGCACCTTGAAGGTGGGAAGTCTTGGGTTGAATATAAGTGAACTAGCATAGTGCCTGTTTGACAGGATCTCCATTTCATAGATGCAGACATGGGGGCAGAAAGTGCCTGCTAGCTCAAATCCACAATTTACTGTTGATAGAATTTGGTATTTGGTGGTTTCTTGTTTCCAGTTTCTTCCTAATTCCCATGGATCACAGTGCCTCTTGTGATGTAGGTTTGCTGGTTTTTTTTCCTTAGACAAAGTGTCCAAACCTATTTGTCACAGTCCTTGAATAGCAAGGATGATGCTAGCCATTGGGGAGGAGGAGGAATAAGAGGGGTCTTGACTCCAGTGCTCTCTTTCTCTCTTCTAATACTGTGATGGCTGAATACTGTCTGTCAATTCCTAGCTACAGTATATTTCTAGAACAGTGTATGCCATAGATCTGTATATAACTCATTATGAGTAGTCATTTGTAATATGTGCTTTGTCAAACACTTCACAGATAAAACAGACATTTTGAGATAATGCGACAGATATTCTACATTTATTATGCAGCCAATGAGGTAGGAGAAAAATGAACATAGCACGTTCATTCTGGGGCTGAAATCGCAGTGGATTTAGTGTGATGGATGTAATGCATTACTGTGTATGATGAACAGAAGATATGCCTGCATTATAAATGGCATTATTTAAACTGGCTAAATTGTTATCTAGAGCAATGTTTCTCAAAACAGGAATCCCTGGGGAGAAGGCTCATGCAAAGCCATCAAAGCTAGGATAAAAATGAAATGTTGGTCTCTCTGTTGTATTTAATCCTCACTGGGGAATCAGCAGAACTGGAATCATCTATCACATGTGGCCTGAGGAACTTGAATGGAAACAAGTCCCAGGTACTTGTAGCAGAGTGACACATCCAGGCCAGACCCCGAAGGCAGGTGTGACATCCCCAAGGCTTTTGTACGTGCAGCTTGATCTGTTCCGGGTCATTCATCGGCGTGTCTGTACCCTGACCCTGGTCCTGCTGTTTGAAGGCTCCCGCTGGTGCTGGCTGTGCACAGTTGGGGCCTCCAGCAGCTGCCTCTGTTGGGGTCTCCTGGGTCTGCCTCTGTGCCATCTTCGCATCCTCTAGATTCTCAGCTGCTCTACAGGTCAAAAAAGCTCCTGGCTGCTTTAAATTGTGGCAGCCCATCCCAGGCTGCTTCTGGAGTTGCCGTATTGCCTACAGTGCTGATAGCATGCCTAATTCTGCCACTTGGCACATTTCCTACGCAGGTGCATGAGAGAAGAGGAAGCAGCTTCACGGTGTGATTTACGGTTGCAGCTCCCAAACAAACCCTTGCAATGGCAATGTATTAAGGGATCTGGGCAGAGAACCAAGTCAATTGACAGCGAAGAGTGGATCCAGCTGCATTTAATTTACTTTATGTTTCTCACTGGACAAAGGTGGCAGTGGCAAAGCATCTTTTTTTCCCTCTATTACATATGTGCAATGTGTGCCGCTGAAATGCATCACTCTTCCCATTTCTTTTTTATTTCTGGGAAGGGTTCTTGCACGCTTCTTTTCCAGGATTGCCCTTTGGGAGGTTCACAAGTCATTTATGCACCTTTGGGGAAAACTGCAGTCTGGGACTAGGTTTGAGAAATGCAAAACTAGGCAAGTGTGGCGGATTTCCAACCTGTAATTGCATTATAAGGTAAAATGATTTTACAGTAGTTATGCAATAAACATATGTAATGTATATATGTTCAACTTGTCTAATTCATCAGGCATTTGAAGCAGAGCAATTTAAAATTTAAAGTTGGCTCTCACCTTTAAAACAAAGGAAATCGTGTGGAGTAAAACAAAGAAACAAGCTTCTGCACTAAACTTTTGTTAGTCAGCAAACCCGTCATCAGGACCATACCTGTGTCGTCATACCACAGTGCATTACTGTCAGCATGTTCTAAATATGATCATGAATAAGGGTTCCAGCTCAGGATATGAAAATTGGGCTTTCTAATAAAAGCAAAGTTCTCCATTAAATCAGAAACATCTTGTGAAATTAATTTGTTGCCGTTTTGATATGCTGGATATTCTATGGGAAACGTTCATTTAAATTTCAGTTGTTCCACAGACTGTACACAGAAAAAATGACTGTAATGTATTAACATAAATCATACAAAAAGGCAGAGCAGGATTTACTAAGTTTTCTTGAAGCCCTTTGGAAAATGTGCTGATTTTTGTTTTGGAGAGCTTGTGCTGGTCGGGCTGAGTGATATCACATGTGGTGGTGAGAGCCATGTAATTAGCGTGTGTTTCTTCAGCATCTTTGACCACTCATCTGTCTCTTCCAGAACTGCCTTCCACAGTTTCTGAAGTTACCACTGGCGGTTTTTTCTTTTTCTTTTTTTTTTGCTTTCTTTTTTCTTTTTCTTTGTTTTTTTTTCCTATAAGCACTTGCAAAATGTCCCAACATACCTCTTTTTTTTTTTTTTTGTAACATAAAGAGTACATCATGTTGCATTTTTGACTTCTCATTGGGATGAGTGGCATATTGAAAGCTATTTTGAACGATTCCTAGGAAATTATGTTTTCAGGATGCCTTGTTCAGTAAAATTTCCTGTCTCCCAAGGATCTCTTTTTCATGTTACTGGTTGTTGTCATGTTTCTTATCTTTCTGTTTCTAATGGGGTTTTATTGTGTTGTCTAATATATGGTTACATAAACACTCCCATACATGGATCTTGATGCAGGTTTTGATCCTCAAATAATAAGCTTTTGAGGGTGAAGAATATTTTATAGTAATGTCTATAAAATGCTGCATTTACTTATCATGGTGTACAGATATTTATTAATATTAATGAACATGTAATTGAAATTAGCAAGCTCCCTTGGAAAGGTAAACTATTCCCTTTGTGTTTTGGTTTTAAAAGAGATCTTTGTTTCTTAAAGTACACTTCTAATCTGTGATTCCGCTGGCACGTATCTCTTGTCCTGTTTCCCGAAAATTCCACCTTCCAGTGTCTATGCAAAAAGTGACCTCAAGAGAGAAATTTCTGTTGGGAAGGTTTTTTTTTTGCCTGGAGAGTTTTGGTGAATTGCCCTCTGAGAGTCATAGTAACATGGCTGAATATTTGGATCTAGGTCTGAAGAAGAAAAAAAAGGACAGGAGTTTCTAACTGGTACTAGCAGGAAAAAGAGAAGTTACATACACATCTCTGAATATCCTACTCGTAAAACTGCTGGGCCATAGTTTTTAGAAATATTTAAGTTGTAGCCTTTTATTGAATGGTGACAAATGGGGAGATACTAACATGGTGGGTTTAGTGTTCTGTGATCATCGAGCCTATAGCTCGCATATAGGCTCATTTATTTTTAGTGTCAAAGGAGTCCATTATGATCATCTATCCTGAATGATTTTACACAAGCCAGAGAACCACACTGTTTTGGTTTCGGCTGCCGCCGCCAACAAAAGCGCCACGCGGCCGCCCCTCCCCCCACCGGCGTGTGGAGGAGAATGAAAAGAAAGAGGCAGAAACTGGTGGGTCGGGATAAGGGCAGTTTAACAGAACAGCAAACAGAGGGAAAACAGGAACAACAACGATACAAATAAGGAGAAAACACAGTAACGAACCGTTACGGCCCAGACAGCCGCTCTCCCGAAACAGGACCGGCGCCGCGCCCCCCCAAGCCGCGTGCGCATTCCCCCCACCGGAACCCAGTGTGACATCACATGGTATGGAATACCGGGCTCTGTTTGACCAGGTGGGGTCAGCCCCCACCCCCCGGCTGTGCCCCTTCCTGGATTCCGGTGAAAATTAACCCTGTCCTGGCCAAACCCAGGACACACACTGAATATGCATTGCTGAGAGACTTTTTTTTTTCCGTTTGAATTGTAGAAAGGGGACTTACTTGGTCTAAAGATATTACATGATGATGAATCCCCTACATCTTTGGTGGAATGCTCCAACAGGCAATAACCCTTGTTGACATCAGTGTTTCTAATACCAGCTTCCCTCCTCAAGATATCATTTTGTCTAGATTGCAGAGCTCCCTGCTATCACAAATGTCTTCCTTATTTTGTGACCTGTAGTTTGTGGGCAGTCACCACTTGGATTTGTCTGTGGTGAACTAAAAGGGTTGAGTTTCTTTAGTCTCTCATTATAAGACAATGTTTTCAAGACGTTGAATCACTTTGTGGCTCTCATCTGAACTATCACCAGTTTGCCAAATTCTTTTTGGGGAGCTCCCAGTGTACTACTTATAGTCTCACTAATGCTATATACAGAGGGTAATACCATTTTCATTACTCCTACATGCTATATGCTTTTCCCATGCTTATGCATTCAAGGATTGTGTTAGAGTTCTCTTGGCCACTGCATCTCATTGTGAGATTTACTGCTGGGAGAACTTGGATACAGCTCTGAGACACTCAGACAGCAGTTGGAAAAGCCTTATTCACTAGTAATGGCTGGGACTCCTTCAAGCAATTTGTCAGCAGTCTGGAAGTTTTTACCGTTGTGATAGAAATGAGAGCAAGTCCTGGCTGCAGCTTTCCTTGTTTGAGAAATACTCTGGTTCGCTCTCCAGCTAAAACACAGTTGATTCTTGCAGTGCCAAATTCTACAGCTTTCTTTCCAGCACCTGAACAGCCACAACATCATGCATATGCATCATGCAAATGCAAACCTGGTTGCCTAGCTCAAAAGCCAGGCAGTGGCTGCTGCTCCCATGGCAGTGCAGGGAATTAGGAAATGATGTGCAGTCTTCTCTGTCTTTGCTTGCACAAATATCCACGGTGGCTTTATTTTTTCTTCCTCTGTGACTCAGAAAAATATTTTGGCTCATTTCTTCCTGTATGTAAAATTGCCATTTTGAGGTCTAATGAAAACCTTGAATGAATTAGCTGGGAGCCCTTGCGTGTGACGTTACTGGTGTCATCATGAGATCATTGTCCCCTGCTGAAACAGTAGAAACGTATGCATACCTCCCACCTAACTGAAACCCGAACAAGCTGTATCTTTGTTTATTGCCAATGTGTTGGCCGGGAAAGTTGGCAGAGTAGAGAAGTATTTAGCTTGTTTAGGGAGTTATTGTGAATATTTGTTTCATGTTTTTCAAGGTTTACACAAAATAGAACAATGAAAGAGGTTTTATAAAAGTCATGACACGCAATTTATTTCATAATGTCTTATTTCTAGTCAAGATTCTGCCTATGACTAGTACCCTATACTTTCATTGAAAACAGTAGATTTCTATTTAGGGTGTTTGGGCTACGTGTAGTGGAGGAATAAAAGGTAACTAAGAAAAACATGTTGTTATGAATTGAAATGCATTGACTAATCTTCACATGCGACACTTGGAACCAGGTCTGTAGCCTTGCTGAGAAACTCTTAAAGTTTTAACTTGAAGAACGGTGAAAATTGTTCCTGCAAGGAGAATACTGGTGGTCAACAGCTATTTTCAATATCTGTTCTGCTTGGACAAAACAGGTATGTCTTATGCCTGCAGTTTGTTCTTTTGAGGTTTGGAGCTGGATTTTTTCGGTCTGTTCTTTTTTGGTTTTTTCCTCCCTGTTATGAGATAAAATGACTCTTTTTTTTGTGGTGTGACTGAACACCAGACAAAGGCAGCCTCTGACATGCACCGGCCATGTGCTCATTCCCTTTTGGCAAAGTGCAGAATCAGCAAGGTACGAAAGTAGGAATTTTTTTTTTTCCTTTCTAAATAAGAACCTTCACAGGAATACGTTGGTCACAGATACCCAACAAACACAGGTTTTGAAGGTGGATATTGTCAAAATTGCACCTCCTTCCTTTGTGGTTTCCACACTAATACGAAAAATACTGTCTGTAAGACTGACATAGTATGCAGCTATGGGGAACTGCAATAATAAAATTGTCTTTTCTAAACCTTCATTAGAAGAGTATGGAGCCTTCTTTCATGTGTAAAATGATAGTCTAGGATTATCCCGAAGTCTGAATTAATCTTCAAAAAGCCATCAGGCTTCTATTCTTATGTAATATTTCTTTTAATTCTTATTATTTTTATGAATTTGAAAAGTTTAATGGATTGGACTTTTTAAAAAAAAACATTGTACTGGAGCTCACTGAACACTGCCTTCATTTATTTGAAAGGAACTTCTCCACTGTTTTCTTGTTTTGCTTTTCTGCTTAGTTGCCCCCCAGATTCATCCAGACCATGTATGCCTCTGTTGGGGTAAAACTTAAAAGCTACGATCTTCACAGAACAGTGCAGCATGCAAAAGCTTTAGTTTAACATCGTAAAATCTCTTAATGTGGCTTGTCTGCAGACCAGCATGCACCTATTTTGTTGAATATAACCAAGTCACTTTAGTAGACTTTGTTTAGAGAGGTGCAAGCCTCTCAGTTACAAAGTAAATTGTGTAGTTTAAATCAGCTGTGGTGTTGCACAGACATTGCATAGGTTTGACTAAACCAGTTTAAAATTTGCATGTGAAACAAAATGTGTTTTCCCAATTAAAGATGGTCATACAATTCTTTCCTGCATGCCTGATTTTGTGTCCAGCCACAAGATCAATCCTTTGTGACTCTATCTTATTAAATTTTGATTTTTTTTTTTCCTCCTCTCCCACTGTTTGCATGTTTGAATGAAATACGTAGGTGTGCCAGATTTCTGTGCTCAGCCTGGCAGTTTGTGAAAGACAAATGAAAGCAACTACTCATCTGATTTTCCTACCCATCTGCTTTATTCATTAAAAAGAGAACACAAGGAACTTCAATTTTCATTACAGAAAAATAGGAAACTTATAGTTAGTTTAAAGTCTTTGCTGAGACCAAAATCATCCTGCGTTCTACATGACCCAACTCTACATTATGTGCTTTTCACAAGTGGGCATTAGCAGAGCAGCAAGCCTGTGCACTTCTGATGCTTTTTGAAGACCTGCAAGGTGGCTTACTGCAAGTGTTGCAGCAGTGACAACTTCATTCTGCACAACCTAGAGCTTGGATTCTAAAGCAGTATGAATGCTTTCATTTTGCTAACAAAATGCAAAGCCTTGAGAAAATAAGGGGATCGGAGCACATTAATCAGAATTATGAATGTGAAGACTGTGACAGAAATTTGAAAAAAACAACCCATAAACAATGGCTTCTCTGTAAGAAGAATCATTTCAACTCAGTAAAAAATTGATTAGTAATTCAAACCAGAAATTGCCCTGAATGTTGAACATATATTGAAATATTTCATGGGCTGTTTTATCATTGCAACTTGTTGACATTATTTTGTACTTGTAACTTCATAGACTCTAGCCTTTTGTTACATCAGCATCAGACATCTGCACAAGCATTTGTCATCCTGCAGTTGATTTTTTTTTTCTTTTTTTTTTTCATCTTCTTTTCCCTCTGTTGGCTGAAGTAAGGCTAGAGTTAACGGAACAATATTGTGGAATGTGAAGGCTGTCATTAGGGGGCAAAACTGGACTTCAAAGAGGAAGCACATATGGTTTTGACTTTTATAAAGATGGCAGGTGGACATGAAAAAAAGGTTGATTTCAAATTTATTTTCGTGATAGCTGCAACTTCTTAAAAGTCTAAGATGATTAATTTTCAATTTGGAATTCCTAATAAATGAAACAACATCACGGTTTTACAACTTCCTGAGGCAGAGTCTGAGAGAGAGAAGGTCGTGTTGGTACAATAAACCAATGGCAGCGCGAAGCAGAAGGGTTGGAAAGAGCAGCAAGAAAGACTTTGCAAAAGGCTTTCTGAAGGTAAAGCATGTATAAGAAAGAAAATGTTTCTGAAGTCAGGCTGTTTTGAAGCATATGTTAAACTTCAAGGATGTTGAGTTAGATTTGGAAAGTGAACCTTATGTTTACGGGCTTTCTGAGTGTCACTCGTGTTACCAACTGAAATAGTTGAATAGCAGGCTTGAAACAAAAAGAAACACTCCCCCCCCCCCCCCCCCCCCCCGCCCCCCAGCAATGCTGTCTTCCCCTTAGCGATAGGTGTTTCTTTTTCTATGAAGGAATACATGACACTTAATTTTCATTCCTGGATTATCATATGTCATTTTAAATCTAGCATCTGAAATCTTCTTGGCTGGAAAGTCAGAACACTCTGCACCTGTGGGTGACTTGCTGATGACGTGAAAGAATAAGCAACTGTCAGTTCTGAATACAAGGTGAATTTATCCATCTTATAGATGTTGTATGTGGTATTTTAATTGAAAAAGAATGTTATTCAGCTTGCCTCTGTAAGTTAATATATCAAAACCTGTAGCTTTGAGAGAAAATATTTCTGGTGGTAGTTCTGATCAGGGATAAGTAAGTTCAGTGCTTCTCAGAAATATGGCAGTGTCAGTACCAACAGCTCAATTGTAACTGCCACCTCTACAGATTGGGTTTGGATCCCTTGACCAGCTTTGCTGTTACTCTGACGTGAAACTTTCTTCCATCCTCGTTCGTCCTAATCCACTTTGCATTGCCTGCATCCGCTTCTGAAATTGTGGACTATTCAGAATGCGTCTTGACTACGCCTTGTCCAAAAGGGCAAGTATTTCCACTAACTGTTAATGCTACAAAAATAATGATGGTGTCCTACAGAGATGATTATTTATCATTATTTCATTATTATTAAGTCAATGTATCAGGGTGGGATGTATTACAATAACACCATTCTTCAGAGGAAAAGAAACAACAAACTTTCTTCTGTCTTGTTATTCATCCTCTCCGAGAGTGTCAAGAAAGGCTTCATTTTCCCTAAATAAGAAAAAATTGAATGTCTTTTATCAAGAGGTTGGAAATACAATAACACTCTATTCCAACAGTTGTCTGCAAACTGGGACTTCAATGTGCATTGTTCTTGCAGAAATAGGGTTGATTGCTGGTTTTTGTAATAAAATCTTTTCTTACCCCTCTGAGAATAGTGCTGCATCGTTTTCTCTAGCGGGAAGTATTGCTTATAGTTCCCAAAACATTAAGCTGCCAGGTTGTGTCTGTCCTCAAGAAACAGTCTCCAGGAATGGTGTTTTAAGGTTTTCTTTTGAGAGTTGTCTTTATTTCTTTTTACCCAAGGTTATGTGGGCTTTTTAGAGAGAGTGATATATTATCTTCTATTTACATGAAACAAATGAGATGATGGTGCATGCCAGCATATCTTCTGCCACTGATTTTGAAGAAAGAAGTGTTTTGTCATTACTTTAATTTCCAGTGCTCATGTTGTGGGACACGACTCTTTCCAAGCTAAAAGCAAGAATTTCTGGGAGTTTGTCTTCTGTATCGGGCAGCATCACACCCAGCTAGTCTTACTCATAAAGCTCCTACCTGATCCCCTCAATAAAACCACTCTGAAGCACTTGGACAGAGTGGGAGCCGTGGTGATTGAACCCGGAATGGCCCCATGCCTCCATCCTCTCTAAGGTCTCACTAATTTCATTCGCTGGAAACCTGGTAGCAACATTTTCAAGGGTTCCCTGAAGGCAGATATGATCATCAAAGAATATTTAACTTTAGCACACTTCTTCTTACATCTGAATCAGTTTGCCCAGCTTCCTCATGAGTATAGAAAAATGTTTCCTTTTGTCAGTTAACATAATATGTTCCAGAGTGCTGTCAGGATCCATCTTCAGATTACCTCCTTGCTAGAAACTTTTGTACCACTGAGATTGGAGAATAATGATACAGAGCAGTGCTAAGCCTGTCCAAGGAATAAAAAAATGTATCCACTCAACCTTTCTATCTCTTTCAGTGCGGACTGTGATCTGAATTCAGCACTGATATTTTCAAGAGTTGCTGAATGGATCCATGCATCTGATTGTAGATTTATTCCTAACTTACACTGGACATTGAAAAATCAATGTGCAGTCTTTCTATTGACAATAGAAGCACTTCCTTTGTAACTGTGAAATTTAAGAAGCTTCCTCCTCTAGGAAGTCATGAAGGTACTATTGGCAGAGCTGTTCATGCCTTCTAGCTTGGATCCTCTTAGTTTTCTAGTATCTGTCTTGACTGGGAGTGGTCAGAGAATTCTTCATTTTTCCAGTGGAAAATCAGTGTGAAAGGAGGGCGGGAGAAAATAATTTTTGTCCTGCGGAAAATACAGACTTTTTGTATAAATGCAAGAAAAAACACATCAGTGTTCCCTCAACACATGCAACATTGATTGCAAACAGTCTTTGGCCATAAATGGACTAGTTTGGTTTTTGGCATCTGCAGGGAAAGCAAGCAGTTCCACAGCTGGTTTTGTTTAGCCAAAACGCAGGTTTGACTCAATTTTCCACCATAAAATGTCTGAAAGAATAAATCTAAATTAGACATGGGATACTGTGTGGCCAAACTTGCACGTAGGTGTCTTGAAATAAAGTATGAAGCATCTTCTCTTAATTATAGATTCTTTGCTTTGTATTAATCAAGTGAAAAAAGACTGGTCTACACAGGAAAATTTTTGAGGTAGAAACCAGAGTTAGGGGATGTCATGGAAATAAAACTGGGGAAAATGTTTTAATTAGAAATTGCAGCTGTGTCAGAAAAAATATTACAAATCCAGTGAAAACCATAGTCTGAAATGTGCTGTGGAGAAGGTAGACATGATCTATGGGAAAATACCAAGTCAAAAGATACTTTTCTATTGGGAAAAATAGTTTTGATCAAAAATAAAGGCCTAAAAAGACATATGACATTTCATTCTCAAGCAGAATCACACAGTAATCTTTGAAAATAGGAGTAAAAGAGGCCGCCATGTACTCTTCTCACTCATGACATTGTTCTTAACAGACTTTTGTCTAATCTGTTCTCCATGATCCCTGCTGAAGGAGGTGCTTTACTCAAAAGAGTCTACTGCAGTCTTTCACTATCCTTACTTTTTCCAATATCTAATCTATTAAAGCAATTTTAGACACCTACCTCTTCACCTATCCACTAAGACTCAGAGTAGAATAATCTTTTCAGTGATTTGAAGACCGATAATCCAACTGTCTTCCCAGGCAAAATTTTTTTCAGATTTTCCTGAATTTCTTGGGGTTTTTACACTAATAATGATTCTTCTTTCTTGTGTCTGGGATTTCTGCAGTCAGTCCACATCAAAGAAGTTCCACTTAACCAATTATTTCTCATCCTCTATTTATGCAGTCGATTACTTTATCTACCCTACACTTTGCCTAACTAATTTTTAGTGCATTTTGCCAATTTTCAAGATTGTTTTGAAGTTTCTGCATTTCCCAGCATATTTATATATTGCTTCACATTGAGAGCCCATTTAAGAAGCATGCTTACTGATGAGTGCATTCCTTTTAGTTAGTGAATGCTTCTGGGTGATCTTACAGTAATGTAAAGAAAAAAGTGAGGAGCATATTTACCTAATTATGTAGTAACACCAATTAGAAGAAAAAAGATATGAAAGCAAAAGATTTCAGTCAGCATTCATAAAGGGAGGTTGAGATGTTGCTTAAAGTAAAGATCTAGGAGCTAGGTAGACGTTAATACCAATAGCTGGAAACCTTAGACTCCTAAGAGGTGGACTATTCTGAGGTAGGTCTTAAATTAAAAGATACAGTCTTAATTGCTGTAATCAGGATGTTTTCCAAGTAAAAATGTGTGGTCAGTCCACCTGCAAATTATCTGTACTGTGTCTGCTTGGTTGGACAAGATGACCTCCACAGGTCTCTCCCAATGTCAGCTATTCTGTGACAGGTTGAACACATTGGTGTTCAATTGTGAAGATTTGGCACACTATAGTTAAGAAAGTAGTGCCATGATCACATCAGGAGGTATCTCCATGTCTCTCAGTTCTGGCATCGTATCAAAGTCTTTAGGTCCCTTCTTCTCCCTTAAGAAGCATTAAGAAGTACGTAAGGAGACAGGTTTTGGTATCCAGTAAAAGCAGCTGAGTGAACACTTGAGAGACTCTAAATTCAAGAAAAAAAATGGGAGGTTTAAGGCAGTATGGCTACAGTGCCAAATGGCCTCTCAAGGCAATATGTCAGTCCGTAGGCAACAAACCGTCTTGTTGGAAAGAAAAGGAGCTGGCCAACCTACACTATTCCCCAGCATTTCTTTAAGTTAACGTGGTAGGAAACATTGCCTGAAGAAATCATTGCAGTCATACTAGTGAGGAAGAACAGTTTTTCAGGGAAGTCATGCTCAGCAGCTAGAGGGCATATTGAACATCTGAGACATATGTCCATGTTTTCGAGTAGAAGGGCTTAAAATATGAGAGAAACATAGACAATATTGATATATAGCTGTGTAGGTGGAAGCTGCAGTCATTGTCTGTCATCAAGGTAAGTTGTCAGTAATTCACATGTGTCAGAATTTGCCATTTGATGGGTGGTGTTCATATCTCATGAAGATAACTATACATACGCATACAGATTATAGTTCCAAGTTAACATAGGTTTGCATGTGCACAGAGAAAGGTGGTGCACATGGTATCATTTTTATTGTTTTGCCCCAGACAGTGAAGTGCCCAGAATTGTGTTTTCTCCCCTGGTTTTTGGGAGCCAATTCATAATGTTCTACTGTAGCTCCTGGTCTCCTCTTGAGATGGTGAAGAAATCATAGAAAGCATAAACCAGTATGAAAGCCTAGTTTTAATGTTTATTATTGTTAAGTGTGAGAAGAGAAAATCCCAGTGGTGTGATTGCTGTTGTGGAGCCTCTGGGAAGTCAAGTTATTTAAACAACATCTTCTGTGCTCCTTATTTGATCAATTTCTAAAATAATTCCTAAAATTAAGATGTAAATACATTTCTTTTTTTGTGATTCAGCTTCCAGTGCCTGTTAAAGTATTCAATTGATGCATAACTTTTTAAAGCCTTTTAAGAGCCAAATAAAATTATTACTTATAAATTATTAAAAGTCTCCAACAAATGGAAAAATACTTACTGAACACTCCTTAATAAATAATGTTCAAACTAAATTAAATAGTACTATATAAGGAATGCATTAAAGTTCACGAATGAGATATTATCAGTGTGCTCCCTTAACCTTAAAGTTATGATAGCTGGAGCACTTGCTACCCCTCTGAAATTTTGCGGCTCCAAGTCCTGGCTCATTCTGGGAAAGAAACATGTGGTGCTGCTGAAGACTGGAAAAAGAGCTTGAGGTCAGGGGTCGACACAGTAAGGGAGTTTGCTCTTTAAGAGGTTATCTGTGGATCTGCAAAGCCAAAGTGTAATTGGGTTCTGTGATGTGATTTTAGTGTGTAATTGTATATGATCTTAGGCAGTTTCAAAGACAAGGTTGGAAGATTTTTCTAGCCGGCTTGTGATAGCAATTTTGGGGAGTCTGTGTAGCCTGAGATGGACAGTGCTGTTTCTTCAGAAATTGTCATTAGAAGTGATACAGCTGGTGTCTGATTCATTTTAATTATAATTTTAGAAAACTGATAACATGTTTTGTTCTTTCTCCTTTCTGTAATACCAGTCCTGTAAATCTGCAGCTTTGTGGGCTTGTACATTTTCTGTAACTCGTAAACTCCTATTTGCTTCTGAGCTGGTACTGGATCAGAGGAAAATTTGCATCTTTATTAAGACACTACAAGTCACTGTAATTGATCTGCCTGGATATAGCTTTTTCTTTGGTCTTTGAGTAGATAGTTTGCCAGTGGGTTATCAAGTTTCTGGTTCTCAATTATTCAAAACAATGTGAAACAAACATTTCCTATTGTTTTAGTTGTTTAGGGTTTCCTTGATTAAGCTGTCACCGCTGTCAGTTATGTTCTTATAAGCCTGCTCGGATCTATTTCATGTTAAGAAAATGCTCAGATAAATCCAGGAAAGCTTAATGTTTATCCAATGTGAAAATAATTACTCAAAAGTGTTATTCTTAATCCAGATAATTAGAGTGAGGAAGGAGAGATCAGTGTCATTGTGAATTATGCCCTGGCAATTGACTCTTGGTCCTTGTGAGTTTCAGGTGAAGCTGGGAATGGATAAAGGTTAGATTAACCATAATCCCAAGTAGCTGCAACCTTAATCTGTTATGATACAAGGATGATCACTTAAAAAGAGCTGGATTCTGGGATTGTTTCTGGTTGGATAAGATGCCGCTCGACTGGGACTAGTTTTAAAACATGCTTAGCACCATGTCACTGCAGCTGTAAGCACTTGTGCACGGTTTCAGACTGCCGCAGCTCAGAGGCAGACTGCTGGGCTCTTGCTGCACAGTGTAATACTACACTGCGTTGCAATATCTGTACTTTACATTAACATGCTTTACCCTGTGCTTCATGGAAAATAGATGGCAACTGTTACGCGGAGTGATTTGCTTGATGATTACTTCTCTGTGCTGCTAAAGATATTTCTTTGTATTCCCTGCTCAAAATGTTCAATGTGTCTGCAGGCAGTTGTACAGTACAATGGTACAGGTACACAACTACAAAAATTGACCAGTTGAAATGTAAAAAAGAGAGAATACTTACTTTCCCTGTTATAGTTTATATCATTAATTTGTATAGTTACTAATTATTAACCAAAAAAAAGCGTAAAAATATATATCTGTGTAAGATAATTTTGCAGCTGTGGTTTTCTGTGAAGCTGCACAGTTTTCAGAAAACCATTGTAAGTAAACAAGACCAATGCAAAACAAATTCCATCAGAATGCAGGAAAAGTAGCATTAAAAAGTGGGATATGCATGTATTCACGCATACTACAAGCAGATAAATGCAGAAGGTATTTGACACTTCAGACTTTTCCCAGTTTATAGACATGGATATAATAGTGACAGCTCAGATGACAGTATATGCGGTAACTCATCATAAATACAGACTCTTGAATGCCATTGGTTACTTATTGGGAATAACACTGCTGAAAGAGGAAGAGAAGAAGGTGAAAGACAGGTCATTTCTTGAAAAATGGTACAGGAAATGTTTGGTCTCAGCAGATAATTTAATTGCATGGTCCAGTCTGTATCATTGTTTCAGGCCAAGTGGAAAATAAGGTAAAGACATTTTTTCCGTGTTACTCAGTTTTTGTGATAAATTACTTGCATTTATTCTGCAGGGATGTATGTGTACAGATCTCCTTCATCTTTACTGGAAAACTGAAAGCAGCCTTCCTTGATGCATGGCTAAGGTGAGGAAATAGTTAAAAAACTAATTAATGGAATGCAAAAGCTAATAAGAGGAAAGTACTCTAATACACACTTGAGCTAGAATCTTCTCTGTGAATAATTAAAATTCTTTTAAGTTCATTTCTGTATTTTTAATAAAGTGTACCTCAGTAAGACTCATTCCTGTTTTAAAACCTTTCTGCACTTAACTACCTTAACACTACCTTCTTTTTTCACTATTGTTAGAATTGCCTTTTACTCAAAAGGGGATTTAGGTAATATTTATGCTTGTTGATGGGTTAGAATTAAATTCTGCAAGAGGCATAACATTCATAAATTTTGTTCCTAACATAAGAATTGTTCGTTTAGAGCGTCACATGAAAGTGTTCTTTCTGATGGCGCATTATATGCTATAGATTGGTGTGCATATAACTGTTGTGTTCTCCTGTATCCTAGAGTCTCTGCCTTTAAAATAGCGTTTCATGGAAACGTAAGTCACTAATAAAAATTTCCAGACTTACATCAGAAAAGATTTTAGGGCAGGGATCTAAGTCTTCAGGCTTCAGAATATAACTCAACCTTTAATTAAAGTAGGTGAGGACGAAACCTCCCTGCTTGGTAGCTCGTTAAGAGGGCATATAGCATGGATTTTCCCTGGACCTTTCAGCAAAGGCTTTTTGTGATTGATACTGAAGGGATCACTGGTCTTACATAACATAGTGATTCTTACATTTGAGAAAGAAAAGAGGAAAGTAGGAGAAATTCCCTTAGTATAAAGGGCAATAAGAACTATAATGTAGAATTGCTCATGTGCATCCTGACTCTGAAAATATTAACGTGCAAAAAATGGTTAATAAGGCAAAATGTCTCTTCAAGGTTGAAGCTGCAGAGAAGGCATAATTTGGAGAGAAGTGGGGGTGCAGTATTCCTTAGTGGGAAAGTTAAGTTAGGATGAAAACAAAATTATAGAGCTTATAGTTGAACACTCTTGGCCCCTTCTGCCTTTTACAGGGGTAGACTGGTAGACAATTAATTGTCTCAGACATGGAATATAATGGAAACGTCATTACTGATACATGAGAAAAGTAAACAAAAACAGTGCTCCCTGTAAAAAACAAATTAGTAAGAGTACTAAAAACTGTGAAAGTTTTAGAAAATCTAAAGGTCAGTGACATAGAAAAAGAAATGGTAGTACATGAAGTGTGTTGGAGGAAAAGAGAAAGTCCCGTGAGAGTATTTGTAGTGTCAAAGATCACAGTCAACTTTGTACAAATATCTATAACTTTGGATTTTTAAGTAGCTTGACATTGCTTATGTATTACAGATTTAAAAAGAAAAAATTTAAAAAGATGAGATAATGTAACTAGACCTATCAAAAGAGAAGTAATGGAGAAGTAAGGAAATAATTTAAACATGAAATTGCAAATAGTCACAAAAGATAGAAAGTTTTGCTCAGTGGAAACTGAAGTAACTGGTAAAAATGTGACATTTATCACTTTAAAGCAGTTTCAGTGTTGAATGACGACCAAATCCTGTCAGTCTTTTTGAGTAGTGATGATCCCAGGAAGCTCAGGGAATAGGAAAAGAGTTTCTGATGAATCAGGCTGAGTATTACTACAGGGTGGACAGATTGCTCCCATGTTCAGCCTCTCCAAGGTCTGGAAGCCATACATCAATGAAAAAAGCCTTGGCTGATTTCTCTAATTTTCCAGGATTAGTGGGTTTTTAAGCTAAAATTATGATCTTCTGTAACATCCATTAGTGTACCAGAAAAGGTAGCTCAAGAATAAAACAATTCTTGTAATGACTTTAAATCTTACCTACTTACTTGCATATTCAATGTGCATCAAACAGCTGCATTAGTGTTTCTGATTTTTATGAAGTATTATAAAATAATACAGAAATAAATGCTAGAATTTCTCCTCTTCTGAGACAGTACAGTAATTTACTGACCATGGACAATTAAGAAAGAAGTAGGTACCTGAGGACAGCCATCAAACCAGTACAGATTAGTCACACCTAATCTATTCTTGCAACCCCATAGAGATTTTCAGTTTCAGAGAAAAAGGAATTTTACTTGTGTTTAAGACTAGTTCAAAGTTAATAGAACGTCCATGGAATTTGCACTGAACATCATACAAGCTTCTTAATTGGATTTGACTGAAGTATTTTAAACAAAAATGGTGGAAATGCATAAGATTTATTTATTTCTAGCAAATATAAATTTTTTTGTCAGTCTTTTCTACTACCTAGTTCTTCTTCCATCCCACTAGAAAAAAATAATCTTGTTTCCTTGGTGTTTTGGTACAAGAACATAAAAATTACTGTGTTGAATCACACCAGAAGTAGTGGCTGGTAACTTAGGGAAAGAGTACAAGAACATGACCGGTAGAGAATATTTTCCGTCTTATAATGATCTCAGTTTTAGAGATTTCTTTTTATAGACTTTACCATATTGTTGTATTTTAGTGCCCTTAATAGTTCTCTCTTCCATAAATTTGCCCAGTTACATTTTAATTCTATTTATACTTGAGGCATGATGTAGCAATCAGTTTAAACAACCAATTTAATTATGAATTATCTTAAAAAAAGAATTCCTGTAAAGTGCTTATTTTAAACGGACTGCCGAACAATTTAATTTGATATTCCCTAGTTCTTCTGTTGTGAGACACAGTGGAAATTCTTACTTGAGAACATAAACGGGGAACAAATTCTCTCTCACTTGCCTCTTTTTACTGTGTTGAAGGGTCCTAGTCGAATGAATTTCTCTGTCTACAGTGGCCCATGTATTTTTTTTTCATTCTTGGTCATCCTGGGTACACTTCTTTGTATCTTTTGAAGTCCTGATATATTTTTATGGAGGTCAGAACAGCATCCAGTATTCAAGAAGTGGCTGCTACACCAATGACTTACACTAGTGTAATTATTTTTTGTTTGTCCTCTATTATTTACAGAACTATTCTGAACATCTTGTTTGCTGTTTTGTTCTTTTGCCACACATTGATCTGATGCTTATCTGCCCACAATGTGTCCGCAGTTGCTTTTCTGAAATTTGACTTTTGTATCCATCATCATATAATTGGGATTGTCTTTCCTGTGTTTTACTTCATATTCATTGACAGTAATTTTTTCCCCAGTCTCATCATCATGAAATCTTTCTACAATCAAATGATTAATTTTTGTGGTGTCAAGCACCTTTGTCATCTCAAAATTTATTCTTTTTCAAGGTCTTTTGTGAGGCAGTTGAACTGTGCAGATTCCCATGGGAATCCACGGACAACTGCCCTCCATTGTGAAAGCTAGGTTTCTTTCAAAGTCCGTTTTCCTATTTCAGACTTTTTTTTCAGTGACATGGTCTTATATCTTATTCTGCAACAAATGAACTTAAAGGCTGTTGGCAAGGCCCCCATAATTTTTTTTTTTAAATTAATGTGTTTCCAGCCAGTTTACCTGGCCCAGAGATCCATTTCTACTTCTGCTCTAACTGAGCGCACAGCCACATTTAATTAAAAAGTTTGGTCAACCTGCACGCAGCTTTGCTTTGCAGTCAGTACTCATCTTGCTCAGATAAACTTTTACTTCTGCCCCAGATCTTTGTGAAGATATGGCATGGGTTCAAACTTGGAGGATCAGACCTTACATTTGGTTTGAGTTCTGGGCAGTATGCTAGCTTGGCTGCCGTTTTGTTTGGCTACTGCTTCAGCAAGAATAATAAAATACATGGGAATCTGAGTCCTCAAAATTGGAAATCCTTGTCTTGTTAAGGATGTTGAATAACGCTGAGTTCTCCCTGAAGCTCTCTATCATCAGTATCAACTTCACATGCAATTCAATAGCTCTGGTTAAGAGTCTAAATAATTTCAAAGCATTTATTTAACTGCATGTTTTGATTGCAATTTCTTCATTTCTCTGTTACTTGGACTCTGCCTTACAAGACTGATCAGTAAATTCTCATTACTGGGATGGGTTTTTAGAGAAGTGTGTCTATCAAAAGTCATTATTCCAACAGGTTTTTTTTTCAATATTTCCTGCATTAGCTCTATGGAAACTGGAAATACCTAATCAAAATGAGAGTGGTAACAACATAAATATTAGTTCATACGTACATATAGACATATATTTAAAATAGAGTATAAACTTCTAAAAGTACTATTACTTAAGACAAAACCTTTTCTGCTCTAAACAGTAAAGTGACTGAAACTACATTTTACAGATATAAACATATATATAAAATAGAAATTTCATGAAAGAAAACACAACCAGCCATATTCTGTAATTTCATTTAAAAAAAAATGTATAGTTCTCTTCTGTTTTGTTGTTCTCTATTGATACTGATGAATTATAGCTTCTGGCTTCTTCACAGTCCCTTCACACAGAGAGTTTTGCTGTTAAGCACAAGATGACAATGAATGAAGAACCATCAAGCAGACTTCTGTCCTGTTAAACACAGAAATGAAAATAAATCATTGTTTTGTAGAATAAGCGAGTAAAAAATTGCCAAGCGAAGAAATGCTTGTAGTTGTAAAAGAAATTCACTTAGAAGCACTTTGTAGTGAAACCTAGAAGTATAGCATTTAAAACAAAGGCTTTGATTGTGTTCTCTACATTTGGGGTTTTTTTTCCCCCAAAATGGAATCTCTCCCATGTATAATGTGTTTTAAGGCATAATCGCAGTTAGGGGTTTTTTTACTGCTCAATTCCATTGTGGCTACAGACTTGCAAGCCAAATAGGACACTTTTAGTGATGTATATAATATGAAGCTAATAATTTTATGCCTTACTGTATGTGAAATGTTTGAACTAATAAATGTTTGATGTTTGAACTAATAAATCCTATGATCTCTGCAGTGACCCTGTCAGGTGATTAATGTACACTTCAGACTAACAAAGTCAAATAAGAAATTTTCTTTGGTTGGGACACCTGTCCCAGAACATGTACCCTATGGCATAGTGTTTCTGGAGCTCATCCTATTCATTGTCATGCCCATAAAGAAAGCTCTTTTCCAAATTCCACAGATATCACGTATGGCAATAATAATCTAATATATAATGCAGAGAGAGTAGAAAGAAAATCTGTTTCTGTTTTTGCATGCTCTGCAAATGCAAGCCTTTCACGTACTGCAAGATACAAGGCTGTGCTCATTATGGTACCTCTCGTGTACCTGCTTTAGCTTTGGTGTCTGGATGCTGTTTGCTCCAATGAAGATGGAGTTCCTCTCCTGAGAACAAGTTTCTTGTAAATTTTCTCGTGCTTCCTGGTTCTGATCAAAGGATTATTACTGCAGAAGTTTTTCCTTTTGGTATTTTGCATCCCTGATTCCCATCCTAATAATAAAAACATGCATGGAAAAAATAAGGATTGTAAACCAAATTAATCTACTTGTTTCAAATCAGAGCATTCAGGCTAGCTTTAGTTCTGAGCTTCAAGTACTATTTCAGGTCATTTCTAATACTATCTGACATAATTTACATATGAGAAATTTATTAGGAGACTGATTTTCAGGTAACCTTTTGTGTACAGTTTTTTTCCCCAGCCTTAACATGAAAGGTTTTCAAACAATGGAGATTACTTTGCCTTGAAACAGGTCTGAGATGTGACCCACAGCATACACACACTCTACTGTTTCCTTTTACACATTTCCTCTTATTTCAAAAATCTAAATTATTAAGGATACATTTCTATTTTCTTTCTACAGCTTTCTATCACTTTTTTTTTCTTTTTTTTCTTTACAGTGGGTCTTGGTTTGTTACAGGTTACACTGTTGCGTAGACCTCATAATCTGTAAATCCTTCTGGGCTCTGTTCTTGTGCAGTTGCCTTTGTGTGTGAGCGGTAAGACTCAGAGAAGCAGATAGTGCCCTGAAATCCTGTTTCTCGACCCCTGTGAAAAACAGTGTCAGTCCTCAGAGTAGAAGTATTTTATCACCGGTTAGGCACTGCAAAGATGGTAGTACATCCCTAATTTTCTCTGTTCTAGAAACCTGAGGGATTTACGGCATGTGTATATGTATAAATCATGGCAGTGTTAGGCACTTGTAAGCAGAATTCTTGTTTCAGATGCAAGGGTTCTGAAACAGCTTCTACTGTATGGGTGAACTTCTGCAGTGCTAACTTCACTGATAAAACAAAAGTGGAGCATTACAAAGGGGAGATTTACCTTGCTGATCTACTCACAGAGCCCAAGTATAAACTCATAACGGTAGTGTGTGTCCAGTTTACTCTACAAATCAGAAGTTGTTGAGGTACATGGGAAATGGGCAAAAAAGAATTTCTGGCCCGTGATTTGATAAAGGTTGGAACACATCTGTGCCTGAAATAAATTTGGGATTGTATTGATTAATAACACTCCTTCTGATGTGGGACAGTTTCCAAAGACAAAGAAACAACATTTATATGAGAAAATCTATGTAACTGAGTTCCAGTAGGCATGTAGTGAACTTCATTTCATGTTGTGATTTTCTCATTTCTCAGACCTCAGCTCCAGAACCAGAAAGGTGAAGGATCATGACCATGGCTTACAACGGTGACTCCAGTTTAACTGAGGGCAGCGGAAGTGCAGAGGAGGAGTACAGCAAAACCAAAGTACAGTATATGATCCTTTGCTTCCACAGAAATGGGTATGGTTTAGGTGTGAATTTGTTAAAACAGAAATAAACAAACCTAGAGGTTTCTTTATTTGCTTATTTGAATGCTGATGCTTCATTCTCTCTTACAAGAAACCGCTGACTCATTGTCACACAATGCATCTGAACTAGAAGTCTATACTCTTTTGTAAGCCATGGAAAGAAAATGGCACTTTTAGGGTGCATTTCTTCTTTTAAGATAGACATCTAAAATTTGTCAGATGAACCTTCATGTAGATCTGCCTATTTCTTTCCTTTGAGTGTAAAGAGCTGACCATTTCCAATCTGAAGGTCTGTATTTCTGCCACCTAAGGCAGGGGGGATGAATCCTGCCCATTGTGACTGATAGGATATCTCTTAGGAAGGTTTAGGGAGAAAGGACTACAGCTGCAGTGTCTCTTAACTACCAACTGTGTATATCTGCCCACTCAGAAATTGCTAGGAAAGTACACGAAGTGTGATGCCTTGTTAGTTTTTTCTGTTTTTAGGCAAGAGAAAGTAACTAGAGAAATAATGAAAGAGCTATGTTTAAGGTGTAGCCCAAAGCTGTAAAGTAAGTTATAGCTACCTTTAGCTAGGGTAGCTTTAGATTGTTGGGGTTTTTTAAATTTTTAATTATTTTATTTTTAGGAGTACAATTTGCTTAGAAAGCCTGGTATGAATATGTGGGTTTTGGCAAGCCTCTCTTCTTTTCATGTCACACTATCTCATCCTTTGCCTTTCGCTACATCCCCCCCCTCTTGCTTCCTTCACTAATGTATAAACCACCTGCACACGTCCTGACTAACTTTCTCTTAGAGGAGACTCCAGTGTTTGGTTAAGTCACGGGAGACGCAGGGATTTGTGCAGTCCTCTCGCTTACGCGCTGCGGAAGTGATGACAGAATACTCCCTGCAGTCACTAGAGAAACTGACACATCACACCCTATTATGTGGCCTCCCCGGCCCCTCATACCGTTCTTCCCTGAAATATAAGCTTTCTGTCTCACAGTCTATTTTATTTTTTTAAAGAAATTTGTTATTTAAAGGGAAGGGAAAAATGGTGTGTAGGGGAGAAGGAGTTAGTGTATCATTCTAAAGAAAGCTGTCATAGAGTAAGTCTTCAGGGACATTCAATATATCAGATTAAACATAATTTAAACACTTGGAAATTTTTTTTTTAAAGCTCACACAGGAAAAAACACCAAATTTAAACTGATTGTAATAGAGGAGCCAAGCCATTTATTTATTGTGACACTGCTCATCAGCTGTCGCGAGCTACTGGGAGTTATTTGTCAGTAATTATAAAGTACAAAATATATGCACTAATCTATATCTGCTCAGGATCCCACACAACGTTCAGTCAGCTGTAGAAGGAGTAGATTTTTTTTTTATATTAGTACCACATATGCCATCAAAAGCAGCTGTGTTTTTCTTTCCTCATCCCTAGAAAAACCCGTCCCTTGAAAGTGAAATTGCGTGTCACAGCTTCCTTCCCCTTGTATTACAATGGCTGATACAGCAGAAGAACAAAAGCAAAGCTGTCTTTCAGCCATTTGATTGTATATGTAAGAAGAGGAGTAATTAGAAATAAAAATACATCTTGTTGTGATAATGAGGTGCATTTTTCCTACAACTGGATTTCGGATTATAGATAGGGAGCACTGATTACTAGTTTGATAAAATTGTCTGAGAAGAGGCTCTCTCTTCTGAACTTGCATGGGAAAATTTTATGTTACAAAATCTACTACAACTGGAGTTTTTCTCCAACAGCTAGTACTTAAGGTGCACAAATGACTGGTTTTTGTTTTTCTGTTCCTTGTTGTTTTCCCTTCTTTAAGTTTTGACAGCTATCCTAAGACAGCAGGAATACAACATTCACGGTGTAATTATTTGGCAATAATCATAAATCAAATTATGCACGTATCTTTGCTGTGAATTGCATAATAAGAACTTGAGAATTTCCCGAGCAACAAAGCCTTTTCTGCTACTCTTTCCAGATGGAGGCAGGGAATATCCAAAAAATACAGGATAGTGACAGAGGAAAAAAGCTCAAGGCCAAGAACATGGAAAATGAGTGGTTACAATCACAACATGGGAAAACAAACTAAGAAGAAAGGAATGTATCTCCCTCCCTTCTGAACACTATTGCAGCAGAAGAGCTCCTAAAGGACAGGGTGGTACAAGACTTGTGTTGTGTGTACGTTTTCTGGCTTTCTGCTTTGCAGCTATAGGAGTTAAAAATGCTGGGTCAGCAGTGAACCAGCCTCCCAGGAGAGCTTGTGGGATACCCCTTATCCCCTCTGCCTAGGCTCGACCAGGAGCTGGAGTGCTCGGCTCCTGCAGCACTGCGAGGGAAGCTCACACTGTCTCAGCGCTCCCGTGGCCTGGGGAGCCACCTCGCAACCCCAGACTCCTCCTTTTCTTGCTTTTCTGTCTTTGTTGATTTGAAACAGGGAGAAACAGATTCACACCACTTCAGTGAGTGATGTTAAATTAGGTGGAGTGTGGTACCAACTTTTTTTTTTGGCTTCAGCTCTTTGACAGGAGTTTGGGGTCCAGTGCCATAAACCTTCACATCTTACACCAGTGACTGCGACGAGCACTTGTTTCTGCTCTCTCCACCCTTGATTGTCTTTCCCCATATCACAAACTTTGTCATGTTGAAACATCTGACTTGAGCAGCTTTAGTCTCCTTAGCACTCAGGCAGGTAAGGTGACGTGGTACAATACAAGAGGTGCCATGTTCCTTTTGGAATACAATGATGTGTTTGTTGCTACCTGCTTGAGCAAGTTATCTTCACCAACTGAGATGCCAGGGGCAAAGTCAGCATTTCTGCATGGTCTGGAAACACTGCAGACACAGGCATTGCTAATACAGAGCGAATTTCAAGCCCCTGAGCCCCAAGTATTGGACTTGGAGTTGGTCAGATTAATTGTAAATATACAGCCAGCTCCTCCCTTCTGCAGAGAGGAGCTGAGTGTCACCGGATGTTTTTCATACCTGAACAGCAAGGGTGCAAGTTTCGTGCAAGCCCTGTAAATTTAACATGTGGATCAGTCCTGATCTGCTGCTCTTTGGAGTCCTGCTGATGGCAGCTCTGCCAGCTCCTCCCTTTCCTTCTCCTTGTGAAGCTAGGTACACTGATTCACCCAGTCAGTCCACCTGGACCTAGCGCAGATGATGGACCATGAAGCGTAACCTTCTATTGCAAAGAAAATGACTAAAACCGTTCCCTATTCTACTGCAGGTTCAAGCTAACATAGCCCTATGATAAATAATCAGGTGAGAATTTATTTTCAGTATTTCTCTGTGTAAAACCAAGGGAGAAGATACTAATAATTTAAAAATTAATGGTTTATTATGTATAGGAAGAAAATACGTCCATTTCCAAAATTTTGGTTAAATTAAAGTGGTTTTATTAGTAAAATGGTAACACTGACAGACATTTGGAAGCTGAATACTGAGGCACAATTTCATCCTTATTCATACCAGTTAGTCCACTTCAGTATGAATAATGGTATTAACTCAGTCACTTGCCGGTACAGGACTACTTACTGAACAGAAGGATCGTTACTATTTAGTGTGGAGATCCAGTAGATACCATACTGTTTTTCAGTATTGTAAATTATTACTGCTTCGTAACAGAAGTCCTTTTAAAACCCTCTACACTTGCATGGTTGTAAAGACCGAAGAGGCACATTGGGCTGTCTGAGATTTTTAGCAAATCGGAAGCGTTGTCTGAACAACTGTTAATGTTTAGACAAGAATGGTGAAATACTCCCTGTTCAATATGCATGCTCTGGACAACTTCGTTTAGCCAGGCAAGGTGGCAAATGCTTGTTTGTGACATTGTGGCCTTAAATCTGGTGATCCACTCACTATGTATACCAGTGGAGCCCCAGTGAAATGGGGTGTGATTGTCAGCCCTCAAAATACAGTGATATTGTTACGTGTAGCCTGAAAGCTAAGAGTTAACTACTGGCAAGATTATCAGGGTTTTGCAGAGGGCATCTGCCATGGGAAAATCAGCTGAAGACTCAGTGACACGCTAGAACTAGGGGAGAACAAAAATCAACTTGTAATTTTAAGTCAGTTTCTGTGGTAGGGTGGAGTCAAACTGGGAGTGGATGATTTCAGCAAGGAGTCATAGCATTGCAAGCACAGTTTTATATACTTCTTTGCTAAATGAATGATGAGGTAATGGTAATGTTAAATGGAATAGCCTGTGTCCAAAGTATGCTGAGTAGGGAGCAATGGAGTCTACACACGTGCCTACAAGAAGGATGGTATTAGAAATACAATGTTTAGATGTTCAGTGGGGATATGGCTGTTGTGCACACAGAAGGTTATCTAATGATTTGAGGTGAAGCATGGTTTGAGATATGGGGATTATCCATTCAAGAGGTAATACTTTATCCCTCATTTCCTTTTTGTGGGAATAGGTTACCTTTCCTGCACAAAACCACATATTACAAACGTACTACATATTCTGCTGAAATACAGTCTTAGTTTGTGTTCTTTTCAGAAGCCTCTGGTCTTTAAAACTGGCTGCCTGAAATCTAAAAATATAGTCCTTGGAAGGAGAGAAAAACATGGAATATATTTAGAAATACTTGAATATAACTTCAAATATTTTTCCCATTCATTAAAAGTTTGCTTGACCCAAAATGTCAGGACCCACCAGCGTGAAAAGTAAGAGATGAATATCTCTTGTATCACCTTTCCACTGGTATAAGGCCCAACTTCGAGCTTGCTGATGCGAGAGGTGTCTGAAGTTAATCCTGTAACTGCAACTGCTTCTTGAACTCAGGCTCAGTGCATTTTGAGATTTAAAGCCACAATTGAGGAGGAAGAAGGAAACATTCATGATGTTTTTTTCCATAGCAACTGTTTGAAACTGTTAACATGCTTGTACCTTTAAAAGTAAATCCTGGGGGAGAGAGAGACTGAGAGGCAGATTGCGGTTCAAGTGCTGAGAAGCTCACAATAAATGTAGTTAAATTCAGATGTTTCTTAGATAAATATGTCATTGATAATTGAGAGAAGAGGGAGAACTGTGTAAGGAGATTTGCACACGCAGTTTTGGCTCTCTTGGGATACATGGTGAACACAGGAAAAACAAACTTGTGTGCAAAAGATAGTTACCTGACTATAAGTAAAATAGCAAAGTTGTATCTGCAAATAGTCTTATGAAGGAAAATTAATATTTTCCCATTAGAGAACACATCTTTGATTAATCAGACAGACTTAGCAATTATAATTTAGAAAACTGAAAATATAGATCGGAGTTTAAAATCAGATCAAAAATAACAGGTTCTGAGATCACGTATGTAATTTGTTAGAAATGGTATGAAGGCTGCACATAACTTGTGCTTTTCAAGTTAGCTAGGATTGGTGAGATACATCCGAATGGGACACTTTGTGTGTGATCTAGCCTGTCGGTGGGCAAAGATTATTTTCCATTCTTAACCTTAAGTATCATGAAAAGTAATTTTTGAAGGATGTGCACAAAAATCTGAAGGAAAGACATGTAAACCAATTGCACACTAATTTTTTACTGATTGCAGTTATTTTTATCAGAACTTTTATACATAAGGTTCTTATTGTCCATGTAGAAAAGGGGAGGTAGAATCAATTTCCTCTTTAATATATTGATAAACAACTCCAGATATAGTGGTAGGGGTAGGAGGAAACTACATTTACCTTTGTGTGACCTATATAGGAATGCTGGAAAAATTAATTCCAGAATATTACGGTGACATTCCTTTAAGTTGTGGATATGATTTACATAGTAGGTCTTCTTGAGCCGTCTAGCTTCTTTCATCTTGATACTGTAAATTGCTTTCATTCCCGCCCTCCCCCCCAATCTGTATGCTTGAGGTATTGTTGTGATAAATTATGAAGGTACAGAACTGAAAATGGTGTGTAGATTGTCTAAGAAATTGAGTGCAGTCAGCCTTCAAAGTGGTGGATGATGTGCTAAAACAGCTACCTTCCCCTGGTCAGGTCGCACATGTCATCAGTGAGCAGCTGCTTTTAACTTTGCCTTTTGCCCAGAGCACTGAGAGCAGCTGGATTTATTGAATTAATAACTGCTCTATTTAGGGTGTTTTGTTTTCCCATGACCGTGAAATCTGGCTATAATGTTAGCAAAGTGTAAGACAGGTCTCCTTCACCAAACAAGGTGGTGCCTTTTTTGTTATTATATAGTGCTTAATCCGTAAGGCAGAAAATAATTGGAAAACTGTACCTGTGAGGGAAGGGAATGATTCTTGGTAAACAGAGTTAACAAAAAAAAGGAGGTAAACTCATAAAAATGAGGTAGGTGATACACACATGCTGAGTGTGATTTTTGAGGACACTTGTACCAGTCCTGAAATCAGTCTCTTTGGATACAACGCTTAGTAGTAGCCTCATTATATCACCTGATGTGTTCTGAACAGCATTAGAATGTTAGCAGTAGTGGTCGAATAAACAGTTTCTCTGCTTTGAACCAATTTTTCTCCTCAAGAATCTGGATTTCATGAGGCTGGCTGAGAAACGGTGGCAGTGTGTTATGCAGATGAATATGGGTGAACCTGTGGCCTCCAGTTCCTCTGACCACACAGGCGTGAGGGATGTGCACTACCACAGAGCTTCAGGGCAATGCCGCTTAATAGGCTTCTGTTTCAAGTTACTATAGGTAGGGCTCTTTCATTGTCTAGAAACAATACATGAGGTAATGCCTTCAGATTTTATTAGTCATGACACAGAGTAATCATTCTCATGTTATGGTTAGTCTGCATGTTAAAAGTTTTGGAATTACGTTATTATTAATGCAAAAAAAACCACCCCAAACCTATGGGGGGAGTTGTTTAGCTGCGTTCTTGGGATAGCAAAAGGAAGGAGAGAGGAAGAATTATTTGGAACATACATCTGCATATGAAATCTCTTGTGTGCCCTAGTTATTGCAGGTGGAGCCTGCTATCAAATTCTGACCATGTGTCTTCCTCAGCGTGTAAAAGTGGAGATCCTGAAGCACTTTAGGCCTTGTTAACTTGCCTTCCTGCAAAAGGATGGCACAAGCTCAGGAGAAATGGGACTGAACACCAAGCTACCATGTCTAACCACAGTTGTACCCATTAGCTAAGCATAATCTGTGTCCACTGAGGAGCTGTGTGGCTGTTGTATCCCTGGCGGAGCCTATTTACAGAGGCCTTCAGCCTCCTAAAGACTCTTCGGGAAAAAGGTGGAACAGATCTAACCTGCTAGAGATAAGAAGAGCTGCATCCCCTTTTCAAATTGATCATCAGCATACCCACCTTGCTGAGGGCTGGCATCGGTATGAAGTCCGAAGACTTTCCCTTGATGAAATCTAAGCATTTACCAAAACTGTGCAATCTCCTTTCTGGGATGGTAAAATTATGTGGACTTTACTTTTTAGTTTACTCATGGTCCTTATGTGGGTTTTACATCTCTGGAGTTTCAGAGTTCTGCAAATAGATTTAAAAAATAATTCTTTTGGTTTATGACATATTTATAGATGTATGTCTTTATTATCAAAATTACTCCCCTAGAAATGTAAAAACATCCAACACTCAAGAGTAGAAAAGTAGAAAAGGTCATTTTACCCAACCAATTCTCAAATTGCTTCAGATGTATTTAAAAAAAAAAAAAGCACTTTGCACACAAACTCTGCCTCAAATGTCTGGCTTCTGTGCTCTAGATATTTTCAGAAATGAGGCATATGAGAAATGTTATGACGAGCCAAGTATTTCCTTCAGTTGCTTTTTAACGGGCACAGAACATCAGAGTGATTCAGGGTGTTTCCTCCAGAAAGTCCGAGCATTCAAATTCCAAATGGGAAGAAAGAAAATTTGTTCACAAAGCAGCTATCAAGTCTGCAAAACAAGTACCAAGAAACTTGAGAGGGGTTAAGATGAGCGAACACAATAACTTGTCACCTTGTTTTGTGTGTACTTCTTTGTAAGTAAACAGTTCCATCATCAGCTTCTGCTTCTTATGGAAACTACCTTTTATCTAGGCTTGACATTTCAGAGTTAAAGAAGTCCTGTACCTCCTCACCTAAAGCTTGATGTAGTCTTCTTTTTCTTCAGAATATATGGTATGCACTTAAAATATACAAAGCATACCGGGGAGTGGTGTATTCTGCAGATCAGCACCTTCAGCCTGTGGTCAGATGTGCAGGTAGAAAGAAATGCCTAGTTAGTATCTGTCTGTGTAGGATTTTCTTTCAGAGGTGCGTATTTCAGAAGAAACTAATTCTTGAATGTGATACTGAACTGCTCTGACAACAAGATGAAATCACCTCTTGTCATCTTCTGTGGTGGTCACCTTCCTTGTCTGCAGACTTGGTAACTTCTGTGATGGATGAAGCAAGGGCAATACAGTTGTTGCCTTAACAGCTTGGATCCATCTCCAGAGCAGCTTAGTCCTGCACATTGAGTGAGGAGAGCCAGAGTTGAGAAAACAAGTTGTGTTTGCATCATTAAAAGCTGAATTAGAAGGTGTGGAGGGGGAACTGGAGTAAGGAAGGGATTTTGAATGTTAGGATTTTCTAATTAATTTGTTGTGTAGAAGCATTAGAAAAAAAGACTCTCCTTGGAGCAACAAATGCACTGACTATTTGGATATTTCTGTGGAAAGTGGAAGGCTGAGGTTCAAGTCGAGGTGCGAATTAGACCCATGAGGGTAGTCTCACAGTGCTTAGGCAAACATTAGAAGCACTGAGCTGCTATGGTACAAATTTTCTCTTCCCCTTCCCTCCTTTGCCTCTCACCTTTTTCTCCTTCCAAAATTTCCATTCAGGAGGTGAGAACCCTTTCCTGAATGAAAAGTAATAGGAAAACTAATTTTTTGCAGGAAAGTTACAGGCTTGATAAACTAGTGTTTCCTAATTAAAAAAAAAAAAGTTTGGCTCCAAATTTCTCTTTAAATCTCATATGTCCTCCCCCTAACCCATTCTCTATAAACTACTCATCACATTTTTCTCTCTTCTCTCCACTTGCATGCCCACCAGTCTCCTTTTCACAACCCTCATGTTTCCCTCCTTGTAGTTTTCCATTGCATTGGCTTCCATGTCCATCGTCCTCTCCCCACCTGCAGTGGGAAGAGTAGTCAGGAGCAGTAACAAGGAGCATGGGAAATGCTGGTGATACCCTGCTCCCAGCTGCAGTACGTGCAGCAATCCTGGAGAGGAGCAGCCCTTTGAGAGAAAATTTGAGGAACACTTCCGGGTCGCCATTGCCCTGGGTTTTCACCCATCCTGTCTTTTGTGGGGCCAGAGTGAGATCAGTAAGGTGAAATTGTCAGAGTTTTCACTTTGGAAAAACTCTTAAAAGTGAAAGCTATTTTTATTGAGCCTGTACTAAAGTGTGATTTTCTTTATTTTTTTATTTTTCCTCATAAATCTTTACAGTTTGGCCAATTGAAGGCATTTTTGAGAAAGTGGTAACAAACCATCCCTGCTTTGAGTGTAGAGGCATTCCTGTATTTCAAAGACGAGAGGCAACATCTTGACATATTTTTGAGAGTAACTATGTCAATCTGGAAAATGTTATCCTTGGGAGTTAATTTTGCAAAATTATAAGCAACCTGAAAAGAGGGTGGTGTAACAAGGAGGATGTGGCAACTTTGGGAACAGTCTAAACTCTTTGCCCTGCCGTTAAGAACTTCGGTCATTTGTCGTAGGTCTGTTGGGCAAAAACTTCACAGTGGAGCTCCAACAAAAAGAAATGTGAGAGCTATATGTTACTTAAAAAAAAAAAAAAAAAGTGCATGTGCATGCTAGATCAAAATTGGTAGTGATAATTGGTAGTAATAAGCAGCAATAAGTACACCTCAAAAGACACAGAAGTGTAATCTGTTAAACCCTACAACTTTGAAAACACACACATTTTTCTGCTTTACTTATGTAGAACAATCTGCCCTGAAGAACAGGCTTTAAATTTAAATCATCCCTCCCACACAAATTTTCATAATTCCTAGTCCCAAACTGCTCAGCTAGTTTTGATTTCCTCTGTGATCTTGGTCAAGATGGGCAATCCACAAACAGTTTTCCATTAATATAACCAAAAACACGGAAAGAAAAAATCTTCAGGATTGACATTCTAAGGGGATTTTTACACTAATTTTAATTTTACGTGCTCAATTTGCTCTTCTCTGCCAGGCTGCAAACCCCAATTTAACTAAACAGAGAATTAAATGTCATGTGAATGTGCGTTCACCTGGTCCACTTGTGCTCTTTCCAGTTTGATGCTTTGTAGGAAGAAAGGACACCTAAAATTGTTTTAATCCTTTACAATTACATTAAAATGGTACGGCTGTCCAGCTGATAAATTGACTCCATTGTATCTGTTCTAAATTTATATAGATAGCAAAGTTCTACAGGTCATAAATGATTTATCTTTTGTATTTGGAGTACAGTCATAATCATTCACTCTTTTTCAAGTCTGGTTTGGCAACTTTATCTCACTTGCAGTTTGCATTTTTGAAAGTGGAAATATATTCTACAGCTTTTGATGTGTTGATTGGTAAGAAGGTAAAGACAGCTGCACACATGTCTCCAGAGACTCAGCTCAACGGCTAAATGAAGACCTCTAGTGCTTTCTTGTTAGCCAAGATAGATCTACATCCAGATGAACCACAATTAGTCAATAGTGAAGGCTATAGGTTCACATGATCAGAAGCCACAAATCAGTTTTCCCTGGGACTTAGTTATTGGCAGATAGCGCCTTAGGCTATGCCTTGCTGCCTCTTGCCTGACTGTAATTTTTCCCCTAGTGAAGTTTTTAAAGTCACATACTGAGACTGGAGCAGTGATCTCCTGACAACAAGGCTGTCACTGGCCTGTCAAATATCAATTGCTTATTGAACAAATGGTCTGCTACTTTAGTGTACCTGGCCCCTCACTATTAACAAAGCTTAACATGCTGCTGGTTTCTGTACTGATCTTTATTCTGTTGATACCTATCTGCTTACCCGCATACCTCATTATTTTGACGTGGCATGGGCCAGATCCTTACTTCCTGTGACATTGCTGGAAACATGCCAGAATGATTTATAGCCAAGGTGACTGCATGTCGTTGTGAACTTGTGAAACTGTATCAGTAATCCAGGAAGGAGTCCTAATTCCTGCTGGAATCTAAATCCTGCTCCAAAATGTCTTTGTTTCAGAGGGCTTGGTTAAGCTATTTATTTGCTTGGCTAGCCTCACTTTGTACAAAACCTTGCATTTGGTTTTGGCTAACATTAGAAGCAAAAGTATATTGTGAGGGAATTTCATCTGGGGCTTTCAGAGAATTTGGGGTGTGGTGGGGTGTAAAGCCACACAATGCTCACGTTGGGTAACTAAAACGAGTCTCAGAGGAGGCGCATTACCTCCTCTCACAGTGAATGAGATGTAGAGTTGCAGACGCAGCCCAAAGGTTTTATCTTCTGCCCCTATTTCTAGTTACCAGCCAGTCTGTCTCCTCTGTAGACAATTTACACGTCAAAATGGCATTCACCATGGGTTCTGGGCAGCACACTAGCTGAATCAAATCACACCTTTCTCATTGCTGTTCTGTAAATAAAGGAAAAATTAAGGCCAGTAGAAGTAAAAGTAATTCTTCGATGAACTGAGCACATAAAACGTGCTTTAAAACTTCCAGCACCGTGCAGTGATGGTGATTAGTTAAAGAAACACCACAACCTTGTTACTATCACATCTTTTAAAACCTTTTTAAATTACACAAAGATGGTCTAAGAAATTAATTAAAATGTTGGACAATAACATAATCAGGGGTATCTGTATTTGCAGTCTTTCCTCTGTGCTTGCATACATCTTTTATCTGTCAAGTACAGCAAATAGCTAATTAGCCCCCTTTTAAGTGCTTCACTGCTTATATTGGAGCTATAGTCATGCCCTAGTGGGATGGTTTCCAGGAAACCTGATACATGGTCTCGGCTGAAAGAGCGTATGCCTATTCGTAGGCTGTTAAGAAACTGGTAGCGATTAGAACATGCTTTTTTAAAGAAATCAGTTGTTTGTGGTTCTCAGAACACATCTGATCTGTCGGCATTTTAAAGACAGAGCAAGTCAAAATCTGGAGTCCTTACATGGCTCCCATGCAGCAAAATTCTTGCCAATGTCAATCAGAGGGTTACTAAATATGGGCTGCGGGATATCACCTAATGTGTTCCCTAAAAGGTAAGTTTTTAGTACGATTGGTATGACTCATTATGTTAAATTCTTGCTTTTATTTGCTAATTTTCTGCTTGGGCAGCAGCCCAGCGTTGTCAGAGCTGAACTGATATGCACTTATTTTGACGAACTGCTTTGAAAGCATTAGCTAGTTAATGTGTTACACCACCGTGCATTAGTATTAAAGGCATAAATCTGGCAAATAATAAAATCACCTTAGTTTTACATAATGATCAGGAAAATTGTACTTACAGATTAAAGTGATGTTGGGAGATTCCACCCCCTCCTCTTTGTGCATTAAAATCATTATGATAGAAAGGCCTCATTGAGGGTTACTATAACATGAAATGTCACATGCCATCTCATGCTGGCCACAAAAATAACTCAAGGCGCCACTCTGCTGCAATTAGCAGCTGTAAGATTATGATGTTTTGACACAGGTGAGACAAAAACTTCCAAGCACAGAGTGAAGATAGGAGTTACACAACTATTTCCTGACAAAAATATCATATATTATTTATACACCAAAAACATAATGAGAAAGGACTCTTTTCAGACAACTGAAACTAAGTTCTGCCACTAATTAATTTGCAATGTGACAGAAGACTTTGATGACTGTTGTTTAAGGATTTCTACTAGCCTGCCTTCTGTGTAAATATGCTTGTGTCCACTGCTCTGCCTCATCAGAAGGTATCAGTTAATGTAGAAGATGATTAAATACCAACCTTTGCTTATATCCTACTATCTTTTATATTTATGAGGTAGACTCTATCCCTCTTTATTCGCCAAGTAGCGTTTTACTCCGAGTGGTGTGGCTGAAGATACACTGGGCTACTTATGAAGTAGAATATTGTATATTTGAAAATAATAATCATGTAGATCTATGTTTGATTGGCCCAGTGAAAGGGCATCTTACAGATACCAAGCAAGTATTTTCTGTGATAGTTGTTTGAGATGTGACTAGTACCTAGACTACACAGCTTTTTAAATGTAACTTGGGAGCAGATCATTATGTTAAAAATATATAAAAAGGCATTGGATGGTAGCCTCACTCTTCCTTTCTGTGCAAGTCTGTTTTGCAAGACTTGACATTTACCTGATACACACTCCTATGATAACTCTTCTCGAAAGTTTAAGTAATTTGTTGGTTTTTAAAAAAGCTGGAATTTGCAGCTGCAGTAAAAAGAACATAGCACTAATATACCAGATGAATTACTTCTATAGTAAAAGCTCTTAAGCAAGTCTAGGAGTTCTTCCATGGTGCATAAAAATAAATTTCACTTCAGCTTGTCTGCTCCACAGATTTCCACAGGACATTTCCCACCTGCTGGGTTCTGCAGGAAGAGGGAAAAGTGGCTGTTGGCGATGCGGCCCTGGGTGGGAGGTGCCTGGGTGTTGGGGGCTCTGTTGCTCACGTGCTGTGCTCGAGGCTTGGGAGGCCTGGGTCTAGTCTGAGCTTTCTGTGTGTAGTTCTCTTGGCCAAAAGAGAGGGAGAGATCACAATCCTGCAGCCTTGGTCTTAGGGGAGGTTTGTAGGAGTGAGGGCATCCGCATTGCTCTCCTCAATGTAGAGTAACTTAAACGCTCACTGGGGGGAGGGGAGATGGAGCCAGGACATTCAAACCTCCACTCACTCACACTGCCAGTGCATTGAGTTGCCCTAACCTTAGTATTGCGTAGTTTGGAAGTTTTGCTAAACTTTCCTGTTTAGCAGGAAGGGCTGCAAAAACAAAACGTGCAGGCTTAGAGCTCTGCTACTGGACAGCACAGTGGGAGATGCTGGCCCGACTGGATGGCTCCAGGCTGAATTTTTGGTTGCTAAAAAAGGGATAATAACAGTCCTTTGCCTCACAGAAGTGTCACGAGTTTAGATATGCCAATACCTTTGAGGTGCTTGTATTCTGTGGTGAGGGGGAGAGACGGTAGATGACAGAAAGGGTAAGTGCCGTATGTCCATTAAACACTGTAATGCGACCTCCATCCTCCCCCTGTGCTCCCTCTCGTCCACATAGATGAGAGCATACATAACCACAAAAATATATCTGTCTAGATAAGTCTGCATCAGCTTTGGACTTATTAAATTCTCTGAAATGCTCTTTTTTTGAGTTTTGGTATTAAAGTGAATGAATAAAACTCTATACTTCAGCAGCATCAGTAGGAGGGAAGGGAGCAGGAGGGGTGTTAGAGAAAGGTAAAGTGCACATAAAACTAAATAATGTCACCTGCTGCTCCCCATCATGCAACTTAAGAAATGTACAGGAATTTACAATGTACAAATGTTCTGCTTTGTAACTACTGAATTTCACAGTTGCATATTTGCCACTTGTGAATTTGTAACAGGATATTAGCAATTTCCAAATGGCTGGGATGTTTGTGCACATGTAGTACTTGAAAAAGTGTAGTAAATATATGAGATAATCTGTGTATTTGCTGCAAACGGCACAAAAAGAAACAGAAATGCTAAGAACTGTCTTGAGAGTAAGCTATTAAACTGGAACATATTAAATATGCAAGCATGGGCTGATATGATCCCCAAAGCATCTCCATATGGATATAATAGAAACAGTTATATTGTCCAAGTAAGAGGCTAAAGCCAAAGGGTTGTGGACAAGATGGTTTAAATGTAATTAAGTCATCAGAAACTATTGCTAGGGCAAAGCCCAACATTTATTTGATCCTCTCCTGTTACTTCGTACAGAATGGGAAGAGATTCAGCCTGTCAGTGGTATTGGGTTTACATACCAACATGTGCCAGGTAAAATTTACGGAACTAAAATAACCCCTGATTTCATTCTTCTCTTCTGAAATGTCTCAAGTGTCACTTTTATAAGAGACGCTTTCTTCCAAAACTATAAAAAGTTATCCTGGTACTAAGTATTATGTGACCAGAACATTACGTATCACAGTTACCAGGTCTCTGTAGTGACATATAGGGGTTGTAGATTATGATGATGATGATGATGATGATTATTATTATTATTTACTGTTACTATGAAAGTGTTAGACACTGTCTTTTTGTTTTGTGTTTTCTCAACACATCAAGGTTCCTGCTTCTGCCTGGGCATCCTTAATCCTATTGTCCTATCCTAATTTTCCTATTTTCGTATCATTATGTCATATATTATTATCATATCCTTGATTATATCATATAAATGGGCAGATGCAAAAAGGCAAAATTGAAAAGTATGTAAAGTTTTAAACAACATAGAAAAACAACTATTAAAATTTCCAAAATGAATGTTTTTCTAAAACATAGTTTTCTGAAACAAATATAATTTTTTTGCTTAGAAATATCATGGGATTTTAAAAAATTCCTTATTCAGAAGGAAAACTAATTTCCATGTTAAAAGAAAAATCTCATTAAAATGAACATTAAAAATATGCGTACTGTACGATGTATTTGTGACATATGGTGAACGGCCATAATTATATGCTTCTGGTGAT
Organism: Opisthocomus hoazin; assembly: GCF_030867145.1. Classification (NCBI taxonomy): domain Eukaryota; kingdom Metazoa; phylum Chordata; class Aves; order Opisthocomiformes; family Opisthocomidae; genus Opisthocomus; species Opisthocomus hoazin. The sequence continues at coordinate 54,938,725 of NC_134418.1, read as the reverse complement.
GTATATGAATAATGTTTGAACCTCTGTTTATCAGAGGGAGGTGTTTATTTCCCCTTTCCTTTATAGTTTTTAAACTCTTCCCTTCTGTACTTTTGAATTAGGAAGTTTGCCCCTTTTCATTAAGGCCCTTTGTTTGTGATCTGCTGCCAAATTCATCTGTATGCATTGTCTTCAATAATATTGAGAGTTGTACCTTCTACGAGTCTTTGGCACTGCATGATGAAGCGCTCTATTTATATTAAAATGAAGAAGTTCCTAAGGGAGACATAGAACAGAATGAAACAACAAACACAGCTTTAGAGACTGGATGTACGAAGTGACAGTGACAGCAAAATGGTAGCTCTTGTTACGGAGTGGCTCAAAGGACTGCAGAAAGACTTATAGCAGGAGCCACACCGGCTTGAGCCTGGCAGCTCTTACAGGCTTAAGTACTTGCCACAAGAAGATGTTTTACAAGACAGAAGTTAATCAAACGATTTCTCAAGATTGCACCTCTTGATTTGGGATGTCATTGACATAATATGCTGTGTGAGGCTTTGCTATATATAAATTAGGGGAATTATTTTAACATTGAACCATATTTCTTCATTTAAATCAACGCACAGCTGTATTGCTGCTGTTATGATTTACTTAGTCTAGATAATAGGAGAAGAAAGACATAGACATCACATTATACAGCGACTAATGCCCTACTGTTTTCAACTCGAGGGAAGGGAGAAAGTGAATTAAGCTGCTACTGAAAAGTGCCCTGCAGGTCAATTTGAATCAGACAAGAGTGCTATAAAGTGGTTTATTGTGGCGGGGGGAAGACATTGTTAAATTGCCTGGAGGACTGTCTCAAACTGACCGTGATGAGGGAAGCGGTGAAGCTGCTGTGCCCTCTCTTCTGATGGTACAAGCAACCCACCTGGCCATCCAGTGGTACAGGGTGCAGGAAGAGCAAAAGCATGGGAATTATTGAAGGTGAATTTCAAAGAAAAATTATATTTTGCAACGCATTTTTAGAATGGGGAAAGAAGATCAGATATGATTTTTTTGAAGGAAAATTAATAAAGTGGAGGAGGCAGGAGAAGGCATTGGAAGTTGCAGTTTGCTTTGCACATTGAGGCCCTGTCTGGGCCAAAGGAGCATTGCAGGTGAGGGGCTGTGGCGCTACCAGGAGGGGAGAGTTAAGACTGAGCATCTGTGAATGGAACAGGCTTTTATCTGTTTCTGTTTTCATCACGTGATATTTGACTTCAGTGTATAATTCTTGCTTCTTATAAAGGAAATATTTGTTGAATATTCAACCTGTCCTTCCTCAGGTCGTCAGTTAGCCAGTTACAACTTCCCACTGAGTACCAGAGGGAAAGCCTGTGCTTCGTACTAGTTCCAGCACAAACAGCAGGCAGGCTACCCTTGACTTTCCCCAACAGTAATAGCATATCTTTAAGGAACTTATTTTCAGTTTCTACATCTGCTACAAAAAGAGGGCACCATCTATTGGAAATAAATAAAGTGGTAGTCAGGTACTCTAATGAGCAAACTTGCTCAGGAAAAAATTAATTGTTCCCTGTGGATACAGACCTGCAGATGCTGATAGCACTGGTAGGGAGAAAAAATCACCTTTTACAAGGCAAAGACATAATTTATTCCATTCTTAGCTCATAGGAAGTCAATTCCAGGGGGTATCCTTCAGATCTTTATTTTTTGAAATTAATTTCTATGAAAAACAAATGAAACAAAAGTTTAAAACAACTGAAAACACTTTCCGTCCACTTTTTTTTTTTTTTTAATTGAAAATGTCTTTTTCATAACTGTCATTGCAGAGAGCAGGAATTGTCAAAGTCAAATAGAAAGTTCCCAGAAACAAAAGCTCGACCTGATTTTTCAGGATCCAGTTCCAGACTACATCCATCTCACGCCACGTTGTTGGATACGCTAGCACCCCTACCACAGAAGATGCGCACCGAACAAGAATTTCTTGTCAGCTTCTGCTTGTGGATCCGTCACTGCAGAACTCCCTCAGTATCTCTCTCGCTTGCCACCACCCTGTGATCAGCAGGAGCTTCAGAAGCCATTCTTCACTATTATTGGTCATGCCCTCTGAATAATGGGAAGGGAGAAAGCAAGGTGTGTGGAGAGGAAGATCTGGATATTAATTTCCAAATAATGGAGTATGCGGAATTTTTATTTTCTTTGCAATCAAGAATAGGAGAGTTATGAAGAGGCTCAGGATTGTGTAGATTCTGCTCAGGGGTAGCTCTGCAAATTGTCCATGAAGAGCAGAGTTTGAAGGAAATCACATCCTCCAAAAGGGCTTCTTTCCTTGAATTTTGGTCATGGAATATGTGAATAATTTTTTTAAAAATTTCATCAGGATATCCATACCTTTTTAGTAAACCAATTGTCCATTCCATTTTAATCCCAGTCGTCACCCAAAATTTGGTTAGGTTTAATGTTAAAATGTCACCATCTGTTAACAGTTTGCACGAGAGAGACTTGAGGTATTTTTCATACATCAGCCAGTCTGCAGTGTGGATTTGTCTCTGCTCCTTGGGATATCTGCTAAGTCACCTGAGATGCATCTCTCACGTCAGACTGTTGTGAGGCATCTACCCTCAAAATACCTGGGGACAGTGAAGGTAAAAATCTGGAGAATGGCAGTGCTGTGGGATTTTTTCTTCTGGCAAAGCATTGTGGAAGAGGTACTCCTTTTATTTCCACATATTTACATTTTTTTTTCTGCATAAGCAAATTTGTTTGAGCTGCTTTGGATGTCTTGGAACATTCCCTTGTGTCCTTAACCTGTTTTGGCTGCAGTACAGGTTCAATTTCTTTGACATCCATTTCTGGATTTTCTTGGCAGAACTAACACCTCTGACAATGAAACAGAGAAATTTGTGAAGTTTGGTAATTGGTCAAGCATAAAATAGGCATTTCAGAAGAGATTAGGGAAGGTAATGAATCAATGAGGCTACTGCCTATTTAGAATCAGACACAGGTAGGAATTAAAAGGAAAGGGGTTTTTTTGTAATGTGTTTTTCTGATTACACTACACTTCTCAAGGGTGGTTACAGAGCATTAAAACATGCAGTCTTTAAAAGCAGAATACCACGCCCCCAGTGCTGCTATCTTGGATTAATTCTTTGGAGTTCATGGTGTGACTAATTCAGCTAACAGGGAAAATACTGTGGGATGTGCCCCTTGTGACCTGTAACTGTGAACTGGACCCCAGAACTTGGCACCAGACTCCCACTGCTCCAGAATATCCATATTGAGCAAAAAAACCTCCCCCTTTAAAATGTCAACTAACTTGTCCTGCGTGGTGATCATTGTGCCAGGTACAATGGTTTATAGACTTTGGTGGGTTTAATCAAGCAGTCTATAAAAAACAGCTGGAAACAACGTATGCTTTATCGTGATTAAAATGCTCGAGACAGTAACATTAAGTGCAAATGACACTATGTAACACCAATTACATATTATTGGTTAGATCTTCTGCTAATGTAAATTCAAATAACTGTTTGATGCCATGTTTCTCTAAGTAATTCTGTAAAGATTTCGAGTAAGAGAGATCAATTTTAATTAAGCACATGTTTTAGAGATCATATAAAAGTGGAGAGAAAAAAATCATATTTTTTTGACTAGCAGGTTATTGAATATATTGTAGAAGTTTAAGGTTCTGCTTTTGTTAATTAGGCTTTTTTATGATGTTACAGAACTTGGAATTAACAAAGATCAGGAAAAAGCTAATTTTTATCTGAGAAAAAATTACAAGAATAAAAAAATCAAAGGTATGCATTAAATTCAGAGACAGAGATAAAGCTACATTTTTTCGAGGATCACTGTTACAGCAAATATCTTTCTATGAAATAATTTGTTTTCTAAAATTGCTAATGTAGAACAGTTTAACTAAACTATACTTTGAGTAGACAGTAGAAATATTCAGATGGCAAAACAGTAATTTCTTCCTGACTGGCTCAGCAATTTAGTATAACTCTGAGTTTTATGGTATATTAGTTTTTATATTCTATAGTTATTCCATCAAACAAAATGGTTTTTCCTTTCCTGACCAGAGTATAGTATGACTCCAAAAAATCACTGAGAAGAAAAAGAGAGACTCCCGTTGCATTAAATGCATTTTCAAAGAGTGAAAGAAAGAAAAAAACCCAAACAGGAACCATAAATTCACCACCTACAGCGCGCAAATGGCAGCAGGTTGAGCAGTTACCGCTTTCTATACAGCTGCGTGCTTGAGTGCTTCGTTGCCTGTGTGCCCATGGCCATGGCTCATCCCAGGTTTCTGTCTCTGTGGGTTTGTTAATGACCTTGGTGCCTCAGTGGGCTTCCAATGGCTTGCAGGTGGAAGGGGTGGAGCACATCTTCTAGCACATGGACACTAGCAGCAGAGCCTTCTCTGGCCTTGTCTTCCCTTCTTGCCTGAAGTGTCTCATGTCATCTTACCACAACTGCCCTACAAAGCTCGGCTCAGAAGTCCTGGGCCCCCTGCAGCTTGCTTTTGCTTTCTGGATCATGTCCATAGTCCAGCGTTTTTGTGGGCAATAGTTACAGCATAGAGCAGGATCCCTGCTTGTGGAGTGAGGACCTTTCATTATTAGTCTTCTGTGTTATGCTACAAAATTTGGAATTGGTGAATATCAAAAGAAAGGCAATTTTTAACATAGGGAAGTTGCAAGAATTAAAAAAATCCATGCTATACAAGGTTAATGCACTTCCTCCAGAAAGTGGAAGAGAAATTTCAACAAACTTTGATTCATCAGGTTTTTAATTGCTGCTGTAATCATTAGACATTGTATATACAGCCGTACTGAACAGCCTGGACACTAAAGGTCACCAGGTTAAGGCAATGTTTTGTACCACGTTGTGAGGAAGGCTGTGTTTATTTTAGTGTTAGTGGATAAGCCCTGGTTGCTATATTTTGATTCAAAATTTATCATATCTTTTTCTCAGAAGACCTGAAACAGAGATGTAGAGATACAGTATGCAGTGACAGGCCAAATTTTCCTCTTCACTATAAATAATCACTGTAAGAAAATTAAGGTGCAAAACCATGCCTACTATAATTGTTGCATACTTATTAGAAGCTTTCCCTTTCCTGATTCTCTGGGTATTTGTTGCCCACGATAATGTGAATACTTAAGGGGAAAGTGTAATTAGCGACTGTGTAGTTCATTCAGTAAACATTTCTGAGCTGTTTGATGTGACTGAACTGAGCGTCACATATAATTTTACACTTTTATCCTACCAGGCAACTGACAGGTCTCTAATCTCAGTCTCAGAGCTTTCACTCTGCTTGAACTTTGCTTCATAGAGGTCATTTTCCAGCCACTTGGGAGCAGGAGCCATGTCCGTTAAATCCCACAGAGTCGATAGATGCGATAATAGCTTTAGGCACATTTTCTTAGAACTCGGGGGAAAAGACAATTTCAATAAATGTAAAGCTATACTATCTACAATCCACAGAATATGTAAGCAAGTCTCATAGGAACACATCTTTCTTTTACCTCCTGGCAAGAATCTCTTTAATAATAACATGTATTTTTTTGTTTTCAGTATCAACACTTGACAAGGTCAGAAAAGTCACACGTGATGCTTTAAGAAGAGAATAAAGATGAGGAGAATGCACAAGGTGAAATGACCAGCAAAATATTCCCTCAGGTTTGGATTTTACAGACTATTAAATAGTCTAATACGTATTTCTACCCTCAGAGAAAGGCAGATGTTACACGGTGGTCCTGATCATCGTATTGCAAATACAAAGGCAAGTGTCAGCTCAGCTTGCAAACTACTGGTAGGAGAAAAGTAGTGACCAAGCATCTATAAATACATTCTGCTAGCATGCTAAATAGGGTTGTACACGTAATGCTTTCATATATTTTACATCGTATAGATCACAGCTCATCGAAACAAGCTTGCAGGTTGTATCTGTCAAGATAATTAACAGACAGTTCCCCTGTAGCAGATGTCTGAGATAAGTAGGAAGCACAGTTCTTCCCTAGACATGGCATCAAAGGAGAAAGAATTAATATTAAAAAAAATAATGTGAGTTATTTCACTTTGATTGTAGCTGCCTAACATAAAAATTACCCCCCTCACATGATAAAACAAACAAACTCTACCTGACTGTCAAACTCTCATACTATGATTGAAAGTAAACTTTCCAATTCTTTCAACATTTTTGCTGTTGCCTTTGATATTTTTTTTCCTTGATATATTTGTGGTGCAAAGGAATAAATCTTGAAAGTAAAGTATCCCCTCCAGCAAAATATTTTACTCCATTTGCCTTGGAGAATTCCACTGCAGGGGAGAGAAAAGGAAGGAAAAAAAAGCCTCACAGAGTAGCTGGAACAGCTTCAAATTCAATAGCCTATGAGATTTTCTTTAAATGATCTTCCTAAATATAACAGTTCAATAGGTCAGTGGTCAATATGAATGTTATCTGCAAGCTGCAGCTATTAATTTCTGCAACACTGTTCCAGATGCCAAATGTTAGCCTAACGTTTTATACGCCAACTTTCTCACACATCCGCTTAAATGAACGTTAGGCAAAAACAACTGAGCAAGTGGTGCTGATGCTTCTGTACGAAAAAAGAAAATAGCTGCTAGAACACAATACAGAATTTAATTTTTTTTTTCTTTTCCTTAAATGGTTCTTTGAGAATAGTCAGCCTGAATGGCAGAATGTTTCTGACGGTGAGGTGAGGATTTGTAGAGTTTCTTGACAAAGGTGAGAGAAACAACACAGAAAATCATACTTCAGAATAACTCAACTCCATTCAAGAGTCATAGTAAGACATGACAACTATACTGAATGTCTCTACAGTAGCAAAAGGGTGAAAGCTTGTAGGTTCTCTTTTAAAACATGTTTTAAAATACTTGGCCTCCCTTCTTATTTCTGCTCACCACTCAAAGCATCCTTTTCTATGTACAGTTCATACTCCCTAGTAGAATTATCTAGGATCTCTCTTCATCCTAAGACTAATGTTTGTTCTTGCAAGTTAGTTTATGGCTGTCCTGTAACTATAGACCACTAAGACTCATGCCACTCGTTTCAGACTTGATCACAACATGGAAAGTCTAAGCATGGCAGTTGGTGTGTACGGCCCACTGTGTCACTGGGTTATTGTGCACTTTTAGATGCATCACGTGGGAATCCACAGAAGCAGGTCTGCAGTTCTTGTCTTGTAAACAGCACAAAGTGGCATTTTTATTTTCTCCCACATCTCTAAGTAAGAAAGGTCAACCTCATTCTCCAGAAATCCACTGAGTTGTGGTTTTCTGAATGCAAGGTGCTAACCTGTTGAGCCATGTTCTTGAAATTAATACTTCCTTGGGGAACTGAGGCTGGACAGCTAGTTCTAAGGTATGATCTGGCTTGATGATCTTACTTTATGTGTTTCAGTGGTGCTGCAAGAACACAGAGAAAAGTTCGGGAGAAAACATCAGAGAATTGCTACAGGCAGAGGGAAAACACTGTCAAAGAAACCAATTAGGGAGAGGAAAAGAGCTCAAAAGGTTTGCTCCCTATTGTACTGAAGCTGGTTATTCTGTTTCAAATCACGGTGGCTGAGCTGGTTTTTCTATTACGATGTTTGTGGTTGCAGTCAGGCCAGAAGTGCATATTCGCACTCAGAGGACCTTATTCTTGTCTGTCTTTCTGTCTTTTGAGCGACAACTTTATTTAAGCAAACTGCCAACTCTACATCATGACCCCGGATCTTTTTCCTTCTACTCAAGCTAGCACCTTGGCCAGTCTCTTTGCCTTTTCCTCTTACTTGTTTTGTCATCATCTCTGGTTCTAAGATTTACAATGACTTCTATTTCCTCTTGCCAGTGCCTCCGGTTTTAGTCACTATAGGCAAGTCAGGTCAGCTTGACTTACCTATAGCAGCCTGTCAGTCAGGTCTATTCACTCCATCCAGCTTAGACCAACTTCTCTCCATCTCCTCTCACCCAAGCTATGTCTAAACTTGGGAGATCATATTCTTCCTGATTTTATAAGCTGGAATTTTTCCTTCGCTCATTCACCTAACTAGATTTATTTCTCACTGGGTTTCTCTGCATCTGCCAGTTTGATGGCCGCCTGTTCTGGCTACATGTGCTCCTACCTTTTGTGCATACAAATCTTGACAACACTGTCAAGATTTCACTGTGGAAATTCCTTCATCTTATGTGCCAGGTTTTGATGTGCTGTATGGAATAGTGCAAGCCAGTCAAAAGCTGATTTTTTGATGTTTGAGCAATTCTCATGTCTGGGAAACTTAGTGTAGGTGATTGATTTATTAATATCACTTTGCTGATACATGTTTAGAATTTATTTTTCTCACAATACATCCCATGTATGAATAATAAATACAACTGAAATAATAACAGATTTACTATTTTTATGATCAGTTTATGTCCCCATGTGATTCTAACAAGAAGAACCCAGGTTGGGTAAGAAGTCATGAAGTTTTATTATGTCTGTACTCTAAACCTAATCCTCCAGTGCAGAACAAAATCCATTTATGCCAGAAAATATCATATGGAAACCAGAGACCTTTAAGTCTTTACTGCTGCTGTCCCAAATGGAGCTATGGAGGGAACACTGCTGAGCTCAGACTTATGGTCCATGACCAGAAGTAACACACATAGTGCCAGAGGACTTTATTCATTACAGAGACAGGTTTAACATGTTCATGCTTTACTTGAATGTATGGCTGACGAAAGCTCCCAAGGATTGCATGGGCACTCAGAGATTGCTGGGAAGCAAACCTCTCTTTTGTTTTAGCCAAATTCTCCCTAGCAGAGAAGCAGAGAAGAAGGATATTTGTTGGTCCTGTGCTGCTCATCATTTGTCCCAGGTGTTTTTCATTTACAGGTCCCACTGAGTTTCTGGTAACTTGCTCTTGTGGATTAGTACAAAAATTGTCTCAAAGAACTTGTTTCCAAAATATGTTTAAACAAAACCCATATTTAATGTGAAACCACAAATAAAACTGAAGCATTGGACTCAATTAGTGGATTCACTGAATTGTCAGATTCGACTCCATTTTAAGCTGATCAGCTGCTTGAAATGGCCACAGATATGCTTTTATATCTGTGAGCCTAAAATGACCTTGGGCAGAAGCATTTTCCCCTCTTAAAATCTAGACAGAAAAGGAGTTGAAAAATGTAAAAATGGTTTCTATAGCGTAAAAGCTGAGAGACAAATCTACAAATGGGATCAATCTGCCTCACTCCTACTGCCTTAATCCAGCACCTCAAGAATCAATGTCTCAAGTCAATCCTTCCAGATGAGGTGCTGATTAAGTTCCAGGCACTTCCAGTGGTAGGAGGAAGGTTGCCTTTGAAAATAAAGAGCAAGTCTCCTCAGAGGAGTAACTTTATTTTAAGTAAAATGCTAAAAGAACCATTTTTTTGCCATGGCAGAATGTGGAGGAGTGGGTGTCTGTTTGTAGTGCGGGACAGAACTCAGCATTGTCACCTCCTCAGACAAATCTTCGTGCATTTAGTTGTGCAAAATTGTTGACGATTTCCTGAGAGAATTTTGAGTAAATAATACTAATGCAAAATACTAATTTTTATAAATCCAGTGCTGGGGATATTAGTAAGGCTGGTCACCTAGTAGGAAAGAAAGCAAAGAATGACAGGAAAAGAATAGAAATCTACCTGGTGCACCTACTTGTAAACTATCCATGTCAGAGATTTAACAAGTGGGAACATTTCTTCCTAATTCATTAACACTTTGTCTTTCTGGTCATTAAGAGCCATATATTGCTGGTAAACAGCCCTTTGGAAGGTACGTGATTATCCTGCAGTTTTTCTTTTCTGTGGGTTGTGCAGATCCATCTTGTGCTAGAGTACAATCCCCAGGGACCGTGGACTGTGAATATCACCTGAAAAATACTTCCATCTATAATGAAGCCACTGGGGCTGCGGAAATGCTGTGGTTCTGTTATGTAACCTATCTGTTAGAATTTTTCCAAGAAAAGCTGCATTTAAATATCTTTCCTTACAAGAAGTTTGGAAGGCCAGTAGTCATATTTTCTAATGGAACTGAAACCAGATTTAACTGAATCATTTTGATCTCTCTCTAGGGTGGGCCAGGCTTGTGATGGAGAATGAATCATTAAAAATGTATTTCATCTTGAGAATAATCTTCAGGTGTCTCTAAAGATCAGAGGGAAGCTGACATGATCTTGAGATGTGAATTGGTGTGGTCTTTGTGGAATGGGTGAGTAAATGGTGTTTGTGTAGAGACCATGCAAAATAGTTAGGGTTTACTACTTAACACTAGCAGATGGTGTTAAATATGCTAGGAGGGTAATCTTTACATTGACAAAATGCAGAGACATTTTAGCACCATGCCTCCCCTCACGTAGCACATCCTGTCCTCCCAGCAAAAGAGGCCGAACAAGGAAAACCAGGATGGCAGGAAAGTCACCTTTTTGTGCTGCTCTCCACTGCCAACAAGGAAGATTCTTGACTGTCACTGTTCCATGCTGTTAGCAATTATTTACAAAATGCAATAGCCAGCTGGTTGCTTCTTTCCTTTCTACACATGATTTTGGGAAAAAAGAGTCAAGTCTATCCCCTGCCCTTACCTGTAGATTTCTTCCTGGTGTGGACGAGGTACCTCGAAGGTCAGCATGGCTGAGGAAGCCTTTGCATGTCCGTATGAGGCTCCACAGAGCAATTTCTTTCATTAGCATGCCTGAAAGTAAAACAAAGGAAATCCACTCAGAGCTTTCCCCAATCCTGCTCAAAGAGCACAAAGCCTTCAAAAACCCGTATGGCTGAAAAAATGTTACAGTGGTTGCCAAGTCAGGCACTAAGAAGTTAGTAAATGTTAAGATGGAGTCTTCTTTAATACAGCTCTTTCATGCATGTGACTTGGGATTTAACTTTCAACTGAATAAACACAGTCGAGAATGCAAAATGTTATTATTATCGTTATCTCATTATATTAATATGTTACTCGAGAACTTTTCCTCATGAAATGTGTGGGATACACTGCGCTCTGGGACACATGGAAAATGTGACAAGGATGATCTTGGCCAGAGATCCCTTGGTTCCTTTCAGGCAGAAGTTGTCCCAGTGTTTTCAAGCTCTCTGATGTTACAGGAATCCTCATTCCAGAAAAGCCAGGGAGAAAATTAAGAAAACTTTCTTCAGAGCAAGGTTTGAACGCTTTTTGGTGATTGCATAATATTGTATAATGCTTTATAATAGTTCTGTAATAGTTCTGTATGATGTGAATCAGGTGCCTGAACAGAGCTACCTTGTCTCGGTATATGCAGCCCAACTGGAGAGATGAATGTGAGGCTGGTACAGACGACCCAGGACAGGTGGGAGGTCTAAGCCCTTCTGCAACAGCTGGACAAAACGGGTGTCCCAGGTAACCCAAGTGACACCCTATATCTATGTTTATGCACCTCGTTATTACTTTGATTATTACTGTTCTGCTTCATGAAAGGAATACATGGATGGAAAAATTACTATGAACAGTTTGATTTTTTTGTTTGTGTGTTTTAAGGAGAGCAGTTTATTACGGAGTTGCATTTTCATGAGGAAAGGACTGACCTTATCCTTCTGAATACACCTAGAGGTCTTAAGCCAACCCCTTAAATATGGGCTGCTCTTACTTGCTGCAAACCAGATAGGCACAATGTCTTCATCTTCCTGCGTTTGCCCTCACTGCAATCCAAGCTCTGGTTTCAAGAGGAATCAGTTTGGTTACTTGCAGATACATACACACTCTACCCATCAAACCACCCCTGCAGACTAGTGACAGACCAGTCATCATGGCAGAATAAATTGTTTTATGTTTATACGCACTTTGCCTTGCTCTGGGTTTTGGTGATCCATGGATAATATTAAAATTTTCTGTTCTCTCAAATTTCCTGTTCTCTTTTTAAACGTGATAATTTCTGTTGACATGGACAGCAAATCAATGCAAAGTGGGTTTTCTTAATGTTTCATAGGATGCATTAAAATGTATATTGACTTTAATTCTGTAAGCTTACTAGACACATGTTTTAACTAACTTTCAAATGTAGACAAAGACATTTAAAGGCTTGGATGTTAGGATTTGTTAATTTTTTTTGTTGAGATAACCGCTTCCCATGACAGTTTTACACTTCCAGACTACCCAGAATATTGGAAAATGGGGTGCAAGGTCAAGAGAACAATTTCCCACTTTTCTAGTAACAGAACTGAGGAAACGATTGGATTTTTTCCATGGCAATACCTACATTTTCACATGAATTCCTGCACTAAATTTCTGTTTTCTCACAAGCAAGGAATTTACTATGGTTGAATTAAAAACACCCAACCCATTCAAATGAGCCACACAGCATTTCCAGTGATTTCATTTTGCTTTGAGTCAGGTTTCAGATCAATTTCAGTAGCACCAGCCAGTGTTGGGAAGAGCATATGCTTTGATAACTGGAAAACATTGATATATTTTACATGTCTAATTAGTTCCACAAATTAGGCAACTGTGTTCTGGTGTGTAATACAGCACTGTTCTTTTCAAAGCGGAGGAACCTGTAAAAGCCAGTAAGAATAGGACCTTCGTTTGAAAAAGTGGGTCTGATTTAAAGTGGTTAAAAGCCACTGGAAAGATTTCCATTGAAGTTGGGGCAAGCTTGTTGCAAAGGTTCGCACATTTATCTTTATAAAAAAAGTGAATCCTCTGGGATATTTTTGTTTGTTTTTTAATTCCACAGAAATATTTTTGCTGGTTTTGTTAGTCTGGTCATTTTAAATGAAGCTGTGACTTAACTCTATCTCATGTTGTTGGCTGAACAACATCAATGTCAAACATGCTGCAATAAGATGTAGTCTCAGAGGTGTAAAAATGTATGCACCTTAAACATTTGGGTTTCGGTTTGGGGATAATGAGGAGTTTGTCAATGTAAAAATATTCATCCAGCTGCAGATGAAGCCACTCGGCCTCCCCCTTGCAAGGGTGAAGGTTGCCAGGCCAAGCACAAGCAATTAGCTGCACGGCGCTTGTGCAGCCGTCAGCCCCGTCCCCAGCTGATTGCCCTGACCTCCACTGCTGCTCGTAATGCAAATTGTATCTGGTCCCCCGGTAATCGGTATCAGCACTGCCGTGTCCATCCAGCGGCTGCTCATGCCCCCTCTATGCTGTGATAATGGTTTTGGTGGGCAATCAGGGAAGATGCCTTCTTGACTCATCTCTCATAATAGATTGTCCTCCTCAGGCAAAATTGAATAACTTCCGACATGGCCTGGAGGCAAGCACTACGAATTCAATAAGTCTGCAGGGTCAACGTCCTGTCATTTTTGGCAAGCAAGTAATTATTCTGCACTAACATTCAGTAATGGGAGTAGGAAACTGCTGGAGACACCTTCCTCCGTACCGAGAATAGCTACCTTAATAGGATATTCCTCTAATAAGTAATTTTGCCTCATTCCAATGCCCCTTGCCTTCAGGTTCACTTTTCATGCACATTTTGTGTACATATTCTGCAGAAGCTTTTTACCAACAGCATCTGTGGGAAAGTTTAACAACTTCACTGTCTGCTGTTTAATATTTTCCACTTTTATGGGTTACAGTTGTGCTGTCTATTTGCTTTTACTGATTTGTGAAAGATTTATTATAAACTAAATACAGCTGTTCTCTCCTTTCATAAACTGAAACTATTTTGGCAAAACCCATTTTCCACTATGAAAATAAATTTTGAATTTCTTCCCTCACCCAGCTTTCCAAGCATGAGCATCCAGTTGTTATTTAGTGGTGCAGAATAGGTGCCAGGAAGGTTGTAGGCTCACTTAGGGGAAAGAAAGTACCTATGTTTCAAAAATAAACAGCAGAAATGTTTTTTCTCCTTCTACCCCCTTTTTTCAGGGGATTTAACATTATTATCTGCAGATCTGAAGAGTTATGAATTATAATATAAAAAAATTCTGCAGATATGAACCATTTTTGCACTCTAATTTTGCGTGTATACGGAGGAATTGTACACTTTTTATTTGGATACTTAATCTTTACCGTAAACTAATATTATTATCAACCTTCTAATATAATTCAACATTTTTTCCATGGAGCTTAAAATAGCAATCTGCTTATGCTATAAGGGCACATATTTCACTGGGTCAGTTTCCACTGGCAAAATTTGGACCAGTGCAGTATTCCCTGTCATTTTGAAAGTGAATATTAATCTCTAAATTCTTCAAGGTTATTTTGCTGTGGATTGTAACATCCTTTCCCCTATATTATATTTTTATAAATTTATTATGTTATAACTTTGTATTTTTTAAAACAAGTAAGAAATAGAAGAATGGAGATCTTTCACTAATACTACTGCTTCTATCTATGTTGTTTGATATGTTTCTCCTGTTTTAGGTTTGGTTTCTTCTGGGTTTTTTTCCATACAATTAAATGTGTTTTACTGCATAAAAACTATTGCTTTAAACATTGAAAGAAACCTTTATCTCTTCTCTCTTGAGACCAGTGCACATACAGTAATGAAGATCCTTGTATAACGTCAGAATAAGCACTTTCCATGACTGATTGATGATTGATTATTGTAGGGCTGTCTCCCTGTAGCTGCTCATCACGATGCTTTTTGATGAGCAGCATTCATTCCCTACATGAGAAATTTGTTTTGACCTGTACTGGTTTTGTTTACTAGCTGGGACAAAACTTAGACTGATATTGCTCATGTTCAGCTGCCAGTGTTGATTTAGAGCGCAAGTATAAGAAAATCCTGTGCTAATAATAGAACCAATTTTTTGTGAAATGCATGTCATTATTGGTGCTGCTTGCCATCGTGCATCTATAGTGATTGTTTTTCCTTTCTCCATGCTTTTAAAATGCCATTTGCAGTACAGCTTCAGTATGATTTAATTTATCATTGGAATGTTCTCCTCATTACTGTGTTGACAACCCCGCGCAAGATCCATCTCCACTAGTTTGTTTGCCAGCTTGGCTCTATAACGCATGCTGCTTCAGCCTTTAGCTCATGAAAGGATTTTTTTTCACTAGTACAAAGTTACCTTTTCTAGTGCTCCAGCCAAAGCATCCAAGATTCATAGTGCTTGCACTAAAAGCTTACAAATGCACATATTTGGACCAGGAAAATGTTTCTTTGTGTGTGTCACCTCATTGCAAAATAGGAATGCTTTTTATAGAGATCTGGACTGTTGGGAACTGCAACAAAGGAGGGTGTAATTCATGGAAATGAAATCATGGAATTGTTCTGGACTACTGTGATGGCTTTTTTAGATGCAGCTCCATGTGTGTGTCTTGGACCTCTCTGTAGTATGTAATACAAAAGCCATCAATTTTTTAGGCAGAGCAAATCATTGATTTCAACTTCTGCTCAAAAACTGCTGGCATAAAAAGACCTAAAGAAAGAAATAAACTTTCCTTAGCACAGTTGTGCTCCAAGAAAGACTGTCATCATTGCCTGTGGGCAGAAAAAACATGTTTTAAATGTGCCTTTCTGAACTTTTATGTTTTACCTGATGACATAACTGAATTCTAATCCAAGGCTTGTAATTTCAATGAAATTATATAAATTTCTCCACCCTGTACAGAAATATTAATTTTTTAATCTATAATGCACACTTATGTACTTGTACAGCTATGTCAGTGTTTACTTTTAAAGTGTATTTTGGAGCAAGAGGAAGCTGAAGAAGGTTTGGCATTTGTAAAACATATGGATGATGAAGCCAAAGCTTGTAAACTGGCACTGAACTTACTGTTCTTGTCTTTTCTTTTGTGCCCTCTAAAGCCTGTTTAACTCATATATATATATGTACTGTATTTTACCTCAGGCTTTTGAAGGTATTCAGTTTTAAATCAATTCAAATGTGACAGGTAAAAATTAGGATCTGATCCTGTAAATCATTATTAGCTGGACTTGTCTTTACGTGCCCAAATTTTCCCATTGATAAATGAACGTGCTTGCAGAGATTTGAAATAGCTGGATGGTTATTATTGACCTGAAGTGACTGCTCATGTGCAGAAAGGTTGCAAGGTCAGTGTCTTACATTTTTTTAAAAAGAAATTTAATTTTGAGCACAATGCACTGGGGTTTTTTGCATATATTTTACACAGGCTGTGCTGAATAAAATCCTAAACTTCACACTGCCAGTGTGTTTTTATCTTTAGTCAATGCATAAACACTACTGACAGTAGCAAAATTATTTTGTTGTTTGAATAGAGAATAAAGAAAGTAGACTTGTAAAAACTGTACTTTATCATTTGTTGGCACAAAGTTTCAAGCCTTCTTGTTCCCCTCTCCCAGCTGTCTCTCCTTACTTTTATTTAGTCCAAAATTCCTGCTGTTTCTTAAATGTGTGTTTGTACATCAACAATTAATGTCCTTTGAATTGTTTGGGTTTGCTTTTTTTTGTCATATTAATGCTACTGTGAAATATTCCAGTTTTAAACCTAAAGGCAATACATTATTCCAGAAATCTGTTACCGAGTCTGACCTTTTTCTTTATTTATTATTTTCATCTTTTCTTAGCTTTTTTTATAATAGCCAAGTTGTCCTAGTTTCAGCTGCGATTGAGTTAATTTTCTTTCTGTTAGCCAATGTAGTGCTGTGTTTTGGATTTGGGGTGAAAATAATGTTGATAACATACAAATGTTTTCAGTTGTTGCTAGGTGGTCAAGCACTTTTCAGCTTCTCATGCTGGCCTGCCAGGTACACAGGAAGCTGGGAGGGGACACAGCTAGGACAGCTGACCCAAACTGGCCAAAAGGATATTCTATTCCATATGATGTCATGCTGATTATATATTATATTGGCCGGGGGGGCAGCGATCGCTGCTTGGGGACAGGCTGGGTATCATTCATTAGGTGGTGAGCAATTGCATTTGTGCATGACTTGTTTTGTACATATTAATATTGCTACTATTATTATAGCTTCCTTTGCTTTCCTGTTAAACTGTCTTTATCTCAACCCACAAGTTTTCATTTTTTTCCCATTCTCCTCCCTATCCCATGGTGTGGAGAGTGGGTGAGCAAGCAGCTGTCTGGTGCTTACTTTTGGGCTGGAGTTAAACCACGACAGAAGTATGCAAAAAACTCAACAAAAAAAACAAACCCACAGACTTCAAAATTCATGCACTGAAAAATGAGTACAAATTCCACAAGACTTTGTCATGAAAATTCTCTTAGCGGAATCACAGAATGGTAGGGGTTGGAATGGACCTCTGTGGGTTATCTAGTCCAACCCCCCTGCTGAAGTGGTGTCACCTAGAGCAGGCAACACAGGAGCTTGTCCAGGCGGGTCTTGAATATCTCCAGAGAAGGAGACTCCACAGCCTCTCTGGGCAGCCTGTTCCAGTGCTCCATCACCCTCAGAGGGAAGAAGTTCTTCCTCATCTTCAGCTGGAACTTCCTATTTTTCAGTTTGTGCCCATTGCCCCTTGTCCTGTCGCTGGGCACCACTGAAAAGAGTCTGGTCCCATCCTCTTGCACCCACCCTTAAGATATTTATAGGCATTTATAAGGTCCCCTCTCAGCCTTCTCCAGGCTAAACAAGCTGAGCTCCCTCAGCCTTTCCTTGTAGGAGAGATGTTCCAGTCCCCTCATCATCCTTGTAGCCCTCCACTAGGGCAGAGTAGAGGGGGAGGAGAACCTCCCTCGACCTGCTGGTCACACGCTTCTTAGTGCACCCCAGGATGCCATTTGCCTTCTTGGCAACCAGGGCACACTGCTGGCTCATGGTATCTGCTCTAAGAGACAGATACAAGAGACACAACAAGTTCAAAGGTAAGCACCAAAGACAAAGGTGCCAGCAAAGCTGAAGGAGCCTTGTGCAAGTCAAGCATTCAAAGCCAGGTTGTCATCTGTCTCTGACCCTCTTGTGTGAGCTCAGAGAGGAAGGACAGAGAGACATCTGCGTCAACGAACTTCCTTGCTTAAGGATATGTTGGTCAGGAGTGTAACTATTTTCTGGCATAGATTTTTTTCTCACAGATGTATTTGGGTAGTTACACAGATGGTTTTTGCCCATTGATGTCAGAGACAAGGAGGTAAAAGGCAATAAAAGTGAGCTAGTTCTGCACTGAGACAGTATCCACCTTAAAGATGTAATTGCAGAAAGATATATTTTCCTTAAGCTCTGCAAGTGAAATTCATATAAAAATGAGTAAATATAAATATAAAAACCAACACTATAGCATGCATTACAGTTAACAATCCAAACGATATTGGTAGGTGGGGTAAGCAGTGCTGTGCATGACTGTGGGCCAAAGTCATCACTAGGGGACTATAATTTCCTGGCTTTGTATTATTATTTCTGTCTGACATACTGTGTGTCATCTGCATGTCTCCCTCTCATTTCCTATGACTGTTTCTTTTTCCTCCCTGCTTTTAGCTCTTGCTTGTTTGTTTGGATTGTGGGGGGTTTGGTTTTGTTGGGGTTTTTTTAGTGACCAAAATTAAGTTTAAAAAGAAAGTATAAAATATCATCTTAAGACATTATTTTTTACTTCACTTGGATTTGTTTCCCTCTCCACCTCCCATACTTCCTTGCCATTGCTAGTGCTTTTTTTATGTCACGTTCCAGAAAACTGCAATGAATTGCGTTTAGTATTAAATATCTAAAGCCTTATTAGGTTCTTTTATTGTTGTTGTTCCTGTTATTATTATTGTTTCTTACTGTTGTTCTTTCTTTTTACTACCATCATGAATCAGAGACTAGTCATGGGCCATGAACCTGTTTGACTACTCGCTGTAACAGTAGAGAACAAAAGATGAGTCCGTGCAGATCAGCACCATGTGCAGTGGTAGAGCATATACTCAAAATTGGAAGGAGGCTAAGGAAGTACCTTCACAGGTATTTACAGGTAACTCTATGTGCAGCATGGTAGAAAGTATGAAGACATGTATTGCTGTGCCTGACAGGAATATGAGAGAAACTGGAGCTGGGAGCAGACTGAAGACCCAAGGCAATGATTTGGTAATGGATAATGAATAGACATGGGTGATGGTGCAGAGCTCTCAAAGCGAAGACAAATGGCTTATGTCTGATACCGCAGAGAAGATGAATGCATGGAGAAAGCAGACTTTGGCAAAGCAATGAGCTAGGAAAGTTATCTTAGCAGCAATACTCGTCTGGGGGGATATTTATTGGTCAAACTTGCATTTGCTTTGTCCAAGGATATGATTGAAATCCAAGTTTTGTTGTACAGGAAGAGGGGGAAGTCTGCATCCTACCTATGTGTTGTAGAATGCATGCATCAGACTTGGATGTAAAGAAGAGATATCTAAGAAAAAATACCCTGCTCAAAGCTAAAAGGTGGGAAATGACTGAAAAAATAGAAAGGGGAATCTTTATTTTAGCCATAAAGAGGTGATGGCTTGTCATATCAGAGACAATGTCAGAACAACAAAGTTAAATTTCAGTTTGGCTGGCAGCTCTGAAGCAGAAAGGTAGATGTGTGTGCCAACAGCATGGAGAGATTACATGCACTTTTTTTAAATAGAAGGATAAGATCAGTCAGTGATAAGGTGTAAAATAAAGAGAAAAGGAGAGTCGAGGACAGCTTTAACCACTCTCTCCACAGAAAGTTGAGAAAAGGGATGAGAAACCTCCCACCAAAGAGGACAACCAAAGGAAAAAAGCAAAGAGATATAAGAAGAACCAGGTACAGAGAAGCCAGAAGAACTAGAAGGGCAGAAGAATTGCTCAGGATCAACTGCGCCAAAAGCTGAACAGTTGGTAATGTCTTGCTGAGTCAGTCCAACACAGGGCTGGAGAGCATCGACAGCTGCAATACCCAAGTTCCACAACACGTATAGGAAACCACTTACCTGACCTTGTTTATGACTCTTCAGGGATATTCATACATTGACAAGCAGCCAAGTTGTGTGAACAGATGATACCAAACTCCTTGCTGTTATTGGTGTCTAATGTCCGTACTGCAGGCACCTATACTAACCAGTTTAAATCAAACATGGTCATCTCTGTGATGCTCCCTACTTACTTCTGTGATTGTAATATCCTGTGACTTTCAACTGGGATTGTCAAAAAAGTCAAACGGGTAGGTGGTTGTAATCTACCATAAGCCACAAGAACAGATCTGGACAAGGGTAGATAGAGTACTGTCTCTCCTATGTTACCCCACTGTTGAAACAGTAAATATAATACCACAGCAAAAAAATTAAATGCCACAAGAGGTTATTATTTTCTCAGTATTTGGCATCCTCCCCACATCTTTCCCTTTTCATCTCCTACCTGTACAACTTTTATCTATTTCCCCATGTACTCCTCTTCTGTGTAATTGACCCATCAACAACCCATTTCATCAGCCTATATTCACTCTGTCTTTCCACATACTGGGCTTGAACTGAGTCTAGGAATTTTATATGGTGTAAGGATGAAAATTAAATGCTCAAAAGGTACTTTTAGAGCTTATTTGGCAATCAGATGGGCATTTGGGAATTTGGATTAGAGATGAATAGTGAAGAAAAGCATAAAACTTGAATGGGAGAACTACAAAGAGTCAACCTTTGTTCTCTGGCTCTCAATAATGCCTTGCAGTTTTTGCCTCTGTCTCCTGATGGAAATAAAGTAAGGAGGAGCTGTGCATTTAAACTGATATTTTCCCCTTTTTGCAGAGACTTGATTTCAGTTGAAATGAGTGTGGTGTAGTGACTCATCCAACTGATCCATCACAACAGGTCAAGTAACTCATTTTTCATTCCCAAACCAAACCTGTTTCTGTTTCCAAGGAAAAAAAACGTTCTTGTGAAACTTATGCTTGAAAAGAGTTCACTAGCTTCCTTTTGGAGGAAAAGTAGCGTACACAGGAGCAATATCACAAATCTCGAAGATGGTTATGTTTTTTAAAACCACACTCAGTAGGACAAAATAACTTTCCATTGACAGATATGCCCACGAATTTCTTAGAAAATACTTCAGTGTGTGTTTTTTAGACATTGTGTGGATTCTTGTTTCTACTTTAAAAATAAAAGTATAGCAACACTAATGTGGAAAAAGAAGACAAAAAACTGTCATTACAGCCACGTATCTGAGTCCCCCAAGAAAATACATAGTAATTACAGACTTAGCTTGTGGAAGAAGGGGATAGTTACTATATGCAACACTGTGATTAAAGCATCTGTTACTAGTCTGTTAATTTTTTTTTTTTTGTAATGTAACTGTGGTGTACATGATCTGCATGATTTCTACTTTTCTTGTGTTCTCAGAAAGGCTAAAAAGGATATAATGCCTTTTAAGTCTCAGCTGGAATGCAGATTCAGCAACATTGAAGCTGGAAGAGAAATAAATGGTATTTAATACAGATATTGGAAAACAACTATTTTGGAACCTAAGTGTTGGGAGTGAATACATACAGGGCTGAGCTAAGCTTCCTGGACTAAGTACTTTGCTGGTGTAAACAACATGGACTCAACTTCACGCTTCTCTTAGTGACTTGATTATGTCAGATTATTATCTTTCAAGTTCTGACCTAAGATAAGGATCAGTTGTTCTCCAGCAATGTAAAATTCTTTGTCTTCTTAAAATTTGAAAATGTGAATCCAGTATAGCCTACACAGGGTTTAATTGTCACAAGTGCTTGAGTGTTGTAGTACTTGCTGAACTGGTCACTTATCTGTTCAGTTCTCTTCCTCTTTATAAAGAGTGTGGTTGTCTCTCCTGAAGGGATGAAAAAAGAAAATGTAATATCCAGCTGGCTAAGAAGGGTAAGGGTGTATACATTCAGTAGTTACAAATCTATGGAAGCGTTTGCCAGCCTTTGAAATCTGCACTCAGATTAATTTTATAAAGACGGAACCCTGATTGCTGAATGGGTCATGCACAGGTCCAGCACAGAAACACTCAAAAACTCCCTCCGTCAAACTTTTATAGGTAAGAAAGAGGAGGCTGTCTTTTCTCCCACGTATTTCCAAGTCCTGTACTACAAACATACATTTGTTCCTTTGCTGTTTTTAAAAAGGTGTTGCTGATTGTTTCCAGCATGTGGCTACTGAGCAGGAGTCACAGCTCCTATTCAGCTGTTCTGCCTGCCCTCCATCGCCTGATCCCTTGCAAGAAAGTGCATTTGCTGTCCTGGTTCATATGTCTCATTCTGATGGCGTAGATCTCTGTTCTCCTACTTTACATGCTAGTGTGGTTTTTACTAGCTTGTTTGGCTTGTTTATATGACAGCTTATTCGTTGGTTTGATATTTTGCTGTGTGCTTTATTTATGCAGTTGCCTGTTGGGGTCTGGAAAGGATTTCCCATAATGGTAGATTGGCTAGTCAGACTGGATTTTTCAGATTCCTCATAGTGGTGGTACTAAATGTTAGTGATTAAGTATAACCTTATGTCAGATATCAATAACAGTAACCAAGGCTGGTTCAATAATATGTCTAGGGGACCCTTCCTAAAATAAATAAAACATATGGCTCAAGCCCATACCTAAAGCTCCCAGGCTTTAGGGACTTAAAATGTAAGCCCTGTAGTCACCTTTACAGGTATTTTTTCCCCAGTCTCACTCTTGGGAATATGAAACCACAGGCACAGAGCGTAACACAGATATTTATATTAAAAATGAAATGAAGCATACCTTGAATAATGCAGTGGAGGCAATACCAGCCTCTGATTCACAATTGTTATTTGCCCCACTAACTGAGACCTAGTCAGCATTTTTCATATCCACAGGACATTTGCACTCTTCCAGTTCATCCACCTCTCCCCTCACTGTGAATTTTAACAGGCTCCGGGATGCTGGACCAGGCTTTAAGGGCTCTTCTCCAGCCCACGGGGTCTGTGGACGCTTGGGGAGTCCCTCGCCAGTGCAAAGTGCCGAGTTTTACTTCACAGCCTGGCTACTGTGTTAGCTGGTCCTGCAGCATCTCTTGCTGGGAATGCCGCTCCACCACCACCCTGACTGGCAGCATGGAGGGCAGAGTTAGTCCCATCAGGAACAGCCCCATCTTGTCCACATCAGTTCTGCGCAGCGTATGAGCCTTATCCAGAGTAAAAGAGGGGATCAGTCAGCTGAAGTCATTTCTTACTACATCTGGGTGGGCAGCTTTCTACAGGGCATGTGTCTTCTAAAAATTACAGTCTATTTTCTGGCTGCAGCTGCTGTACCGTGCTGTGCTTCCTCAGCGATACAAAAACACAGAAAACATGTAAATACATGTATGCTCTGTTTTGCGGGTACAAGTCAAGTGCTCAAAATGTAGCAAAGGCAGAATTAAGGTTTCCTTGTGTGTCACCAGAAAAATAATCTCTACAAGTATATGACCACACACCACTTTTTTCTATGGGATTCCCATTTAGTGCATGGGTTCAAATACTGAAGTGATGAATTGTCTAAAAGCTATTTACAGTGAATTATCATCGTTTGAATGTATCTGGTGAAACTAAAAGCACTTAGTATTTCTGGCATCCTGGAACACAACATGCAGCTCAAGGTAATTAAAAGGAGTTTTCTGAATGCTGATTGGGCTTTATATTGAAGATACATTGATTTCTGTTGCTGTAAACTGTACAAGAAAAGACAACTAACAGAACAGCCACTGAAAACATACTCTGACTAATTAATAGCTTAATAATAAGCAGGATGGCTGTGAATGAATAATTAGAATAGTAGAATAGACATTATTTGTCATCATGAATATGAACCTTGTTCCTGCCTTTCAGCCTTCAAGTACACAATGGCTACGTAATAGGAAGACTGTAAGGCATTGCCGTACAACACATCTTTACACCTAAAATGATGGTGCTGTATGTGCGATTTCTGATGGTAAACTAATGCGCTGTTAATTATAGTTAAGATCCATCTGGAAGATTTCCTAAGTCTTTTTGATTTGCTGATAAGCAAACACATTGACAGAGGATATCTTGTGTTATATGTACCTACTTAGCTTATTTTAAAATTCATGTATTGTTATGGTTTGTATAAAGCCTAAAATATATACATAGACAAACATACGAACATAGCTCTTGAAAATGTATCAATGGCATTGTATACCTGAACATGTATTTTCAGTGAGATTATTTCTCTGCGTTACTTAGGGTACAGGGTACAGTGAGTAAAAGTGAAAAAGGAAATCCTACTGTCAGGTATCTCAAAGCAATATTTTTCACTTTTCAAATACAAACCTTGCTAGTATTCAGTATTGAAAAATGGACATTTTTACAAAATATAGCTATATTTTTCAGCATTCTCAGAAAGAACTAAAAGCGTGCTGTAGCAGTCAGATGTAGCAAAGTTATTTTTATGAAATACACAATGATAGAAAACATTTGTAAATGTGCCATTTCTACGATATATCAGCTGATAACATTTCAAGCAGGTGAAGAAAAGATTTTTTTTGTTGTTCTTCTGTGGCAAAATCTTGTGATTTTAAGTGCTTCTGCCCACTTATTGTTTTAACTCTCTGAGTTAACTAATTTGCAGTGAGCCTCCAGACCTTTGCTGAAGAGCGGATGTGCAAACTTATTTAGATGTGTTGGCAACATCACAATTGTAAATTGCTTGAGCCATGGAAAAACAATAAACTGAACATGCTTCAAGAGGAACTAGTGCTTCTCATTGGTATTACCTCTTTCAAGATGACAGGAGACCTCAAGAGGCCTGGGAGTTCTTGGCTGTATGAGTTTGTGACTAATAGGTGGTTTGATGGGACGAGTGCTCACCACCTAGGGAAATTGAAGCATCTTTGAGCTCGATACCCTTTGTGTCTCATTCTTTTGTAGGTTATTGCCATGAGGCCTGCAGGGAGCTCTTTTGCAGTTTGCATCCACAGACTACGCGATCAGCAAAATCTTTTTAGTTTTACTGTTGCTATTGATCTGCTGCTGTTCCATGCTGTGGCTAATTTGTTTGTTAGCAGTAATTTTAAAAGGTAATTACAGTTTTATAGTCTGCCCAACTCTCATATATTTATTTCTTGCCTAATTAGAAGTTACAATCTTAGCAGAGAAAAGCTTACTTTTTAGCAAATGAGGGACAGTGTGTTTCCTGATTCTTCATTTAAATCTTAATCAGAAGATTACTCTGAGGATAGATGGAGACCACTGCAAAGTTTGCTAAGACATTTGCTTTTAGAAGCCGGAGTCTTACAAGGTTGGAAATAAGGTAGTGACTTACCAATGGTACGCAAGAAACTCTTGTGCGTGCTAAACAGCGTGATAGCTTGTGAGAGATTTCATACTAGCAGAGACCACAGGCTGAGGAACACATCATTAGAGTCTGCCTATGTGTCTTGCAAATTTTTATTGACATCATATAAGCATGGGATGAAAAAAGGAAGAAATATGATGGCCAAATTACATGCATTTTAAGTTGAATTAAGCTCATCTGAATGTCTGATGTGAATCTGTCTAAATCCCCAGTCTTAAATCTGAGCTGAGTTTCTCACTGAATATGTCTTTCTAAAGGAGCTAAAAAGTTGTTTGATTTCAGTAGGACTAGAAATGTACAGAAGTGAAACACGTTTTGGAAAGGAGCTGAGGGGGGAATGCTGAGGGATTTCACACAAATTTAACCCTGCTCTGAGCCGCAGCTGACCCCAGCATAAAAGGGCAGCTGCGCCTTTGGGCTGGAGGGGCAAAAGCAGCTTCTGCTGTTTGCAAGCAAGAAAGGAAATGCAAGATATTTTTTTTTAATAATAGCAGTCCAATTCAGTTTGGGAGGGAGAGTTTAGTCTTGCAATTTCTGTAATTGTCTTTCATGAAATTCCAGTTCCAGTATGTACCTCCAACAACAGTGGGAACCAGAGTCCTCCAATTTAAAAAGTTAACTACGTTTATTATTTAAAATAAAAAAATTAATCTAAGTTGCACCTGGGATTTGGGAACATTTGTGTATCATCCTGTTTTCCAAGTCCCTTATCTAATACCCTGTCCTTGAACTGCTTCACAGTCCATGCCTCTGCCTGGAAAGCACAGCTTCAGCTGCATGAGATGATCGGCATAGTACTTAGCAAACCAGTGCACCAATGGTTTGAAATAATACTGCCCATTTTTCTTATTTTGCTGCGTTCACTCCAAGGTCTACAAACCTCCTGCCTTGCTCCTCAGAAGAGGGATCCCAGGAGAATCCCATGACCACATGCACTGGGCATGCTAGAAAGCAGCTGGCTTCTGATGGAAAGCTCTGGTGTTGGCAACCTCCTGCAGGTGAGCCAGGTATTTGTCTTAACCCTTCCTGTTAAAAGTTCACCGAAGTGCTGTGTTTATCCCAGACACAACTCTCCACAGATTTACCACAAACTGGTGAGTTTTACTTGCCAAAGAGCCTGTCACAAAATATTTTGCTAGATAGGGTGTCTAAAGCCCAAAGCAGAAAAAAGTGATTGTCTGAGTGACCTGCCTGAGCACTGTTTGACATGGCACTTGCAGTAACCACCAGCAGATAACAAAGTCTATTGTAATACTAGTGAGACTTGAGTTACCCACAGAAATGCCAGATGTTTATATTGTGTATTTACAGCTCTCTTAATGTGACTGTGAGGTTGAGGGTTCCTGTAAGAGAAGGGAAACACCTCCAAAAGTGGCATTTCTGCCTCTTCTGTTGGATGAGACAATCCTGAGTGCCTGTTGGATACCCTCTGGTGGGAAGCCTGCAATCGGGCACAGCAACAGGGACTTGCATCCCACCGTTGTGACTACCCTGGAACCACCGAGGACCTGCAAGGTGAGGTAAATGCTATTTCATGCCATTAAGACAGCACATCAGGAATAACCATGAGCCCCTCTGAGCGCAGTGGGAGCTAAATTAGTCTGAATTAATCCTTGAGGGCTAGATGACAACCTTACAACCTCCTGAGGGTAAGGGTCAGGGCACTTTTCATGCTACCCCTGAAGCAATGTGGGAGGGAGATGGGGGCTTGGGAAGGCTGGTTCCCTCCCACTGGAGGGATTTGGTGCTCATACCTAGTGTTGCTATGCTCCTTAAGATATAGCTCACTCCCAGATCCATGTTTTTGGCTTATGCTTGTTTCCTTTGAGGCTGCCTTTTATAGCAGGTTTTCATTAACAGCCAAATGCAGATAATTCAATACTGAAATAGATATAGGTTACAAAAAGTCTTGAAAAATGTACGGGCAGATGGAGACCTCTTCAACTACTTGGATCCTGTCAGTCACCCTGGCAAATTTCCTCGCTCTAGGATATGTGTTTTTAGAAGCAGAGTAGTGAAAAAAATTTAAAACATACATCCACATCAAAAAAGTGGCCAAACAAGACCAATCAGCCATTTTTAATTATTTGCTGTTGCTGTATTATTTGTTTTCAGTCCTTATCAGTCAGCTGTAGCTTGTTAAGCCTATAACAAGAAACCACTGGACGTAACTGGCAGGGAGGAGAGACTTTCAGGTGTCTTCCACCCCATTCCACCCCCCCCTTTAAAAAATAACTAACATAAAGGGAGAAGAATAGTGAAGATCTATCATTTCAATACTATTTTTCTTATTATTTTTACATTAAATTAGAATTTATAGTATTGTCTTCCTTCCACATTCCTTTGATGGTATTCCCAGTGTCTTGATTCTTGCTTCTTGACTAGAATTTACATCTGCTGGACCCTCAAGTGACTGGAAACACAAAAGTTTTCAAATAAATGGTATTCAGGAAGTATGGTATAGTCTTCAGTGAGACTTCAGATATTTTGTTAAAGCAAGATCTTGAGTATCCTCTGAATTGGATCCTGTTAAATTTATGAAAATTCTGAATTTCGTAACTGTTTCATTCCTGTAGCAGTTTCCGTCTTGGCAGCCGTTGCTCAAATGTGCTGATAGTTGAAAAACTTTGATTGTTTCTGCGAACTGCTTTTGCTGCAGCCATAACAGGAATTGTCCACCACTCCTCTGAGGGATTACCTTTTTACTCTTGTGTTTTGGCATTGTCTTGATGAGTAAGTACTAATAGAGTGATTAAAAAACATGCAATGCTCTGCTTTCATGGATTTGAGACTTGAGTTTCCCATGATCCCAAATTTCTAAGCAGTACATAAAAACTCAGCTACTCAGCTCTCATTAAAGTCAGTGAGTCAAAGGACATGTTGGCAATCTTCTCCAAAATAGCTCCAGGATATATTTTATGGATAGAAGCTGCTCAGGTGTTTTTGAGACTAGGATGATAATAATTGTCTTTAAAATAAAACCTAAACAATTATTTTTTGCTTCATATGTGATTTAATGAGACACAACATAGGTTGATTTAATTGCATATCTGACAGCTAATTGACTTTTCAACGTAAGAAGGCACAATTTCCAGTAATAGATGTTAGAACAACCTTTGATTGCCTTCTGGCCTGACTCATACCCCAAAGGATACCTGGGCTCTAATGGGTAGGGTGAAGACTTCTGGGTGAAACCCTCATAGAGGACACGGATCTACTGAGGAAAGCTCTGTGGAGGGTGGAAACAAGAGGAGGATGGGAGAGATCCATAAGAATCTGCCAGGAGTATAATCACAGAATCACAGAATCACAGAATAGTAGGGGTTGGAAGGGACCTCTGTGGGTCATCTAGTCCAACCCCCCCGCCGAAGCAGGGTCACCTACAGCAGGCTGCACAGGACCTTGTCCAGGCGGGTCTTGAATATCTCCAGAGAAGGAGACTCCACAACCTCCCTGGGCAGCCTGTTCCAGTGCTCCGTCACCCTCAGAGTGAAGAAGTTCCTCCTCATGTTCAGACGGAACTTCCTGTGCCTCAGTTTGTGCCCATTACCCCTTGTCCTGTCACTGGGCACCACTGAAAAGAGCTTGGCCCCATCCTCCTGACACCCACCCTTCAGATATTTGTAGGCATTTATAAGGTCCCCTCGCAGCCTTCTCTTCTTCCGGCTGAACAAGCCCAGTTCCCTCAACCTCTCCTCGTAGTGGAGATGTTCCAGTCCCCTCACCATCCTTGTAGCCCTCCGCTGGACTCTCTCCAGTAGCTCTTCATCCTTCTTGAACTGGGGAGCCCAGAACTGGACACAGTACTCCAGATGAGGCCTCACCAGGGTAGTGTAGAGGGGAGGGAGAACCTCCCTCGTCCTGCTGGCCACACTCTTCTTGATGCACCCCAGGATCCCATTGGCCTTCTTGGCAGCCAGGGCACACTGCTGGCTCATAGTTAACCTGTCGTCCACCAGGACACCCAGGTCCCTCTCCGCAGAGCTGCTCTCCAGCAGGTCCACCCCAAGCCTGTACTGGTGCATGAGGTTGTTCCTCCCCAGGTGCAGGACCCTGCACTTGCCCTTGTTGAACCTCATCAGGTTCCTCTCTGCCCAGCTCTCCAGCCTATCCAGGTCACGCTGAATGGCAGCACAGCCTTCCGGTGTATCTACCACACCTCCCAGTTTGGTGTCGTCAGCAAACTTGCTGAGGGTACATTCTAACTCTTCATCCAGGTCGTTGATGAAGAAGTTAAACAAGACTGGGCCCAGTACTGACCCCTGAGGGACACCACTTGTCACCAGCCTCCAACTAGACTCAGCGCCGCTGATGACAACCCTCTG
This sequence comes from Opisthocomus hoazin, assembly GCF_030867145.1. Classification (NCBI taxonomy): domain Eukaryota; kingdom Metazoa; phylum Chordata; class Aves; order Opisthocomiformes; family Opisthocomidae; genus Opisthocomus; species Opisthocomus hoazin. Next base: position 54,909,270 of record NC_134418.1, on the reverse strand, counting down.
AGTTCTGCCATTCAGCCAGTTCTCTATCCACTTCACCGACCAATAATAATCCAAATAATCCACCGACCAAATAATCCAGCATCTGTAAATGTTCAGAGTCTACCCCAGTGAAATCAATAGCATTTTCTTGGGATGTGTAATAGCCAGTCCAACAATATCATTATACTGATTAAGGGAATAGTCCTAGGAAACAGAGTCAAAATGATTGCTTGCATCATTGCATTAACACTGACATTTTCAAATACAACCACTATGAAAAGTTCCAGTAAGGCTAATAGTGTCTGGATCTTGTTAATTCAGATTATCACACAGAAAAACTCTCACAGAAGGATGTCGGTAAAAAGAAAGTACATGATATCTAAAATGAGCTTTCTCACACCTGCTTGTAATGCTTGCATGCACTCTGCCCTGTACAAACCACAGACTTTCTTGTTTGTGTAATCGTAAACATTTTTTTTACATTTGGGAGGATGTTTTCTAATTTTTAAATCCTTCAATGAACTTCAGTAAACCACTTGTTGAACCTTACTCACTTACTGCCTCCATGAAGTTCAGAGATAGATCAGAGCAACTCCAATTTTTGAGGAAATTGGGTTTGATATTCTGGTTTTGTGAAACCTTGTGGAGATGAACCAAAGCCACAAATGTTAGCCCGCATCTAATTCCCTCAAAGTTCAAGGAGATTCAGATCCACTGCCTAGAATGTGTCTGCTCAAAATCCAGGCTGGTCTTTTATTTGTGTCACACCCCATAAATGTAAGTCACAGCAGCAATTTCAACATACTTAAGTTATGTATAATTGGTTCCTAAGGCTGCCTGCCACTGAAAACAAGCATACTAAATTCAGACTTACAAAATTCCTTATGTCCAATCCCCATTTAGGTTGTTGGGTTTTTTTTGTTGTTGTTGTTGTTTCTTCCTTAGAAGCAGTGCTGAGGTTGGCTTCCTTTCCAGCATAGCTAATAAAGAAAAAACATTTTTACAAGTCCAGGTCATTAATCTGTCATGAAATTTATAAGAGCATCTCTTCTTGTAGACTAGATTTAAGAAAAATTAAAACTGAAACCTTCATAATGACTCTTTAAGTCTCTGAGTGGTTTAAAAAAAAAAAAAGACAAGAAAAAGAAAAAAGAGTGCAGAGGAGCATTTTTTTTTTCAGGTATCAGTATGAAAATTAACGGGTTCTTTTCACCAGTGTGTGGAATATGGTAGTTATAGGAAAAAAGAAAATCAAGTAGTGGAGGGCATTAAAACCACCAGAAAACCTTATCAGAACAAATGCTCTACATGTTTTGTAAAAGATATTTTAATCTCATCTCACAGGAGCTGTCACTATTACAACTAACCCTGGAGCTGTAAAACGAGCTGTAAAACGGATTTGATTCCAGAATATTACAAGTTCTGTCATTAAGGGTAAGATTAACAACATAGCCTGATGGAGGTCTACTGCTTTTAGTGATGCAAGGATGTCTAGGACAAGAAACAGCTTCGTAATTACAGCTGTCTTAGTGGAAATAAAAGGGCAAAAGGGAGCACATTGAAATAATTATGGGTAATAGAGAGATGAATGCTCTGAGCAAGGTAGTAGTGAAATCATTTCATGGGGACAGGTTATAGAAAGGGATATGTCCAAAGTAAGTTAGCAGCTTTAATGCTGGAATAAAGTTATAATGTATTTATGTATGGCTGAACAATATGCTAAAGCATTGCAAGATCTGTGAGATTTCTCTTTGGAGCTTTTAGCAGGATTATTGTGCAGTCCTGTATATGGTCTATTGCCATCCATGCCTTTGGGATGTAAACACCAAAGTACTTGTGTGTGAAGACAATGGGAAGTGCATCACATGCTGGGACTTTAGGAAAAATGTTATTTACTGCCCAGTTTCTTTGCAGACTGAAGCCTAGTTGTGTGTAGATTGCATATATGACATTTCTTGACATTTGCATTGGTTTTATGTACATCAGATTTTTCAGTATCGGTCATCTATTTTTGTAGGTCCATATAGATAACTTTGACCAAGTGGCTAAGTGAGTACATAGCTCTTTCTTCATTTACAGTGGTGTAAATCGGGAATGCATGTCTGGAAAACCAGTTTAGACAGTTGGCAAATGGGGGTCTAATTAAGTAGGCACTGGATTCCCAGCCTTGAACTGGCACCCTTGAAACAAGTGCGAATTTTATCTTTGACTTCAGCTGCAGCAGCAGCAAAGACATCGCTGTGCTGGTTCTTGGTGGGCATTGTCACGGATCACAGGGACATCGGCTGGGGTGTGGGAAATACCTCTGTTAAACACTAGCCTCTATAATGTACGCTGGTTTCCTCAAACCCACAGTTCTGCTTCCAGTAACGCACCTGTGCAGCACATTGACTGCCACAGGTGTGCTCAGCACTATCATCAGAAAGCACCGTGCAACCAGGATGTAGCGCCCTGGAATGCTTTCAGGTGGCAGCCTCCATTCAGCCACTCATGGGAAGGACCCGGACAGGGAAGGGGGGCTCCAGGGTGAAATGGTTTTGGGAGGAAAGAGCCAGTGAGAGGTTGGATTGGCTGTGGTGTGGAGGAAGCAGAGGGAACAGGAACTGCACAAGGTAAAGAACAGGACCAAGAACCGGAGGCAGAGGATTTCAGAGCTGGGTTTTGTGTGTGTTGGCACAGGGGAAAGAGCAAAGCTGCAAACCAACAGAAAGTGTGAAAAGTACTTTTGTTTTTTTGTTTTTCCTGTACTGAGTGGTTTGAAAGTACAAGGCAAAATTCACAGTCTGAGTTGTTATTGCATTTCTTTAACCTGATTTCTTCAGCTCTGGTTAGGCAAACACATTGCAAACCTTGGAGGAAGACAGAGCCCACAACAATGCAACTTAGAACTCTACTATTAATTAAACAGTGCTGCGACTTAATGAAGCTTGTGGATGTTTTACTGAAGTTTCTATTTGTGCTATACCAGAAAGACAGGGAGGAGTAAGATTAAATATGGAACACTATATTGTCTCCACTTAATCATAGAAATTAAATTCATGTGTTAGGCCTTTTTCTCTAATGGCATTCTTGCTTCTTCCTTCAGAAACAAAAATGTCTTGATAAAATGAAACTGATCCTTAAGAAACAGCGTTTTCCTCAGAAATGCAGTGTTCTTTTCCTCTTGCTGTCTTTTTCCTCTTGCCGGCTTGTGTTCATCTGGAGTTAGGTGTTCTGGTTGGTGTGATAATGTGGTTCATTTGTCTCCATGCACTTGCATAGTTACACATAAGTTACGACTGCAGAAGCCTCAAGTGTGTGGTGGGAGGGAAAACCATATTAGCCTTAAGTCTGCCAGGATCAGGTCCAGTGATGCAGTTTGGTTTTGCTTTTGAAGATGAAGAGACTATAGTACATGTGAGAATGTAGACACATTCCTTGTTCAGCCTGGAGAAGAGAAGGCTGCGCAGAGACCTGATTGCAGCCTTTCAGTACTTAAAGGGAGCCTATAGGAAAGATGGGGACAATCTTTTTAGTAGAGACAGCAGTGACAGGACGAGGGGTAATGGTTTTAAACTAAAAACTTGTTCAGCCTGAAGAAGAGAAGGCTGAGAGGGGACCTTATAAATGCCTACAAATATCTGAAGGGTGGGTGTCAGGAGGATGGGGCCAAACTCTTTTCAGTGGTGCCCAGTGACAGGACAAGGGGCAGTGGGCACAAACTGAGGCACAGGAAGTTCCGTCTGAACATGAGGAAGAATTTCTTCCCTCTGAGGGTGACAGAGCACTGGAACAGGCTGCCCAGGGAGGTTGTGGAGTCTCCTTCTCTGGAGATATTCAAGACCCGCCTGGACAAGGTCCTGTGCAGCCTGCTGTAGGTGACCCTGCTTCGGCAGGGGGGTTGGACTAGATGACCCACAGAGGTCCCTTCCAACCCCTACTATTCTGTGATTGTGTGATTCTGTAAAACAGGGTAGGTTTAGGCTAGATATAAGGAAGAAATTCTTTACAATGAGGGTGGTGAAACACTGGAACGGGTTGCACAGAGAGCTAGTGGAGGCCCCATCCCTGGAAACATTCAAGACCAGGTTGGACAGGGCTCTGAGCAACCTGATCTAGTTAGTGGTGTCCCTGCTCGCTGCGGGGCGGTTGGACTAGATGACCTCTAGGGGTCCCTTCCAACCCAAAACTTTCTATGATTCTATGATTCTATTCCCACTCTAAGATGCCCAAATAATAATAGAGGATCCTGGAGAAGGTCATGGCTCTGTGAAAGACCAATTCTCATCTAAGCAGCTGGTATTGCCTCAAAACACAGTAAGATTTCTTGAATGTAGGACAGATCTAGACCCAGTTGACTTCAGTGGCCTTTGGCTTCCACAAGTCTGGGTTAGCCTTTAAATAGCAGGTTCATTAATACAGAAAGCCTGTTACTTTAAAATGACCCCTTAGGGGACCACATTTGATTTTCCATTTTCCTTAGACCAGCCAACACTACAAATAGTTGGAGAAACACTGGAATGTCAGGAGTGAAACAGAGCAAGAAAAGACAATGGTAGACACAAAAATCTGCAGTTGGAGAGAAAGGATGATTTTTCTCATGCATGTTGTTTTATCACAAAAGACCAGAGAGAGAGACAATATAGGGGTGAATCTGTATCTGAAAGCAGTGACTACTGGGAACAGGTAATAACATTTCTGCTGTCACTTGTTTCTGCAGTCCATTTGGTTTCGTGTCTAGTAACAGGGCTATGATCTCTAAGAGCTTGCAATCATTACATCCGAGTTCAGCTTCCCAATGCGTATTGGTGTTAACAGGGATCATGCAGCTTAAGAGCTGAGGTAGCATTTTAGAAATGAAGGAGTGTTGGATCGCCGAGTGCATCCCTTGCCAGTTCTCAACAGTAAGTTGTTGTGTTTTTAGTTGGAAACTGTGACATCACTGCTGCTGGAGGTTTGTCATGGCACTGGAATTAGGGTGGACCACAAACTCAGTCATATTTGTTGATCTGCCAGACCCAAGAACAGACTGAAAATATGACATCTGAATACCAAGAAAACATGGCAATTAAGGAGAAACCTAGGAATTCTTCATGCGTAGTATGTAATACAATGTAGGATTAATTTCTGTAGTGAAATAACTCCTTCTGTGATCTCAGTTTCATAATTATGTTAATGTGAATAATTTTCATTAATTGATTGGGGTTTTGTTTGTTTATTTGTGGGGAACAATATTTCTCTTTGGGCACAAGAAATGCATAATGTGTCCTGATATGAGATGTGGATGAGAGACAGGAGAAAAAAATTTATTTAAACTCTGACTGGGTCTTAGTAACTAGTGCTAGGTCGCTTTATTGAATGAGAAGCTCCAACAAGTATTAGTATGCACCAAAGGTTTTTCAGATGTAGTGAGAACACTGATGCTGCCCTGCTGTGGTAATTTACACACAGTATAGGGTGTAATGGACTTTGATTATGTATACACCTAATTCTCTCCCTGTGGTGATCTGTGATCTGATATACATTCATAATCCTTTTGTAATGCAGTGTGTGGTTGCTCAAGGTTAATTGATAGCAATTGACTAATAAGGTGTTTCACTACTGGAAACAGGTGGCACTCATTTAAAACAAAGATGTACAGAAGAATCTGAAAACAGCAAAGCAAAGATATGTTTTATAACTGGAGAGACATGATTTAAAGTGTATCCTCAGAGGTAACTTGTTATTATAAGGAGGGACAGGACAGGACATCTTCAGAAATCCAGATTTTTTTTTCCTGCAGACCTTTTCAAGGCATAGGTTGTGTAAAGGACAATATTGTCTGAGAAAGAAACACCACTAGTGATCACAGGAATGCAGAAAACTAACTTAAATTGATATTAAAGAAATGAAATGAGCCTAAGGTATGTATAAATGACATCAACTAATTGTTCTGTTTCTTCCTTCACTTGCCACCTTGTCAATATCTTGTGTATGCAAATAGTAGTATTATCAGAAAAAAGGAGCGTATGTCCAACGAACATGCTTAGTCTAATGCTTGGATTGCTGTAGACCAAGTTAGAGTTGAAGTTCAAAACAATCCTATCTAAAATACAATGAACACATAATTGTATCTTCTCAACCTCAGCATTAGTGTCTTAAACCTCTGCTTAATATTTTAAGCTGTGGAGTTTATTTTAGAATCAGGTGCGCAATTAGTCTGAGCATGTGATTACTGTAGGAAAGTGATTTGTGTGGGCTACCCAAATTAATTTAAATGCTTAGTGCTTTTATTCATTGAATTAACATTTGATGTTGAATAATTATATGGATATACTGCTCTTTTTGATATAATGCCCTCAAACTCTTTAGATTTTTGTTTTTGTGATACTATGTATCTTTGACTATACTTAATGTATACTGTTTCGATGACTTTAATTTAGTCAGTAGTTCCTTGATTATTAGAAACATTGACACAAACTTCCGTATTACATATGTGTTTATGAGTGATTAATTCACATTTTGTGACTATAGGCAACTTCTGATTTTTAAACACAAATACTAGTAATTTGAATAATTTAAAATCTTAATCCTAATTACTACAGGGTCAGGAGACCATGTCTCTATACAAGACAAAAGATAAAAATTAAAGAAGGGAGACCAGCAAAATACTATTTTTACATTTGTGAGCTTTTTGTAACTCCTTCAGAGGACCTCACAGAATTGCTTCTTGACAATAGTCTCTGTAAAACTCTTTAAAGCTTCAGTGTCAGTGCTTAACAACTTTCCGTGTAACATACAAGGTCTAACTTTCATAGGAAAGTAACCATCCACACTTCAGCTGCAGTCCAAAGATGGACATTTGTGTTGGAAACAATTTTGAGTTTACATGCTGCAAAAGAAATAGCTAAAATCACCAGGGATCCATATCTCTGCGTAGGCACGCAATGCAGGCTGGCTGACGCTTGTAAGAGAGTGCTTTTGGGAGGTGGGAGTTTCATGTGGAAGATTGTGGTACTGCTGCTTCTCATCTCACCCCATCGCTGGCAAAGGATTTCCAAAGGGTGCTGTGCTTTTGCTAGGACCAGCATGGTCTTTCCCTGCCCAGAACAGAGATATGGGAAATGGTTCTTGAAGTAAACCCTCAATACAAAAGCAATCACATCACATATAGAGATCCCTCAAATATATTATGCATGGACTGATTAAACTGTGACCTGGAATTAACTGGAGTATATCACATGCTGTATAATATCCACGAGTGGTATACAAGGGCAAATATTACTAGAGTAGCACCATGTTAATCTTATTAATTCATATCTTGTTTAACTAAGGGAAAGGCCTCTGCTGCAGAAGCAGATGCAGTTCCATCAGAACGCGTGTGCATAACTGGTAAAGTATCTCACAGTCACTGGGATATTAAAATTTTGACAGTTCATATTTACTTTTCTGTTAACATCATTAGAATCCGAGCAATTGATATTCAAGGTTTTATTAACGGCACAATTAAAACACCCCCTGTTTTGGGGAACTGGGTTGCGTATAAGATTTAGAATTCTCCACAGGAAAATGCGCAACTCTCTTGTACAACAGGCAATGTTACTGTAGTGCTGCTGCTGTTGTGCCAAGAAGTTGTTGACTATGATCCAACCTGGAGCGGTGGTCAGGATCCGCCATGTTAGCACAGAGCCCATTGGACCCGTGCAGTCCCTGCAAGCACAGAGCTTTGGTCTGTCTGCACAAACAGAGCCTCACCTGGCACATGATTTTTCTCCCAACAGATCGGGATGGAGGGAGTCTATGCTTAGGAAAAGAGGGGTGACCTTTTGTTTGTCTACCTGACACTGACCTTCTCTCTGCAGACACCCCAGAAACGCTCTTTGGATGGAGCCACACCAGTGCCGCCGCTCTGGCTGAAAGCGATTCCTCTCGGGTAAGTGGGTAGCAGCACTGACATTTAGATAATTTGTTTTTGGATAACTTGGCCTTATCTCGTTCATTCCAGGCTGCCTGACATTTTTTATTGCAAGCATTGCTTCCATCTTTTTTTTTTTTCTCTTCTTGGGTTGCAAGAAATATCTGTAATACTCGAAGATTTTTCAAAGCAGAAATTTGCAAACAAACTCTGAACGGTTCCTAACACCATGGGCCTCTGTAAGTAACCAAACACCTAATCACTTCAGATAAAACTAATTGCTACCAAGCAATACTATACTGAAACATCACACTGTCATAAATTGATATGTAAACTTTGGTGGTGCCAACAACAGCTGCTTTATTAGAGTTATTGTGACCATCTATCCAGGCTCAACGTCTAAACCCTCTTCATGGATCATTTTTCCCTGGCCAATCCAGTCAAAAATCTCTGTCCTAGCGTGCAGTAAGTGCTTTTTTTTTAAAAAAAAAACAAAAAACAAAAAACAAAAAACAAAAAACAAAAAAAAAAAAAAAACTTAGGAGCGTTTTAATTTCTTTTCCACATGTCCAGTTTTCTTTAGGGAAATGCTTTAATGATAGGCTGTTTCAAGAGCTCTCTGGCCTTCCTGGTTCAGATGGGGTAGACAAAATGAGCGAGCAGCATCTTGATATCAGTTCTAACTCTCGAAAAAACAGACATGCACATGCTTCAGTGAAAGTTTAAACTTTTTTTTAAACATAGAAAATTTACTTTTTGAGTGACAAATCTGATATCTCAACTTGCAGCTGCTGCTTTTGCATTAAAGCCTGGCATGTGATAGAAAGACCTTACGCAGTGCCCTGAGATTGTGCATGCGTTCAGCCCCATTTTGTCTTCAGTCTGCTTTGATCATGCCTGCCTCTGGCGTTTCAATTGCTCAAATCCCTCTGCGTAAATTTTCAAGTTTCTGATATCCTTTGTTTCACTTCTTAGGTTTTAAGCAATCCTGGTCATTCGAGATATTTTTCTAATCTTTTGTACTGCAAAGATTAAAGATGATATCTTGTCCATTTTTGGACTGCATTGTACCTTTTTTCCTTTCGTAACAGAGCCAGCATGAAAAAGAAAGTTCCCTGATTCTGACACTGCGTAGAAACTCCCTGAGAGAGAAGGCATTCTTGAATCTGTTTCAGGTTGCTTTATTCAAAGTATCCATAAGGACTTCATTTTTAGGACATATCTCTGTGATTTCTGACTTGTAGCTGCAATGGGGTCTGCTGCCAAGGAAGACTTTGGGCAAATTCAGCAAGGAAATTAATTACTGACCTACCTAGGTTGAATTCTGTGACGCGGAAATGGCATCCATCCACACTTTATTAATAAAATCTGCATGAGTCCTAATTTGCTTTGCCTTTGTTCTCTGCTGTTCTGGTATAAATCAAATAAATAAGCATCGAAAGGCAGGAGCAAATGTTCCCACGTCTCCACCGACTTGGCCACGTAAAGTCGGATATGTGAGCTGTGAACTGGGACCACTGTGTCTACCACACTGACTGCGTCGTGATGCTGAAAGAGGTCTCACATCCGTCATCTCCTGCTTCAGTTTGTTTGACAGCCTCACAGTCTGGTGGGTTTGTTTGTTTATTTGTTTGTTCTTGCTTTTTAGCACTGTGCTTCTTCTAGTGAAGTAAATAACAGGGAGGGCTATGATAAATTTCACACTTCTCCGACGTGATTGAAGAGGCCTATGGTCAATTCCCCCTCTTAAGGTATTTATTGGCACTTATTCTTGGGTAAACTTCGGTCACTCTTAAGTATCATCATAACCTTTCCTCTAAAAAAAACCCATCACTTTCCATCCATATTGTTTCTGGTCTATCAGAACACCCAGCTCCTCAGAAGTCAGCTTGAAAACTTGCAGTATTTTGGTGAATTTTTTAATCTATTTGTGTTTAAAGTTGCTGTATTCCATACTACTGTCCTGTTTCTGTCCTGGGCTCTTCAAGTCTGTTAGGATCTTTTGTAAAGAGAGAAAGTGTGGAGGAGGATGTTGGTTTAGGCAATTAAAACTCGTAGTTTGACAAGATCAGTGGATTCTGAGGTATCCTTTTTCCAAGGTATTTTCAGGGGGCTTGCAGGGTAACATTGAGATAATGATGGTGGAAATAATGTAGTTGTCAAGAATTGCAGATATGCCTGACTCCTCTCATGTTCTCAGGAGATTCTTTCTTTTTATCTCTTCTCTTTTTTTCACCCATCTTCCCTCCTGAAATATTCTTATCCAGTGAATGCCCAAACATGTAATTTTAGATTGTGGGCTTTTGGTATGTGAGCGTGCACTGGTGGTAGGATTTCTGTATAATGACTTGATAAACCTGTCAGGATTTTACTAGCAATGCATAATAAATGTGGTTATTAGAGAAGATATCCTTTTTCCAACAGTGGCTATTGGATCTTTAGCAGGTTAGGAATCTTAATTCTTCTGTAATTCTCTTTTCTCCTCACCTTTTCTCTTCCTCTTGATTGATTAAGGACTTCAGTAGATTGTAGTATCACATCTTTCAGTCTTTGGGTAGAAAAAACACGGATGATAGATGTGTAGTTCCTTGTAAATACTGATTTTAGTTCTATTTTTATAAAATTATTTAAACTATGCACATTTGGAAGCTGCTTGTTCATTCGTCGAAATGTCTCTAATGATGTGGCAGGGGGTACTGGGTAGGAAGCCACAAGCTGTTTATGCCAAAGACCTTTGATAACACAAGAGCGCGCATTTCCTGAAAGCCTCTGCTACAGTAAGCTTCTAAAGAGGATTATGAGTTTTAAACAGCCAATTAGGTGTAATTAGGAAGAAAACCCCAAACCATCCCAATGACAGGAGAGAAGGAATGCAGGCAAACTGACAGCTGTTCAATGAACGAACAAATCGCCATAAATGGTCAAGAAGTTAGAAGCAAAGGCAAAAGAGTGAGGAAGAGATGACTGGTTTAAGGTCACAGCTTCAAACCAGCAGCAGAACCCCTCAAACCTGGGTCCCAGACCAGAGTGTTCAACTCTCCTGCCTTCTCTGAAATCACAGGAAAAAAGTCTGCTTTGCAGGGAGAAAGGAATTGTTTACTACTGAGAGCTATGGGAACGGTTTAAGTAACACATGCGCAATCACAAAATACATGCTTGTAAAAAATGTTTCTGTCTTTTCAGCTATGACTTTTGTACCATTTCTTTTAAGGGTTTCTTTTATGCAGCTATATGAAAGTTGTGAAAGACTATGCCAAGAGATCAAAATTTTGCAGCTCCCACTTCTTCCCTTTATTGCTATACGGCAACCCACATACAAGTGGGGATTCTTCCATGCCTTTTATAGCTATCACCTACCATCTGAACATTCAAATGTGGACCTGTAAGTCAGTTTATCGAGTACTACTTGAAGTTTTCACTTGAACAGGGAAGATTTCCTTTTTTTTTCTGATGAATTTCTAGATAGAGAATACAGCTAAAACTATGTCTAAGCATAGCTTCAGATGGTCCTTTGCATAATTCAAATGAGTATATAAAGAATGGCACAATTTTTGCAATGAAATATTTTCAGTCTTTTTAATATTCTTTGAGAAGCAGCATATAGTGTTTGTGTTTGATTTTGTTTGGTTCGTTCTTCTTTTTTTTATAGAAGCAAATCTGAGTTTGGGATAGAGACATAATTCTCCCCATTGCTGTTTGCCTGCTCTGCAGGCACTGGAGATGGTGCCTTTCAGTTTGTCTCAGACCTTGGATGTTTCAGCTGCCTGCAATGTCTATGCCCTGTGGTGTTGCAACTGTCCTTTATTTTATCTTTCCATTACAAAAAAACCCCAAACTTTTGATTTCAGGAATTTGCGCAGAACTGGATGATCTTGTCCTGATATGTGATCTCTTAGAACCAGATTGCTGCTGGAAGCCAGAGTCCAGAACTGCTTCTTCTGCAACTTGCTTTGGGTTTATTTGTTTGTTTTTTGAAGACAGTTCATGCATCTACAATTTTTGGTGAATTTATGACTTCTAATTATTACCTGGATTTTGCCATTCCTTAAAGGAAGATATTTGAAAATGATGGTAAGTGCAAACAAGTAGAACAAGCAAATAGAGCTATGCAAATGTTTTGGTTTTTTTCAGGAGCTTTTTCAGTGATTCATACCGAAATGTGCAAAGAAAAAAAATTAGATTCGGTACTTGCCCAGGAGAAAGCTCATATGTAACAAATAATGTCTTTAATCACTGAAATTTAGTTTTCAGAACATGTCATACTTTTCAGCTTCTCATTGAGAAAAATGTAAATTAAATCTGGATCTCTGCTGAAGTCCTGGTTGACAGAGGTGGTCCTCTAAAATCCATTCAAGTCACTTTTCTTCTTTTTCTGAGTGAATGTAAGCTGGATTGCCAATGCAGACTTCAATGGCAAACATCTTTTTCTAAATAAAAACCACACCGGATTTCTGCACCTCTCTTCTCTGGCTAGGTTTCATCTTACACAACTTTATTACTTAAGTTGCACGTATATTGTAAACTGCTAGGATGAAGTCTTTTAGCTGAGGTTTTTCAGCACAGACTATCGCATCCCAGAGAGTGGACTAACATAGAAGGTAGTAAATTCTCTCTGTATTGCTTGTCTATTTCTGAGTGTTCTTTAAATAGTGAAGATACAATTAGGATTGTTGGTTTGCCTCCTTTACCTTTTGCATCTCTACAGGTTGGTTTTTGAGTTTGGAGGGGCTCTGGTTGGGCCACAACCACGCAAACTTCTCAGTGTCGTGTTAAAACAGGTATGCAGCTGCTTTGGTCTGCTGATTCACTGCACCCTCATCAAAATTGTTGTGCTGTAGATTTGGCCAAAAAGAAATCTGGGGGTTTTTTGCCAGCTTCTGGTCTCCATTAACTTGATGTAAATCAGTAGAAATTCCACTGAACTAAACATAGTCATTCTGCTTTGGCCACCAAGTGGGATCCAAATCTCACCCATTTTGCCGCTGTGGCTCAGCCATGACCTAACAGTGTAAGCAAAGGACATGCAACTGAATAACTTTTACATGCTAGTGAAATAGTCAGGAACTGACTATCATTTTGTAGGAATTATTATATTCTTTGTTAATCAATAAGATTAGTTATTATTGTGATTAAATCTTCCCAAGCACAATAAGTGTTCTGTTCTTCGTCAAACTGATGTAGCAGACGTGAGTTTTGCCATTGGTCATTGTTGTGGTGGGTTTTCTCTTTTTCTGTAGAACAAAAATAATATGTATTTCACATTATCTTACAGCATTAGTTTTCCACAGCAAAGCAATGAGGCTATTTGTGGTCTCTTACCAAACAAATATACAAGGAAAACTAGTTAAAAATGTGCATGCCAAAAAAATGCAAAATATAGTTGACAGAGTTCTGCACCATACAGCAGCTATTTGAGTTATACATAAATAACAATTTTAATCTTGAATGAAACAGAACTGACTTCTGTTTCATTCCTGGGCAATAGATGAGCTCAAGATGTACACAAGTATGGTGAACCCAAGGGATTTACAGAGCATCATAAAAGCTTTTTATTGTGCACTCCAATGCTGTCATCCACAGATAGCTAACAAATAAGATAGGTTTTTAATATAATCCACCATGTCCCTGCCAGTGCTTCTTGCCTGTAACGTCACCTTGCTTTGGGCCAAGCATTTGTTTTCCCCAGATGGCCATCTCAAAGCTGCTGACAGCTCTGCTGACTGAGAAGCTGTAGCACAGCGATCTTCCAATTCATTTAGCACTACTGACAAAGCAAAAGCTGTTGATGTCCCGATGTGAAAGCACTCTATCAGGCATTACATAGTGTCTGTGTTCGCAGCATGTTTGGGGCGTGATAAGTCACAGCATATGCTTTTTGACATCTTCCTGCCTTTCACTGTAGTGTAGAATTTCTTGGAGTTGGAATTCAGGTGGCAGAAAAGATGTAAAAAGCCAAGCGTGACATCATCAGCAACTGGTAGTGGTCGTGGAATCATAAATAATATTTTGTAGGCTTGGGTGAAAAATAAATCCTCTGAAAGATGTGCACTGTGGTTCTGCTTTCCTAAACTTTTGCCCTCTTGAGCAGCCCAAGTTGTGTGGACTTTTGAAACTGATATCTAGCAGACCTATTAACATCTAGGCAAGCTGTTCTTCTCCGAGCACATAAAAAGAGACTTGCATTAGTTAATAGTTATTTTCCATTCTATTGTATCCATGCAGTATGGGTGGATTAGGAAGCAGCTAGGTGTCCTTATTTTTGTCACAACCTCACTCCCAAGCTAGTGGGATGGGAGGAGGAAAATGCCAAATACCACTCCACCCGAGACAGGCTTGGTAGACTGTGGGACATGGTATGAGGTTGCTCCGTCTTGTGCGTGGGATGGCTGAGGCGGCAGCGGTCGTGCCTGCTGGGGTACACCCTGGGCCTCACCTTCCTATGGGGGGGTTTGGGGGGCAGCTGAAGCAATCTGCTCCCTTTTATGAAAATTAGATGCAGCTGTCGGGCTCCTGGCAGCTTGTTAATGCAGCCTTTGCTTAGAGAGAGTCTGGATGCCTTCACTTTAGCATTTTGCTGCCAATATTTATTTTATAACATAATTAGGTTTTTTAAACAATATACATTTGAAATAATTTCATTTCGGGTATCACAATCAACTTTTTAAACAGTTGAAACAAGTGCAGGGAGTTTTTTTCTCTAATTTGTTCAGATACAGGAACAATGGTGATTGTAATTAATTTAAAATTATTCTGTTTGTCCTCTGCTACTGGCTGTTTGAGCAGGAAATATCCAAGACTGTTCAGGTGCTCCACTAAAGGTCAGAGAGTGACTCTGGCACAAGCACTGCGTGGTCCTCCCCATGGTCATCTGCCCACCACAGTCACTAGGTAGTTTAAATTCTGGCCTTCAGTGCCTGTAGCGGCTCTGAGTAAGCACAATTATATCAACTGTGTTATTTCAAGTGGGATGAATCTCAGTGCCTGAGTTCAAACTGGGTTTAAAATATAAAACAAAAATGTAAAAATTGAGTAACCCTTCCACTTCCTGATTCTCCAGCTTCCAAAATACTCCCAGTTTCTCCAGCTCTCTGCCTAATGCTTCCACGGCTGTAACTGAAAGACCCTTAAAAATGACTTTATTTCACCCCAGAAACTCTTGTGGTGGAGCTGGCATACCTTCTAGTTGTCAGGTAAAAGGGCTGGTAAACTTGTAGTACAGGCAGCAGCCCCATATCTTTCTTTCTAATGCTGCTTTTCCCTCTGCTCTTCCAAGGGGTTGGGGGGGGTTTGCATTGCAATTTGTCATTCTTTGAGGGGAATGGTTAGGATGACGGTAGGAAAAAATAAAATAAAATGTGATGTAGTAAACAAAAGATGCTGAATGCTTGAATAACTACAGTGATACCATTACAGTAGGGTCCAAAAGAAGATTAACTAACAAAAAATTCTGTCTATGTCAGTGATGAAACATGAAACATAACCCTGCATGTTTCACTCTAGGTCTGTCTGCATCTGCTAAATATCCCTTTTTCTCTTCAGTTTTGTTTTCCTTCTGTTCTGCTCTATTATTGTAATTTGAGTGTTGGGACTATCTAGGGTATTTCTCAAATTCACCTTAAAAGTCAGGGTAGGCCATTCTTAGAAGCATTTATTTATTAACATATTCTTGCTCTTCTCTCTGTCTCTTACGGGGCAGTCAATAGGAGAACCATTGGCCATACTGATTGTGTGAAATGGAAGCTTTAGCATAGTTACCCAAAGAAAGCCCACAGAAGAGTTGTAGACAGGCGAATATAAAAAAAAAGGAAAAAAAGAGGATTAAGTTCTGAAATCAGAGTTTTCAGCTGAAAATAAAACTTGTTGGTTTTTTCCTTTTTGCTTCCAAACTTGATTTATGGAAATGTATGAGCAAATCACTTGCACAAACAGAACTGCTTTGTGTTGAACATATTGTATTTTCAGAGTATGTTTCTAAAGAAATGTGTTTGTTCCTGAAATGCATAAGCCAGCCAGCAGTCAATACTCACAGCATTAAGTGATGGAGAGCTCTTTCTTCCAGTTGAGGGGCTGCTGCAAAAGGTCTCAGCATAAGTTTTTCGGGAAGCTAGGGGAAGACATATGCGTGGTTTTCTTTATTCTAATGAAATGCCCCTTTTAGAATAGCAAACTGTACTTGGTTATTAATATCTCTCGCATGACATATGATGCAGTGTGGCATCTTGGCCAAAAAAGTGGGCTGGAGATGTTACCTTGCAAAGTTCTTACTAACGTAAGATTGAAAATGTTCCTATTCATAGCATATCTTATAAAAAGTAGAATTGTTTTGGAATTGTAACCCTCTGGGAGCTAAAGATTGGATTGTTTGTAATGAAAACCATTTTATTTTACTTGATGGCTTAAATTAATGCATTGCAGTGAACAGCTGAAGTGTTATGCATAGCATTTGGTTTCCAAGACTGGCAGATATTACCTGAAGTGCACAATGTTACGCGAACATCATCTTTTGCTCATAAGTTTTGAATTTTGAAAAGTCTGTTGTTCCTGGGTGGTCACTGTGGAGATAGCTTCAAGCATACAAAATATAAAAAGTATGCATGAAATATGCCAGTATATTAAATTAACATCCTGCAAAACCTCCCTTTTTAAAATCCAGATGCTTATATTGCTTTTGACAGACTCTAGGCGGTAAAGTTTTAACTTTAAAGAAGGGGCTTTCTGTTTCTGTTTTCAAGTTAAAAATAATGAAAGGAAAACACACTGAAATTCCCACATTATTAAATAAAACATTTAAGTGGCATGGGGCCAATCATTGTCACGCCATGAACAAATGCCTTACGGTAATATGTTCCATAACTGTTTGCTAAAAACTACCAATTTTAACACATTTGCACATGATTAGACACAATAAAAAGTTACTTATTGAAGCCAGTGCCACAGTAGTGTTACTTAGGCCCAGGAGGAGGGAAACCTGAAGCAGAGGGGTGGTGTGAAATGGGTTCCATGCTGTGAAAACAGACCTTCAAGAGAGTTCCCTAGTGATGGACTTGGCTCCTGTGGCCAGGAGTTCACGGCGCTGCCCCTGTGCTGGAGAGGAAGGCTGGGCGGACGTGTAAGGGGGAAGACATGGTGACGCGACTGACGGGCTCGAGCAGCAGCTACTCAAGAACCGAACTGTGGTTAAAATATCATTTTGAAACACCCCTCTTTACCCAGGGACTGGTCCACCAAAAGGGCGCATTTCAAAATGATTGGGCTGTAATGTTGTTCTTGCGAGATTTCTGGGTGTGTTTTCTTAATGATCAAGCAAAGAGTTTTGCAGGCCCGTGTTTATAGCTGCCAACACATTAGCATGTGTTTATCTCGCTGAACCTGATCAACAAGAATGCAACCAACAAGAAATGGGGTTCTCTGTCGTAATGGAAGGAGTTCAGCTTTGATGCTTATGCTTTGCTGACTGAATTAGTGGAATCGCATTTTCATTATTTCAGAGTAGTTTATTCAAAGTGTAATTCTGCATATATATTAATTTAGGTTTCAAATATTTTTACTGAAGAAAATAACAAAATTTAGACCAGGCAATTCCTTTGTATCAGCCTCACAGACTACTTCAGTTTTGGTTTTATTTTTCTCTGTCAAGGTCTATGGATTAAGAACCCACTGATATGCTGCAGTTTTTCAGAAAGCGTAGCACTTCACATCCTTCGCATTCATGTGAGAAGCGTTATCAAAACCAGTCTGAATTAATTAAAAGTAGGTGTAATCTCCATAAACATGTGGGAGCTAGTAAGAAAAAAACATTAAAGAAAAAAAGAGATAAATCTGCAGGGGAAAATTCTGAGTGTAGGTCAATGGTAACAGCAGAGATAATTTTTGCTTTGCGGCATCTGCACATTTGGATTCACAAGGGAGTTTCTGGCTACTTGGGATTTTATACATCTATCAGCTATTGTAAATCTGAGAAGCCCATGGAAACATTATATGACTCTGAGATGCACCCTTGAGGGTTTTGAACGCATAAAGTAATTAATAGATTGCAATCAGGGATAAACACTTGCTTTCAAAGGAAAACCCCCCGAATCTTCCCCTCCTGCAGGGACTGAACCAAATTCAGAAGATACCCAGGGTTATGAAATATTTCACTGTGACCTTCTTACTTCCAGAAGGTGTCGGGCTCTCCATCACAGCTGCCTACTACTCACACTGGCTGTAGTTTTCTCCCTGTCCCTAGCGTACATGTTATATAAAGCAGTCCAAACACTGCGCTGAATGAGCTCCTAGGGAGCAGAGGTGGGTGTAACGCCTGTGGACTGTGGCAAGAATAAGCGCAGAGTAAGTCGTAGTGTGTGTTGCTTGTGTCACCCAGTAAAATGAGACACCTGCACAGTGATGCTTGCATGCTCCCCCTCCTCATCAAATGTGCTGACCAGATTCGGGACTGGCAGTTTCTCCAGTGTTCCTGTGGTGCATAGGATAAGGTGCCCCTGTTAACAAAATCCTTTTGCCAGGCCCCAGGGACTGATAGCAAGAGTGCTGGTACTGATCTCTCCTACTGCATGGGGTGAATTACGCGTTCAGCAGGGATGCTTTCCTGGCCTGAGCACATACAGCAAAAAACCCACCACCACCAAAAAGTAAATAGAGCATGAAGGTGAAGAAAGATTAAATAAAACAGCCCTTCACAGTGCTTCACAGTTTTCTGTGCTGTAAAAAATAGTCCCAGTAAGGCAGGAGATGAGCAAGCAATCTGTGCTCTGTCTCCTAAAACACATGGCAAGGTGAAGGCAGGTCTTCAGTCTTTACGTGACTTTTTGCACCCTCTGTTTTACACCACTGTTTTATTTGCATGTAGGAAAGAGAGTTTTTTGGATTCATATGTTCCTTGGGTGGCAGAGGGGCTGAGGAATCCATGTTTGACGTCACGTGTGTGAATATCAGGTGCTTGATTTGATGTCACAGGAACTAGCCTTCATGCAAAGCACTTGGTTCCAGCTGCCTTGCGCGGAGCGGCAGCGTGCCCACACCAGAACCATGCCATGGATTTTACCTAGCTGGGAGGGTTTATCCAGGTGGCTTGATGCTGAAGAGGAAAGGAGTGTATGCTTTCCAAAACTCAGTGTGTGCAAACTCTTTCTCAGCATTAACCTTCCACCTTCTCTTGATTTTGTTTCATCTGGCCACAGCGAGGAAGGGAAGGAGGGATAACAATCCCAGCTCCTTCCCCCGTTTTCTCCAGTGCTACACTTATTTCATAGCGAGTTACTTAAGATGAAAATTTACCTCCTTCCCCATCATCCCCATGACTTTTTTCTCTCAAAAAGTCTTACAAAGCAGTATAGCAGCATGATCCTTATCTTATAGAAAGGCAGTGAGAGGCAGAGGAAAGAAAACGGTCGCCCTAAAAGCCTGCCAGCCTCTCTGTTACAAGGACCATCTTGTAGGCTCCTTAGTTTGAGCATGGCAAGGTGTAGTAAGGTGTGAATTCAATGCTGCATTTTCTGAAACCTGTTATGAGACCTATACCTGGAAAATACCTTATTTACAGTTATTTCCCAAAGGTACATATGGGGGACTTCAACCTTCCCAGGCCCCGGAGGTAAGAGAAGAAGCCTACAAAGAGAACGACTTTCCCTTGGTCGAGGAGGACTGTGTGAGGGATTGCTTAAGCGATCTGGATGCCCACAAATCCATGGGCCCCGATGGAATGCACCCACGAGTGCTGGGGGAGCTGGCGGATGTCATTGCTGAGCCACTCTCCATCATCTTTGAGAGGTCCTGGAGGACAGGAGAGGTGCCTGAGGACTGGAGAAAGACCAACATCACTCCAGTCATCAGCTGGGAGACCATACAGCTAGGCAGGCGCAATCCATGAGGTTCCTACAGAGCATCGATGATAACTTTCTGATGCAAGTGGTGGAGGAACCAACAAGGAAAGGCGCGCTGCTGGACCTTGTGTTAACAAACAAGGAGGGACTGGTGGAGGATGTGAAGGTTGGAGGTAGACTCGGCTGCAGTGACCATGAAATGGTCGAGTTCAGGATCCTGCGTGGAGGAAGCAGGGCGATAAACAGGATCAAAACCTTGGACCTCAGGAGGGCTAACTTTGGCCTCTTCAAGGAGCTATTGGGAGGAATCCCATGGGCCAGGGCTCTCGAAGGCAGGGGGGTCCATGAGTGCTGGTCGCTCTTTAAACAACACTTCTTCCATGCACAGGAGCAATGCATCCCCCTGAGAAAGAAATCGAGCAAAGGAGGCAGGAGACCTGCATGGTTAAACAAGGAGCTTCTAGCAGAGATCAGGCAGAAGAGAAAGGTCCATGGAATGTGGAAAGAGGGGCAGGCCACTTGGGAAGAGTACAGGAATGTGGTCAGAGCATGCAGGGATGCGACGAGGAAGGCCAAGGCCCACCTGGAATTGAAGCTGGCAAGGGATGTCAAAAACAACAAGAAGGGCTTCTTCAACTACATCAGCAGCAAAAGGAAAGCTAGGGACAACGTGGGGTCGCTGCTGAATGAGGCGGGTGTCCTGGTGACGGAGGATGCGGAGAAGGCAGAGCTACTGAATGCCTTCTTTGCTTCAGTCTTCAGTACTAAGACTGGCCCTCAGGAATCCCAGGCCCCGGAGGTAAGAGAAGAAGCCTACAAAGAGAACGACTTTCCCTTGGTCGAGGAGGACTGTGTGAGGGATTGCTTAAGCGATCTGGATGCCCACAAATCCATGGGCCCCGATGGAATGCACCCACGAGTGCTGGGGGAGCTGGCGGATGTCATTGCTGAGCCACTCTCCATCATCTTTGAGAGGTCCTGGAGGACAGGAGAGGTGCCTGAGGACTGGAGAAAGACCAACATCACTCCAGTCTTCAAAAAGGGCAAGAAGGAGGACCCAGGGAAGTACAGGCCGGTCAGCCTCACCTCCATCCCGGGAAAGGTGATGGAGCAGCTTATCCTGGAGGCCATCATCAAACAAGTGGAAGAAAAGCAGGTTATCAGGAGCAGTCAGCATGGATTCACCAAGGGGAAATCATGCCTGACCAATCTAATAGCTTTCTATGATGACATGACTGGCTGGGTAGATGAGGGGAGAGCCATGGATGTTGTCTACCTTGACTTCAGCAAGGCTTTCGACACAGTCTCCCATGATATCCTCCTAGGGAAGCTCAGGAAGTGTGGGCTGGATGAGTGCTCGGTGAAGAGGATAGAGAACTGGCTGAATAGCAGAACTCAGAGGGTTGTCATCAGCGGCGCTGAGTCTAGTTGGAGGCTGGTAACAAGTGGTGTCCCCCAGGGGTCAGTACTGGGCCCAGTCTTGTTCAACTTCTTCATCAACGACCTGGATGAAGAGTTAGAATGTACCCTCAGCAAGTTTGCTGATGACACCAAACTGGGAGGTGTGGTAGATACACCAGAAGGCTGTGCTGCCATTCAGCGTGACCTGGACAGGCTGGAAAGTTGGGCAGAGAGGAACCTGATGAGGTTCAACAAAGGCAAATGCAGGGTCCTGCACCTGGGGAGGAACAACCCCATGCACCAGTACAGGCTTGGGGCGGACCTGCTGGAGAGCAGCTCTGCGGAGAGGGACCTGGGCGTCCTGGTGGACAACAGGTTAACCATGAGCCAGCAGTGTGCCCTGGCTGCCAAGAAAGCCAATGGAATCCTGGGGTGCATCAAGAAGAGTGTGGCCAGCAGGACGAGGGAGGTTCTCCTTCCCCTCTACACTGCCCTGGTGAGGCCTCATCTAGAGTGCTGTGTCCAGTTCTGGGCTCCTCAGTTCAAGAAATATGAGGAGCTACTGGAGAGAGCCCAGCGGAGGGCTACAAGGATGATGAGGGGACTGGAACATCTCCCCTACGAGGAGAGGCTGAGGGAGCTAGGCTTGTTCAGCCTGAAGAAGAGAAGGCTGTGAGGGGACCTTATAAATGCTTACAAATATCTGAAGGGTGAGTGTCAGGAGGATGGGGCCAAGCTCTTTTCAGTGGTGCCCAGTGACAGGACAAGGGGCAGTGGGCACAAACTGAGGCACAGGAAGTTCTGTCTGAACATGAGGAAGAACTTCTTCACTCTGAGGGTGATAGAGCACTGGAACAGGCTGCCCAGGGAGGTTGTGGAGTCTCCTTCTCTGGAGATATTCAAGACCCGCCTGGACAAGGTCCTGTGCAGCCTGCTGTAGGTGACCCTGCTTCGGCAGGGGGGTTGGACTAGATGACCCACAGAGGTCCCTTCCAACCCCTACTATTCTGTGATTCTGTGATTCTGTGACATTGAAAATCAGAAAGCTCTTACCACAAAATGTATCTGTACATGATGCTAACAGCTGAGGGGAGCTTTGAAGAAGGGAAAGTGTCACCAAAAGGAGTTAACTAACAAAAGCGATCCCGTGTTTTTTCTGGTGGTGCCAGGAAGTGGAGAGGACTGGGTGTATTTTGTCCACAACCCCACCCATCACTTCAGACAAGTGACTGGGCAATGTATTGAAGGTGAAATGTGAGATTAATTAATTTAAGCTGCTTAGAAGGAATGGCTGTGTTTGCGTGAAAGTGTCTTTCAGCTGTCTCTTCCTGAGGGGAAAACCCATTCCTGCTGAGGGAAATCCTCCCCAGGCTCAGAAGGTGGCAGTACTCTGAACTTCAAACAGGCCCTTCACAAGTCTTCGGGAAAGACTCTGCAATGCCTGGACCCTCTAAAGGTGTCTTGCTGCGAAGGGTGGCCAGGAGTGTCTGCACTCTGTGCTTGTGGTTCCTTTTCATTGCATGGACTTGCAGGTGTTCTTTGTGCATAGTGGAAAGCTCTCACGGGGTAAGGGGCCCCGTTGTCCAGAGGTAACTTAACGTTTAATAGGGAATTGTAGCAGACCCAGCAGTAATTGCAACATCTGCTATACTCTCACACTCTCATCTAGGCTACCCTAAAATCTTCAGGTACTCTTAAATGTTCGACTTTTTATTTCACAGGCAGAATTTTCCCGGAAGTTTCATTTTTCCTCTACTTTTTTTTCGTTTTTAAGGAAATCTTGTGTAGTTGTATATTAACCTTTACTGAGTTTGAAGAAAGTCTGAACTGGAAAAGAATGAGCAAGTGCTGGTCATTTTCTTGTGACTTTCTTCAAAAACCTCTACAGTCAAAACAGCTGTAGAGTACAGTTATTCATGTGGTCTAGAATCACCTTTGATTCAGTAGGACATCAGCCTGCCACTAAAAAGAGATCAATCATGAGCTAAGGAAAATCTCACAGGAGTGATTGTAACTAATACGTGTGATGTGAAAGGCAGCTTTTATCCAGGATTTGCATGTGTGACTGTCATTTAGTTACTGCATGAAAAGTACAGAGAAACATGCAATCTCAAATTAGTAGGAACAGCTGGAGTCAGAGGAAGGTTTCTTTTTAAGTAGCAGTACATACTTGATATATATATATATGTGATAGGTAGGCCTGGTGACAGGGTTGTGAGGCCTCTACTGCCTTGAATAATTTTCTCAGCTTGGAAAGACTATTTGTGTTGCTTTGGAAGAGCGGCTATCCTGAGACCATCTCCTCTGCAGCCTAGGAAGCACAACTGCCTTTAAACACCCAGGCTTGTGCCTTTGGCTCAGAAGTATCCCTGATTCAGTAGGCTTGGCGCCACTCTCTGCATTTAAACACTTCTGAGCTCCAATTGAAAAAGTCAATAGTGTCTTGTAACCTCATTGTAGCTTTACTGAAGCCTCCATCATCTCTTCTGCAGTCTCCCTGCAAAAATTTCAGATGGTAAATTGCACCTTTATAGACTCTATATTAATCTTTCAGTGAATTACTGTTTCTGTAATATTCTACAATCATTACTCCTTTGTTCGTTTTCTTGATCTTTCGGTAGGGCTCAGTGCTCAATGTATCCAAATTTATTTGAAACACTTTAAGAAGTTCACCTTGATACTTTCCATCTTTCTGTGACAGCTCATTATAATAAGACCATAGATTATTATAGTTGTACTTGAAGCTTACATATTTCTTCTTCAGTTTTCTCCAAATGCTTGAAGAAGCCCCAGCTGGTATTGGGTAACTTAACTTGATTCCTGTTTTCTTATTCATGCTGAGGGGGCAGCTTAGTGTGGGAATAATTCCTGTTTTTATTAGGAAAGTTTGTGAATATGTAAGTCTACAAAGCAGCATGCATCGGGAAACAAAACTGCACTTTGTCTGATCGATGTGCTCTGATGTTTCCTCTTTGTCACAGTCTGTCCATACCCTGGGACCTCCAAGGGCCACCCCATTCCAGATGTGCCTCGTGACCAGCCTCCATCTCTCTGTTTGGATAAGGCTCAGATGCCTTTCTCTCCCCTGTTTCAGTGAGAAGGAAACATGGATGAATAGGCTGAGGGGAAGGGAGCCATGTGATGCTCCCTCAGTCCAGGTAACTGGAGCAACAGCGTCACAAGAGAGCTGTATGCAGCCCAGGGACAGCCCAAGTGCTGAAGTGCCACTTTACTGAAGCCTGTGGATATTTCCTAGACCTTGCCATGAGGACAGCTCACGAGACAAAAAACATGTCAAAGCCTGATATTTCTCTTTAAAGGCGTCAGTTCCTGATGGCTATCTCTCAGGCTTCAGCAGTACTGAGCTCTGAGAAGTCACGATGTGACGGAAGTGCTCAAAACTTATGATCTAGTTATATTGAATACTCATAAGAAGAGGCATGTTAAACAGCGGTGAATTTGAAAAGCTTGGCTCTGTTTTGGGCAGAACCATCATGCTCCACTTTATGGAGGACTAGTGCCCTTAATCTTAGTAGTTGCTTCAGAAGAAGTTTATTTAAGGAATTTGTTTTTCTCCTGTGTTTTCTGCAATATCTACCTCCTCTCTGGTCTGTGTACACAAAACCTGTGATTACTTGGAGGGAGATTGTCGAAGGAAAAGGGAAGGAACTCATGCAGGAAAATACTTGTGAGAATGACATAGGAGCTTGATTTCAGAATGAACAGAAAAAGCCCCACAAATCAGCTCTGAGGACAAGACTACTGCTGCCTCCAGCTTGCCTGCCTGCGAGGACTGTGCCTGCTTCTTCCTCAGATAGATCACAAGCCCAGTCCAAGAGCTCCTTTGCTATGAAACTCTCTCGCCTTCACATTGTGGTTTATTTTCTTTAAAATAGGAAGCAGTGGGTAAAAAAAGTGAAAAATGTGATCTTTCATCCAATTTGTCTTAACAAACTGTTGTGAAATATCATTTATCTGGAGATGTTCCTGATGTAAACCAATTAGTTTGAATTTTTCTGAATTTCTTTAGTCTTGATTCTCCATTTTCACATTATAAGAATGCTAAGACCACAATCATAGTCTTTTTGAGAAAAAAAAATGCTGTAGGAAACTGCTTTTTTTCCTGCAACTAGAACATTCAAATTTCTCAATCACCTGTTCTGATCTGATATTGATTTCCTTTAGTATTTCTTCTTCCTCCTTAGGGAAATAACTCTGTTTCTGGTATCTGTCAGCCATTCTTCCCTTTGATAAAAAGAATTCATATAATTCTTAAGTAATGCTAAATCTTCTGTCAACAAATTAGTCTTGTCATCAGCCATAAGGGGCCTCATGATCTTCTTGGTGACCTCTTACTTCTAAAATACTTGAGAAAAAAATCTATGCACAACAACTCCTGCCTATTCCTGCAATATTTGTACTTTTATTTACAACTTTTGATGGTGTTGTAAAGTAAATTGGCTAGATATTTTTTCCTCAGAACAAAACTGGAAACTTCAAAAAATATCCAGTTTGTGAGTATGATGGCAGGGTCTTAGGACAGCAAATGAATATATATGTAAGGTTAATTCAATATGTGCAGGTTAATTCAGTAAAATCAATAATTTAGTGGCTAGAGCACTCGTTAGAGTTCGGTGGCTTGTATGGGATATGTTTCTGCCTTTGTCCCATTCAAGATAAATGCCTAAATCACTAGATTAGATGATCAGTGTATCTTTTTCTAGTCAAATAATTATTTATCCAATGTTCATCTCCAGTTGAGAGAAACTGGGATTAATACCTTCCTACAATTCATACATATGCCCCAACTGTTGCGTTATTAGCTGTTCTCTCTACATGCTTTGATGAAAAATTTAGTCAAGAACTGTCTTTGCATGAGTAAAAAAGTTTTCGACGCTTTCTAACACAAAATGGTTCCCTTGAAAAATGCACCTTTTTTCCAGTCTCCCCCCATCCCATGACATCACTGGATATCTTGCTGCTTACATTTAGTAGGCTCAGGGCTTCAGGTTTATTGTTGAAGATCTCTTTCTTGTGAGTTGCTTTGCATGGCTGGAGGCATAAACATGAAGAACAGACTCCATGACTAAAGCTGTCATCCATCACAGTGCTATATTGTACTGTGATGGTACAATTGTATTGTACAAGGATGTATTCTCCTGTTAACACTAATTGCATTATTCTTTTTTCCTCTTATTTCATACATACTTAACTGCTACTCCATACACCTTTCAAAATCTGTCATGTTTATAACATGATCTTTTTGCATACAGTATTTTCCTCTATTTTTAAAATTATTTTTAACATTATTTGTCATTTTTCGCCAATGCATTTTCTATGAAAATGTACTGTTTGCTTCTATCTAACATTTAACTGGAACTGTCATACCTAATGCTCTAGTAATCTCTGGACACACTGTGTTGGCCTGAAGCTGCTTAAACTCAGGCCTTATGCTGTTGTAAGAGTAATTCTGTCAGGCTTTCCAGATTTTCAGTGGTGTGTGTTTTCAGATTTACCTCTTCATCTCCAATATGTGTCCAGCTGACTCTTAAAAACTCTGTCAAAAATTGCTATCATTTTACAAATTATAAAGGAAAACACAGCCCTGCACCATGTGCTCAAAGCTATTGGTTGATTTATTGCTTCCACTTAATATGCCCCAGATTATATCCAGTACTTGAATACTCCCATTTCTACTTAGTTTTCTGTCTTCTTTCAAAACCATATTAGTTTATTGTTGCCTCCTGCTCAGTTCCATCTACCATCTTACTTCCTTTAACTCTGGTTTTGAACCTTGGTAATTGTAACCAGCTGGTAATGTCTCCTGGGGTTTCTGCTTCGGTAAGTTTTACTTCCATTTAGCACCTGGACACATTCTCTGCCTTGCCCACACTCTAAAGAGCAGAGATTTGAAAGGGGCAGGATGGGAGAGTAACTACTGCACTTTGCTATCTCTTGAAGTGGAAGTTTCCATGATTAAAATTAAATGCAAAGCAATTGTATTGTGTGATCTGTATACGATATCAGACACAGACCGGAATGAAGTTTTCTTGTTAGGCATGTCCTCCTTTCTGAAGTCACCACGTTGGCAGGTTCAGTTTTCCTGAGTGTTGCCCCAAACACTCGGCTTCTGTTGGTGCTAAGTGAGCAGGTTGTCTCTTTTATTGTGTATTCTCTTCCTCTGGAGAAAATCAGAAATGTTTCTGTGCGGCAGCACTTCTGAAAATGGACAACTACTTTACAAATTTCTGCTGTTTCTGCATCTTTTGTTCACTTGAAAACCACTCTGGGGCACAGAAGTATTGTTACCATCATATTGACTATACTGAAACAGTCATCTGTCTATCTGTATATTATACCTCTTGTCCTTCTTTTAGCACTAACCACTAGCTTGAACAATATATATATTTTTTTCTCTTATAAATAAATAAATATCAAAAAGCAGGAGGTAAAGAACAGTGAATTTGATTTTTAATAGTACCATCCATGTTGGTTTAAAGCATCTGTGACCATACATCCACCAAGTAACTGGTTTGTATGGGAGCACAAACAATTTCATTAACTAGTATTTTGTAGGCTTGCTGCCTGAAAAGAAAATCATTCATTAAATCCAGAATCTGTGAATTTACAATATATTGTTTCAGATCTGTTTGAAAGTGTACATTAGTTGTAGGTAATACATGTAAAACGTGAATCCTGTCTAATTAACTTTGTTCATACAGGAAAATTTTCGTATTAAACACTTGTCTTTTTCAGCTGTGATTCCTGGCTGTCATGTCATAAGCATGAATTATGAGCTGGACATGGTAGGTAATTTAGACCAGGAATTTAAATTATTTGAAGAAAATGTTGTTCTATTTGTCTTTTTTATTCCCCCAGTAGAATATGCCCCATGATCTTTGCCAACTCAGTCAGGAGTGGGAAGTCCAATCGGGTAAAAGAAATCTTCTGTAGACTGATCCCTCCACAGCAGAAAAGAGCAAAAAACAGTGCTCGCCAAAGAATGAAGGCAGCTGCCAACGCCTGAAATGGGAGCGCAGCCTGGAGAGCCAGAAGTACTCACATGGCTCTTGCCCTCCTCTCCTCTCCAAGGTTCCTGAGCACATGAGCAAATCAGAACTGACAGCAGATGTAGAGGTGAAGAGGAACGTGTCTTCTCCAGTACTGACCACTCTGACAATGCCTATGAGGATGAAAAACACTGAAGGGGAAGAGGGAAGGGGCTGGAAATACTTGATATGAAAGACCACCTACCATGGTGGCAGAGCCTCTTTCTCCCGAGACCTCTTTCCACCTGCCTTGGTCTCATGATGAAAAGATACACTGGACATTGGCAGACAAAAGCACAAGACGACATGCAAGGAGGAGACCAGCACTCAGCACTGCGCAGAGACTCTGCTCGCAGAGATGGCCTTGCAGACACGTTAGCAGGAGGAGAGGCGTTTCCAGGCTCACGGTGGGTTTCAGACAGTGGAAGCTTTCTTTCCCCAGTGCAGTGGCTTTTGCCAAGCAGCTCAGGGTTGCTCACAGAGCAGTCACTGTTACAGGCACAGGAAGGCTGTGGGCTGGGTTCAGAAGGGCTTTGATGATCAGTACAGGTAATGCAGCACCTGCTGAGGTGTGATTCTCATGGAGGCTTGCGAGTACAGCGTGCGGAGACAGCACGTGCGGCAGGGTACATATGATTCAGCTGATCCACCAGGAAGTTCTTCTAGGCATAGATGTAGTGAAATCTGAGCCAGCAAAAGACAATTTGCCTAATAAAAACCTCTGGAAGAGGTGAGCGCTCACTTGACACTAAACAGTGTTTATATTTCATTGTTCTAGTCTAGTCTAGAGGGTAATTACATTATGTGGGGTGAACGTGTATCAAGGATCTCACTGAAGGTCCAATAACAGTGTTTATAGCTGTCAAGTATATTGACTGAAGACGCTGATGGCCATCTCCAGCAGTACTAAGCCACTCAGGGTCTCCAGTCAAATCGTTACACACAAGGAGCGCAATGATCACAAGTGCCTGACAGCTTCCCGTTGGAGAAGGGGCATTTTTCCCTTCTTGTCAAGCTGATCAGCCTTAGACCTGTGGCTTGGGTATGGACCTAAGGAACTAGGGTTAACGCTTTCTGTCTCGCCCACAGGAGAGTTGAGCTCTATGAACACCCTTTCAGAGAAATAATATTTTGAAACCACATGAATGTTTACACAGAGCAAAAGGAAGGGGTGCAAACATTGTAAAGGGAGTTTGTGACTCCTGCGCTGCTGCTTTTTGGAAGGCTGTGCTTGGATTTTGCAGTATTTGCCCTGCTGTGATTACACTTTAATATTTCAGTGTGGGGAAAATAATTCTAATGGAAGAATGTAGCACTCAAACACTCTTTCCTCAACATACACACAGAGATATATATATATATATATAAAATAAACAAAACCTTATTTTTTGTTAAGGGAAAAGACATTCTTGGCAACATAATTTTGGAAGTAACTGGGGGAAAATAGTGCTCTTTAAGAAAAGTAAGTAAAGTAGGTGCAGGCAGTGACTTTAAATTGGACATTAAACTAATCCAGGGCTATACTTTAATAAAGGCTAGTGCTGGGAATTCTTATGGATTTTCTAGCTCATTGCTGGGATGACAGAGAAATACAATAAATGTTCTATTACTTACACAAGCTGCTGGTTTTCAGAAAATTAGTCACCAGTGACCTTTTACCCTTTGTCTTGCTCTCTTTCTCAGTAAAAGTACCTGATCAGAATCAAATGCAGCCCTGGTGTATGATGGCATCCCTCCAGGCTGCACAGGGCTACCTTCCATTACCGTGAGTACGACTCTCAGCGTAGTGTAAGACCGGCTTATTTTTCTCATTGTGTAACTGCAATACTGGGGGGGCGAGAGGGGAGGGGAAAGGGACAGAGGAAGAAAATAATTTTTGGTTGTTATTTTTAACTGTAGAAGAAAGCAAAGGCACAATTGTACATTTCTTACTAAGGATTGAAGACCAAACCATAAAACATAACCAACCAAACTGCTCAGAATGAAAATTTGAGAACTGTGATCTGGTTGGTGATATTCCCAGCCTCACAAAGCATAAGCCTTTGTGTTTGGCTGATATTTTTCTTTTCCTTGAGTATCAAAATGTGATGTTTATATTCACTGCAATGAGGCACAGATTTTCTCTGAGGGGGAGGGGACCATATTACTTGGTTTGTACCAGCCCTTTGGTAGAATTATATTGATTAGTTTTCCAGTTAGCAGTGAGACCTCCTTCTGACCCTATTTTCAGGGTCAGTAGATCATAATGCAGAAGCACTAAGACACCAGCGTCCCTCCCCATATTGCTTTTTGAAGAGCGTATGGACCAGAAAATCATCATTTTATAGATACAAAAATACATACATATAATATGTGTGTGTGTGTATGTATAATCTGTATATGTACAAAATGAGTGGGGCTGGACTCTGCTCTGCAAATGCAGGTAGAAGTTATATATCAATTACAATAACATTTTGCTGTGACAATTAAATATATCCAATCTCTAGTATACAGCTTTAAAAATGATTTTTGTCCTAAGCAGTTGGGTTTTTTTAATATAGAAAAGAAATACCTCATGATTCAGCACAGTGAGGACACATGTGTCTTTGTGACAGAGGAACATGCATCTGTATCTGAAATGGAACTATTTTTCTGAGATCTTTAGTCTGTGAGGTCTCAGACATGAACACGTAACAGAGCTACAAGCTCGTCCCCGTTATAGGCACTCAGAGGATGTCCCATGAGCAATTGTTGGCTTCCATCTTGTATTGTCTGTCAACCATACATACCTCTAATTAAACAAGAAATCATTTGTCAAAACTTGCTGCACTCTTCATATCCAACATTTTCCATGGCAGGTGTATAACAGACAAAGAACAAGGACAACATGAAATACCTAAAGAATGCTTTTAGTTGCTATTTTTAATTGCTATTTGAAGCTTACATTTGAAATCCTTGGTCCTGTAAAAGGATAAGGACTGGAGTCAAGGACTCATATATCCTCCCCCCAACACCAGGACCTTGCAGAATGCTTTTGAACTTTGGTGTTCCCCGAGCACGCTGTAACTGTAGGAGACAGCGCCACTGCCCTGGTAAGACCCAGGCTGCTCTTTTCATATTAAGAAAAAGGAGCTTGACTTATAGCAGCTGCTGCCTCTGGTTTTCTGTATTTCCTTAACTGAACTACGGACCACAAGGAGCTAATTAACGTACTCCACGTGAATTGTGAAATCGCCATCTGGGGAAATAAATTACTGGAAATAACTCTAGGGGGAAAAAGGTGAGGCAACATGTTGCAGGCCACAGAGTCTTCTCTATATGCAGCTAGCCCTAGACTGCAGGGAGTACCTTGGCTCCTCAGGAGACATCATGTGGACCACGCTTTGCCTGCAGCTTTGTTGCTGAAATTTCCCTCTTAGGGTTATCCGTGCTCTGGTCCTGAGGCAACTGGCAAAATCAGCTTCCCAACTATTGTCCCTCACCTTTACCCCAGCAGAAGCTCAACAGGTCTTGTAGAGAACATGCCAACATAGCAGTGTGCCTGCTGCTTCACATATTCCTGGTTTTCACAAGTCTGGACAGTAGTATGTGGAAACTGATTAGTGAATAGATGTTGCTCTTATATTGGCTTTTTAGTTGTGTTCAGATTTTACTGTGGTCCACCAGAGATGGCAAAGAGAGTATCCATGCACCATCTCTTTACTCCCTTATCTTGTATTTTGATAGGTCCAAGGTCTGAGCCTCCTATGTGATATGGAGCTCTTCGATTTGAAATTGAGACATGATGCCACATTTATTTCTCATAGCAATATGGCACAGGATTTCATCATCCAGAATCAGCATCATCCCACCCTTAAGTGACAAAGACTGTCTTCTCCGTTTGTTTCTCTGCTGAAACAAAGGCAATTTCTTCTTCCTACCGGTATCGTAACATAGCTGGTTTCTTCTGGAACATTTTCTAGGATTCCAAAATATTCCTAGCAATGGTGTAACAATTGCCATTGTGGCCTCCTTGCACCTGCGTGCTAATCAGATCAAATAACTTCAAGAGAGAGTCAGATTCATAACAGGAGTGAGCTGACTTCGAAGGACTTGGGTACTGTAGCGAGCAGCTGGTCCTTCTCCAAATATTCTGGAGCACAGGTATCACCGAGCAGCCTGTCATTACATCCAGCATGTGCGCCGTCAGTGTTGAAAACAGGCAAACAGCTGCTAGGTGGATAAGAATGACCATATTCCGTGCACACACGCTGCTTCTTTTCTTCACCAGCTGGTACTCAAGGGACCCTTCCCTTTCGTGATCGTCAATACCCCTTAGTGTGTCACAGACTGCTTTTATATGGCTGTAGTCACTTGCAAAAACTGTGCCATTTTCTGGTGTGTGTCTCTGCTGCATTTTTCCCTGCAAGGATCATGCAAATACGAATGAAAATGTGAATAAATATATCCTTTTTGCCTCCATGTCTGTTAGCAGTAAGGAATTATTCTGAGCCTGTCCTTGACATGTTGGCTGAATTCATTCGCAAAATTTTGGTCTAGCAACTCACTTGCCGAGCAATTTTCTTTCTTTCTGTCCCTGTCATGGGCTTGTGAACCATTTGACTAAGTGGTCATTCAACTGGCATCAAGAAGTGACCACTCTGGAGGAAGGTGATGGGCCCTGGCACGCCATGCCTTGGGCAGGGTGACACTTTCTGTCCCAGAGCCGTGTCAGCTGAGCTGTCCCCACAGCTGGCACAGCTGTGTAGGTGCTTCTGGTTACTGCATTGGAGAGTGTGAAATCAAAAATTCATGCAAAGGTCGCCTAATAAAAAGACAAGGCACCCAATCAGTTTAATAGGCTACTAAATAAGCAAAGTGAATAGTGCTTCTTACTCAGCTTCAGGCCAATTTTCTCACTTGACTTCATTTCATCATCCTCTTGCTATAAGCTTTCCTGGAACTTTGGTTAATTTTGTTAATAGTTTATCTTAAAACCTACCATTTCTTCATTTTTTCAGTTTCAGAAAACATATTCTTTATTAAGGGCCATATGTGTGTTAATAAAGCTGTAAGGAAGGAATGTTTCTAACACACTGAGTTATGAAAATGGAAATATATTCTTTTTTCCTTTAAAGGAAAATGCATTTTCTTTTGCTAATCATCACCCTGAAAAAAGTGACTGAGAGAATAATATCCAATCTCCCTTTTTTCCTTTGTCATACCTCTTTTCCCCACTCCCAGAGGGCAGTTGTGATAAATTTGACAAATGGGAATAAGACTAGGAAGAGCGTGCCCATCAGTAACAGCAAGAAGGTGTAAGCAACTTGCAGTGGCCACTCTAGCACTGACTATTTTTCAGCTGCACATCAGCTACATAATGCACTGTCCAACATCACCTCTTACTTCTGCGCAACTGCAGATCAGGACCCTAACAGCATCCCACCACAGGTGTAAGATAAAAATTTCACCTTGGTAACGTATTCCTCCACTGTTCACAGAGGATAACCCAGAGTAGAAGTCTAATACTGGATGCTTCAGTTGTCTGTTTTGAGGTATCCCTCCTGCTCCAGCATTTGTACCGGAGACCAGGCTCTCTGGGCAAAAATCGACCTTTTTGATGAATGTTCATGCTGGGGAAATTTAGTATGAAGAGTATTTTTTGTTTCTGCTATTTACAACATTTTATTACTTTAATTCAATTATTAGAATTTAATGATTGCTATCTGAAAGACTGAGTTTAGTTGCTCCTGAGTGAGGACAGGCTTTTTATCATAAATTCCCAGTACCAACTTCTTTCTTCACCTTTCTCTGTTCCTAACTCTGTAGATAATAGAGTGGCAATTATGGTTATTTAGGACCTAAGCCTGAAAACCCTTAATCATGTGGATATTCATTGCTCCCACGGTCTACCTATTTCATTGATCGTGCTAGTTTATTTTTGGTAGGATCAAGTGAGTGATTATAAAACAAGTAAAAACCACAGAAAGGTGACAGAGTCAATTTAGAGTACAGAGAAGCGCTTACATCCTGCACCTCATGGCTCTTACCCCAAGTAAGAGATATTCAATCATACTCGTTAAAAAGGGTTAGTCCTTCCGAGGCCTGAAATGAGTTGTTTTGACTGCAGAGGTATTTCCTGCTGTGCCTCACACGGACTTGTTTGCTGGCCAATTTGCTAGCAAGCGTCATGGGGCCAGATCCTGCTGGCAGCAGCGCAGGTGGGGACCGCTGCAGCCGCGCAGGATATTTGTTAGATTAGCTGGGCTTATCGAGCGTAGGGTCGGGCGCCTGCTGCTTAACTCCTGCTAGTGACTTGCGTTTTCATTTTTTATGTGGGACTTGTCCCCTCTAGCCCAGGTACTTGAGTGCTTCTCTGTATCAGTGAGGTGGCTTTATCCACTTTTTGGTTTGGTTCCACTTGACCCTTTTGGAGAGGATGGAAAGCCCAGACCCATCTGTTGGATGGAGCCAGCAGAGACTGGGGTGGGGGCAGCCAACTTCCTGCCAAATCGCTTCCGAGTCTGAGGCAGAGGGAGGGCTTTCCCCCATCAGAGCTTCTCCTGGCAGAAGGAGAGAGGGTCCAGGGCTCCGCACAGGCGAGGGGCCCTGCTTAGCCTTTCCTGGTGGTACCCTGGGGGAACGAAACCTTTCCAAAGGCGGGTGGGGAAGGCTGGGACCTCTCCCGGGCATGCAAGCAACTCCAGCCAGGGATGCCATGGCTCCGGCCCCTGCTTCACAGGGAGAAGAGGCCTGGCTGGGTGCCCCGAACGGGTCTTGCGGGGCTGCCAGCTCAACGTCCAACTTTGTGCAAAATGGATTAAACAAGGCAGTGCACGGGCGTGCAAACCAAGCAGAATTAGGAATGGGTCTCGGCCAGAGAAGTACGGATTTGAACCTAAATCACAATCCAAACTTTCCCAAAGGGCATGTTTACATTCAGGGCCATCTCTTAAAATAAATAATGAATAAATAAGGTCCCGTATAGATTTCTAACTATGTCACTTTATTAACACTATAGATTTTTCAAACACGGAGGGGCTGTAAGAATTACATATACATTTCATTAGTAGGGAATTTATGACTACAAGATTGCATTTAAGGTTTGCGCTAACGCTTTATGCACCCTTTTGACCCAGTCCCTTTGCTATATTCTGCCCCAATATTATTTTTCATAAGTCAGGAAACATTTTCCATATGTTTTGCAGCATTATCCAAAGGGAGTTTGCAGCTGTACTGTTCATACTTTATCATGTTCGTACTGACTGAGGTGCAGACCCCTCCTAGTGACAGTACCCATCTGAAAGATCATAACAACGCATTTTTGGCACATTATTGTTCTACTTTTGTGTCATGCCTCCTCCACGGAACAAAATTGTTTCACAGTTTTTATTAAAATTTACTATAAATGAACAGCTGAAAAAATAAACAGAAAAGTCTGTGTGTATCTTATTTACTGTCATCACAAAAAGAATATCTGTGCTGGAACATTATAACATAACCTAACAGCCAAAACTAACTTACAGAAATAAGCAGAGACATTAGAAAGGTTGAAGGCCACAAGAGTTCATTATTTTCAGTAAGCTTAAAAGGCAACAAAGGGGGTGGAGGGAGAAGGAAAAAAAGACAGAAGGAAAGTTATGAAGGTTCGTGGGAGCAGGGGATCTGCAAGAGGGGAGAACTGAGCCAGGAACCTATGTGGCACAAGGCAAAAAAAGGGACGAATGCAGCAGTATCTTAGCTACCATGCCTTTCTGCAGCAAAGACAAGTCTCAGCGATTAGCTTTCCTTTGGAAAAATAAATATATTGACCTGAAAAGCTCTAAATAAAAACCTATCTGTGAGCTATTTCGGATGATTATGGCACTCTACTGCTGGATCGCAGTATCTGAGCTCTGATATTGCAAGTTGTTCTGTAGGGGACATGAGTCTGTCCCTGCGGGATGACTTTCGGGAACAGTGTTTGGACTTAAAATGTAGTTATTTGGGGGAGATTTTTACTGATGTGCCATGGTCCAAGTCGAGATGTGGTCTAAGAAGCTGCACCTCTGCTGACAGCTTCTGTGCCCCCTGTGCTCATGTGTACTTTCACCAGATCTGAATTTGATCTCCTTGATGCGCTTCAGTGGAAAGAGGTTTCTAATCGTAACTGGAAGCAGATATAGCCAAGGAATCAGTTTTAGTAAATCCCACTGAACTCTGTCATGGCAGAGACACAGTATAAATGCTCCCCATGAGTCTGCTAATGAAATGCCTGGCAAAGCCAAAAAGGGCAGAGAAAAAATAGACATCACAGCTGCAATATCAGCTTGAATAATAGAGCTAGGAACAGGAGAGCAATAAAAGATGAGCAAGAGGTCAGAAATAACACAATATGAAGGCAAAAGGAAAGAGAGGAATGTTTTCCAAAAAGGTGAGGCAGAGAAGAAGTGGTCTGGGTCCCATGAAATGCTGACATGAAATGATTTAAAAGAGGAAAACTAAAAAATGCTGTGAAGACAGAAGTTAATTAATTACTTGAATTTCATAAACTGTAATTTTTAACCCTTCTCTGCTTTGTGCTGGGAATATTCCCTGTAGAATCTGTGCTAGAGGCCAGATCCTTGACGCCAAGTCCCTCATATGGGTCTGAAGAGACATTTAACTTATGTGTGATACCAAGTACTATTTTCAAGGCTCATCCACCTTCTTTTCTTTTTCTCCTGTTTGGGAATTTTGGCACACAGCTTCTGGTTTAATCAAGCCATAATCTCTTAGCTGGGAAGTAATTGGCTAAGTTCATTTTAGGGGTTTTATTCATCACGGGATGTGAAGGTGAAGGAGCAGGCACCTGTTCCCGCTGATGTGATGAGGATGGGAAGGAGCCAAGGGGCCTTGGCTCCAAGGGCCAAGGGGCCAAGGAGGGAGCCCATGGAAGTAAAATGGTGGGAAAGGCACTGCGCTGGCTGGAACAGGCTGGGGATGGTTTCCTCCATGAGTTTCATCTGCATGAAAGCAGATTAATCAGGCTTTCCACGAGACGAGAGCATTCTATGGAAAATGCATATTTTTTTACATCTCAATAAGAAAACAAAGTATGTTCCTCTACAAGTCTTCCAGGGGGTGGCTTGAGTTACCTAGATCTTGGTCCTTTCCTGTCCTCTGTCCTTATAAGCACTAAATCAGGTGTCGGCTGCTGAGGTGCAGTGCTTGCATACAGATTTGTGTATGTTCCAGACAAAGTATAATGAGAATGCTTTTAGTTAACAATTTGCAGCTACAGTGGAAATTTTTTACTCTGAAGACAGCATACTATCTATTTTCTCCTTCAGAATAAACTTCAAAAATAAAAATAAGATGCCTGGTGAAAAGAAGGGAAATGTACATTGTAAAAATTCTTTTCAAGTTAGCTATTGGATTTTATTTCATTTTCTGTGACCAGATAATTATTTCTTCATATTTAATCTGCAATTATAACTAAAATTTTGGCGTTTGGGAAAGATAAAACCCATAGAATTTCAGGTTTTACAGTATTAATTGAACCTTACATTCAGAAATTGTAAGAAAGTGATAATGAAGCATTCACTTCTTTAATGGGAATACACCAATGAAGGCCATTACGGAGAAGAAAGAAACTGCTTTTAAAGGTTAACAGGTTCCCATCTTAAGGCTGAAAATCAAAAGACAAAATATTTTACAGATACGTATATCAAAATACATGCCTTCTAATACTATCTGAATATGATTTGCTATTCAAACACATTGTTCTGGCATAGCAAAATTATAGATTTTCAACCAAATTTAAAATTCCACCTGCAGATACCTCCTCTGTGGCATAAGTGGGACGTATAAAAACGGCTCTGCCAGACAATCCTCCACACACTGCCATCCTTGAATCAAAATATCCAAAATTCAGCTGGGGTGCTACACAAACATGTAAGTGTATTTACGTACAAGTGTCATCATCAGTATGTCTGCCTGCACGCCTGGCCATGGCCGGGGCTGGCCCCACACCTCTCTGCCTTGTGTACAGCCCGGGAGTGGGGCTAGCTGTTTTCTGCTGCTCTGTGGGGCGCAAACTTTTGGGTGTCTTCTGCCTACATGCTGGTGTGCAACAGTGGTTTGCATTTCCCTGTTTAAATACAAGTAATTTCACGCTTTCTTTTCCGACAGGATTGGATGTACAGCCCTGCTGGCAGTCTGCCTGTTACCTGCCTCTACCTCTGTACAAACTGAAAACCAGTAATGACATATTGGCTGATGATATTATCTCCTCAGCCTTCGGGAAACACCTGGAGGAGGAAGATGGGTTAAAACAGAAATGTCTTATTAAGATAGCTATTTCTGGAAACAGTGGGGCAGAAGGGCTCCTGGTGTAGGTAAATGCCATATCATTCCAACAGAGAAAAGAAAAAACCTGTAAAGCAACTGTTTCAGAGAACAGCGACTGCCATTAGTTTTACCCTGTATTACTCATCCTTTTCCACAGGGAACATACTGTTCTTTTTCCCCTTGTTACCCATGTATATTCTTTTAATCCTAGACTGCTACAAACATACATTCAGGGAAAAGCCACTAATTATTCTGGGGAAGACAGAGACTTGCCTTCTAGGTATTTTTATGTATTCTTTATTATGAACCCTCTTTGCATTTAATTAGTGCAAATGTCTGTGGTTTTGCACTGTATAGCTAAGTGTTTCATATGTGGACTATAAAGAGTTTTTCTCGTCTTCCATTTTCTTCTCATCTACCATGCTTTGCAGTGGAACATTTGTGTGTTGGTATTTGTGTATCCCTTCTCTTTATTTTTTTTTTTTTTTTTTGGCAGGGGGCAAATAGCAAGAGTTAGCTGATCTAGAAGAGCTTGATTTGCTCTCATGTGAATACACTGCCAGACTCACAGGTGCAAAGCCAGGCTACCACGGCTATGACATGTACTAGTGTCTGTTCTGCCTTATGTTATCACAGTTATGCCGTGCTTTTCTCTAGCTCTCAGTATAGATGTTTGCACATATAAAAATGTTAACATACCTATAAAATACCGCTGTATGCAACTCTAATGCTATCAAAGTTTAAATCTCAATAAAGTGCTTTAAAATCAAATCATCGTGCATTTCAAGCTTTGACAAACCAGGTTCTGGAATTTTTTTCTTGCCCCTAATAGTAACCACGTGGCTCTCGGTGGCCCTCCCTGCCTCCCAGGAGTGCTTGCTGCTGGGCACCAGCAGGCATGGTCCCATTGTGACACAGCAGTGAGATGCTCGAAGAACGTGAATTGCTGGTGAGACATGTTTCTTTACACCTGAAAAAGCCTTTTATGCAATGATTTGCAGAGAACTTTGCTACTGTTAAAAAGGCTCCTTCGCTTTAAATGGGCTGTAGGGAAAAGTAGCTATTCTTACACATTAATACAATATGTGAGTGACTGGGAGATGCAGCTGCAGTTTCCGCTGTAGGGGTTGTGATAACCTGGAAGTAGGTTATCAGAGAGCTGATGTGCCGGAGTAGGTGTCAGGTCCGTATCTGGTTTTAAAGAGCCAGGTAGACAGCCTTCAGAAGAAAGATTAGGTGCAGAAACTCTGCTGTTGGATGTTAAGCATGCCATAGAAATGCAATAAAAATGGAAAGGCAAAATTGCCCAGAAAATCTTGAGCTAAAAAGCGAAGGGAAAAAAAGTTTTCTAGTGGTTATGAGTCAATGCATGGTGTATGAACAAAAATGTATGAGACCTTCATTAGATGAGAGAAATCTGACATGGTTTTGAGGCTTAGACTCTAAATAAAAATCTGCACGCAGATATGATTTCTGATCCAAGAAAAGTATTTTTCGTAGTTTTGAGGTGAATAATTTTAAAATTAAGGAATGAAAACCAATTCTGTTCTTAAATTGGATAAATAAATACCTGATCAATGCCAGCTATCAGAAAACTATTTGAATGTTTTATTATCTTTGCATGACTAATGTGTGTTATGGAATGTCATGACAATTATGATTCCTTTTTTGTTAGGCATGGGCTGGCTTTAGTAAGTATTAAAGAGAAGTTTCTATTTAGTATAAATGTATTTAAAAGCAATGATAACAATAAGAAAAGGTACGATGAACAGAATACACCTAGAAGTGAGTCATATCTGAAAACTTTAGGCAGTGGCTTGGAAGCTTACCTGAAAGTCCTAATTTGCATGTCCTCTACATTTATGAAAGCAAGTAGAGAAGACAAAAAGCTATTTTTTTTTTCTTCTCAATTTCATGTGTTTATTTTAAGAAGGGTAAAAACTGGAATTGTATATTTAATTAAAAAGCCTAATACCATAGACTTCATGGCCTCATTACACTGCCTGGATGTCCATGGGTCCATGACTCTTTGCCAGGGCCAACACATTAAAATGACCATTTGATAGATGAGAATCAGACTGAAGAAAAGAAGCATTTTATATGTGTGAGAACTGGTCAACTTTCTCTGATGCTGTATTTCAGGGAATGTTGTATCTCTGGCTGTGAAGACTGAAGCTAGTATGAGAAGAGAGGGAGAAGAGGAAGATGATAGTCAGAGAGCAGCAACAAGTCTTTACTCTTTCACTAGATGTGTAATCTCGACAATGAGATTGTCAGAACCGATTTTTCAGGGTGCTGGTTTAACCAGTCATTGAAAACACCTCTCTCTTCATCTGACTCACATACAGTGTAACTTCTAAAGTTTTCAGGGACTTTTTTGCTGCCTACAAAACAAAAATAGAGCTTCATAATTTCCATGTGTTTTTTTCCCCTATCAATAATGAGACAAGACTTAGGGAGGATCAGGACAGTAGTAATTATTACTAGTGAAACAAACTTAAGGTTCAATATTATTTATTATTTTTTCTTAGATTTCTTTCACAGAAAAGAGAGATATCTGTTCTACTCTGAAAATGCTCCCTGCCGTGATCCTGCTGTGTACTGGATGTAGCACCATATCCAAAACCAAGCACTGAGCAAACATACTTACTTCATTGTGTCAATTAAGTCCTGAATCTCCATAGAGTCAGAGATTCTCTGCTTAGGTAAGTTCAGTATTTGATATGGATAAAATGGAAAGTGATCTTTAGCGCTTCGTATTGTTTAAAGGAATCTACTTTGCTGTTTATTGGTTCCATAAAATGGAGTACATGCATGTGGTTTTGGCTCCACGAAAGGGGGCATGTGCTGTTGTAAAAAATTAAGCTGTTGCAGAGAACAGCGAATGCCTTATTTACTTACTCTTTATCACTGGAGGATGACTTGGGGAACTTAAGTGGTTTATGCCCACAGGTCACGTTTCATGGACGTGAAGATATAGTTTGTAGAAACCTTCTGCTCAGCCAACAGATGAATTATTCCTGTCATAAGATGAAATAAGCCAGCAATAAGTTACTACTGCCTTTGTACTGGCTTTGTTTTCTCAGTCACTAAACAGGGCAATAAAAGACAAATGATCTCCACCAGCTTGGACTGGCTGAAAGAGGGCTGGGAGGGATAGCTGGGAATAGGCAGGTCTAGCACGGAAAATTTTCTCTGTTCTTAGTTCCTTTAGTCCAGATATGCCACGTCCTGGCACTGAGTAGATCGCCAGTCTTTGTTCTTTCCCCAGCTTCAGTGACTGTATTCCATAGGATAAATCCAGGGATCTGTATGCAAATTATTGTACAAAAGAGGGTTATGAGCATACACACTTTTGAAACATACTATTAAGACAAGTTAGTTGGAGAAAGCATAAACTATGATTTTTAAAGCTGCATATGCATCTTCTAAGCCCATTGGAAAATGCTAATATTTCACTTGAACTCTTCAAGTGATTTGTCATGGGTGGCCTAAGATCATGAATTAAGCCAGGAATTAACTCACAACAGAAGTCTGTAAGTTCCTAAACCAAGTCAGGAGAATGGCATTATTATGTTATCTCTTTGGCATGGGTGCAAACATACCTGTGCATAATGTGTTGGGTTTGCACACAGTAGAGTAAGTTCTAGAATTATTTGGATGATTCATAGGAGTAAAAGTAATTGTTTTCTATTTTTGAGCATTTTTAGAAGTACTACGTGTATTTTCACATTATGCAGAAAAACATTCCACAAAAGGGACTGTAGCTTAGAGAATTTCCCCCTGGTTACTTCAATCCCTGTAGAAGAGATGGTTATTGCTATCCACCTATATTAGGAGTCATCCAGAAGAACGAAATGGTTTCCACACATTGTTCTAAACTGAGATGGTTTTACTGGGTATTACACATTATCAAATAAGGATGTAAAATGCTATATCAAAAGTGCTAAAGCAAAATATACAATGGGAAGACCATTGGGATTATCTTCTCAATGTTTAAAATGAATGACTGGGCTTACAAATGGTTTATGACTATAGCACCTGAAGTGCTGGTGAAAGGACTGGCTGCACTAATTGGTTTTTTCAATATGATTATATTTTGCCACTGAGTGATCTTTGTTTATCATTGACGGTGCAATTCTTTGGTAGTTCCTGTGGAACTACTACTGTGTGCCTTTTATTACTAAAAGCTACAAAAATACACCTTCTTGGTCATTTTTATTTTTAACTGTTGTTACTGTTTTCTTTCAACTAAAGAATAATGCTATAGAAACCTCTGACACCAAGCAAAAAACAGAAAAGTGAAAACCATAGAAACAAGATCTTCAACAGTTCTCAGAGAAAATGTTCTTCGTTTCCACACACCAGCCTGTGAATCCTTGGTTATTTTCTAATGTGTTCTTTAAAAAATGTATCTATGCTAAGAAATACGTAGAAGATTTGCTAACTAGCCTATTGGCTTAACCCCATGCTGTTTATACAATTACTTCTTTGGGAGGTGTCTTTATGTAAAGGACATGAAATTAGAACCAAGGTAATCTTCAAGCTTTGACTCAAATCCACAGAAATAATTACTAGTTTACAAAAATAAGTATCTGTTTTAATATGCTGACCTCACATACATTGCTGCTGTTGTGTCAGGGATTTTTTAACATGAGAACATAAGTTTAGCAGTCTTAATTTCTAGCCTTAGATATGTAATTTTTATTAGACATATATAAACCCAATTTCTATTTAACTAAACAAGTTTAAGTATACAAACTAAGTTTCTTCTTAACTAAATGTGGTTAAGAATCTGAAGTTCTATTCTTATTTCATGCACTTCTCTCCATCTCCACTTCAGGTATACAGCCAGCAATACTTAATGACATATGAAATAAAGAGCAATAAGAATTTGACTTAGCCCATAAAATCAATGAAGTTTATGAAAGTTTATTAAAGCCCAAAAATCTGGACTGACACCTTGGCTTATATTAATGTTACTTTGATTAGTCAAAACAGCTTCTTAATGCAAAATCAGATGTTACGGAAGATCATCATGTAGCACCATGAGTATTTTTGTAGTAGTTTTACAAGAGACTTTTTTACTTTTGCAATGTATTTCAATTGCTTTAATGGCTAAAGAGGAAAAATGGGTGTGGTGGCAAGAATTTCTGGCGGATTTGCTACAATTTCATCTGGTTGAAAGTATTGGAAGGTATATTAGAGCCAATTCTTCAGCACAGTAATATGCTAATGTGCATTTCTGTAGTACCCATAAGTCACACCTACAGCAACAGGACCAGCTTTAGCGGCAAAGGGAATACTTTTTATCCCATCAAAATATTACAATAGCTGCAGCGACAACAACAGTGACAAAAGCCCCAAAAAGCAAATGCTGAAAGCAAACCTGGGGCACCCTGGGAGACCCACGCAGGCGTTTGCCTGATGGGTCGGAAGCTGCAGCCAGGGTCTGATATGTTCCTCAAGCCTCAGGAGCTTGACCTGAGCTGGTCTGAACTTTCTACAGCAGTCAGAGCCCTAGTCTGGGTGTAGTGGGTTGGCCCTGCCTGGAGGCCAGGTGCCCACCAAAGCC
Source organism: Opisthocomus hoazin (assembly GCF_030867145.1). NCBI lineage: Eukaryota > Metazoa > Chordata > Aves > Opisthocomiformes > Opisthocomidae > Opisthocomus > Opisthocomus hoazin. The sequence goes on along the minus strand of NC_134418.1, from coordinate 54,865,302 downwards.
ATTCTGTCACTGCCCCTCCTCAACTGGACAGGGGAGAAAAGATACATCAAAAGGCTTCTGGGTTGAGATATGGACAGGGAGAGAAGACTGAGCAATTACTGTCACGGGCAAAACCGACTCGACTTGTGGAAATGAGTTTTATTTATTACCAATCAAATCAGAGTAGGGTAATGAGAAATGAAAACTAAATCTCAAAAAAATGTTCCCCCCCACCCCTCCCTTCTTCCCAGGCTTAACTTCACTGTCAATTTTCTCTACCTCCTTGCCCTGAGTGGTGCAGGGGGACGGGGAACAGGGGTTGTGGTCAGTTCATCACACGCTGTCTCTGCTGTGCCTTCCTCTTCACACGAGGACTCCTCACACTCTTCCCCTGCTCCAGCGTGGGGTCCCTCTCACAGGAGACAGTCCTCCATGAACTTCTCCAACGTGAGTCCTTCCCACGGGCTGCAGCTTTTCACGAACTGCTCCAGCGTGGGTCACTTCCATGGGGTGCAGTCCTTCAGGAACAGGCTGCTCCAGCATGGGTCCTCCACAGGGTGACAAGCCCTGCCAGCTACCCTGCTCCAGCCTGGGCTCCTTTCTCTCCACAGGTCCACAGGTCCTGGCAGGAGCCTGCTCCAGCGTGGGGTCACCATGGTGTCACAGTCTCCTTTGGACATCCACCTGCTCCTGCGGGGGGTCCTCCTTGGGCTGCAGGTGGATCTCTGCTCCACCAAGGACCTCCATGGGCTGCAGGGGGACAGCCTGACTCACCATGGTCTGCTCCACATGCTGCAGGGGAATCTGCTCCGGCGCTTGGAGCACCTCCTCCCCCTCCTTCTTCACTGACCTTGGTGTCTGCAGAGTTATTTCTCGCATATCATCTCACTTCTCACTCTGGCTGCAATTTTTTCCCCCTTCTTAAATACTTTATCCCAGATATCATAGAATCATAGAATCATAGAAAGTTTTGAGTCAGAAGGGACCCCTAGAGGTCATCTCTTCCAACCCCCCTGCAGCGAGCAGGGACACCGCTATCTAGATCAGGTTGCTCAGAGCCCTGTCCAACCTGGTCTCGAATGTTTCCAGGGATGGGGCCTCCACTGCCTCTCTGGGCAACCCGTTCCAGTGTTTTACAACCCTCATTGTAAAGAATTTCTTCCTTCTATCCAGCCTAAACCTACCCTGTTTTAGTTTAAAACCATTACCCCTTGTCCTGTCACTGTTGTCTCTACTAAAAAGATTGTCCCCATCTTTCCTATAGGCTCCCTTTAAGTACTGAAAGGCTGCAATCAGGTCTCCCCGCAGCCTTCTCTTCTCCAGGCTGAACAAGCCCAACTCTCTCAGCCTGTCCTCATAGGAGAGGTGCTCCAGCCCTCGGATCATTTTTGTAGCCCTCCTTTGGACCTGCTCCAACAGTTCCATGTGCTTCTTGTGCTGAGGGCTCCAGAGCTGGACGCAGGACTCCAGGTGAGGTCTCACCAGAGCAGAGTAGAGGGGCAGAATCACCTCTCTCGACCTGCTGGCCACGCTTCTCTTGATGCAGCCCAGGACACGGTTGGCCCTCTGGGCTGCCAGCGCACATTGCCGGCTGATGTCCAGCCTTTCATCTATCAGTACCCCCAAGTCCCTCTCAGCAGGGCTGCTCTCGATTCTTTCATCCCCCAGCCTGTATTGTTAGGGGGGATTACCCTGACCCAGGTGTAGGACATTGCACTTAGCCTTGTTGAACCACATGAGGTTCACACAGGCCCACCTCTCCAGCTTGTCCAGGTCCCTCTGGATGGCATCCCGTCCTTCTGGTGTATCAACTGTACCACTCAGCTTGGCGTCATCTGCAAACTTGCTGAGGGTACACTCGATGTCACTATCCATGTCAACGATAAATAGCGGCAGGTCCTTTGTGGAGCCAGCTGGTATTGGCTCTGTCAGACGTAGAGGAAGCTTCTAACAGAGCCAACCCTGTAGCCCCCTCTCTACCAAAACCTTGCCACACAAACCCGACACACTGGGTTTCATAAGACAGGATTTGGGGACAAGCCCTCCTGGTTCACCATTTATTGGTTCTACTTCAAGCAGGATGAGGCACTCCCTCCCTCCCCCCTCTTCCTCCCCAGTGATGCCTGTGCTAGTGCCCTCTTCCCACCTCCTGCTGTGGGAAGGACGTTTCTGCTGGTTTTTGCTGATGCCAACAAACCACTATCACTGACAGACAGAAAAAGTGTATTCGTTTCTGCAGTGCTCCCAGAATGTTCTAGAGGAAAATGCAGGAAAGGTTCCCAGCAGTCAGGTCAAAGGAACCCTATTTCCACAGCAGAGATCAGGGGCCTTTATTTAAACAGATAAAAGGTTCAAAATAACAATGTGAATTTGGAAGAAAAGCCAAGATGAGTATCAGGACAACAAAACACAGCTCTTGTTGCTTCTGCCAATGTCCTGTAATCACCAGTTTGGTTCTGAATTTATTGCCAAGGTGATTAGAGATCAAAAATACAGGTGATGGACTGAGCAACTGTAAGTAAAAGGCAGATCCAGCACAGACAGTCTAACAGTGGTAGTCTGACAACTAACAGATGTGGGGAAGCCTGTTCAAAGAAGCAAGCACAAATGGCTGTGGCACCTGCCAGCATCCAGATGCTCTTGTTGAGAAACATCTTTCAAAAGTCTGGCAACTCTGCTTTGGGGCAGTTTGGAGAGCAATGAGCTGAGCTGGTGTTTAAGGACAAATCACTTCTTATCACATATTTTAAAGTAATGTGCAATTGTTTTATTGAATTGTGGTTTTGTTGTTGGTCACATCTGTCTGTATCCCTCAGACTACTGAAAGGCTCAACACAATTATACACAGAGCCAGATTTTCAGAAGTACTGAGCAACTCCCATCATACGGCATCTACTTGTGGATAGATTTGCAAAATGTCTCACTGTGATAGGCGTCAATTTTTTTAAAACCTGTTTGTCCTACTCAGGTACCCAAATACTCCCTGAAAATCTGAATTCACCTGTGACTATTGTGGCATCCTAAAAACTCTTACTGCACTGTACAGCAGCCTTGCAACCCTATTTACACATATCTGTCTTCCCTCCCAGTCATTTGTCAGGCTCAGTAATGTAAAAACTAACTTTTTATTCTCCTATTAGCTAAAATGGTTCTCTGGGGAGGGTGAACAGGACAGCTGAATGTTGCAAGGTGTATGGAGCATCTTGTTCTTGCTTCTGATATTACTTCACATGTCCTTGTTTTGAATTTCCTAACTCTCTATTGCAATAATAATACAACTTGATTACCCTAGCAGCTGTGCTTAAAAGGATGATGTTGAAAGAGAATCTATTCCAGCCTTCAAGATGACTAATCTAAACTTTTAAAAAGTTGTTTGGGTTTTCCACCACAACTGCACATAGAGAACTTGCTGAAAATCTTCATCGTAAATGTACTTGACATCTGCTTTGTGCTTCCTGGAAGACAGGAAGGTAGAAAGATAAGCTCCTGTTCGGTAATTCGTGAAGAATCATTTTAGAAATTTATAACATCATAGTACAGCTGTTCTTTTTTTGGCCTTCCTCCTTCCTTCTCCTCCTCCTCCTCTTTCTTCTCCTTCTCCTCTTTCTTCTCCTTCTCCTTCTCTTTCTCCTTCCCCTTCCCCTTCTCCTTCTTTCTCCCTCTTCGTTTCTTCCTCTTTCTCTCTTCCTTTTTCTATTTCACCTGCATGAATAAAAAAATCTTGCATAACAAGCAACCTGGATAACAAAGATTATTGTTTCTGCAGTAAACTGGCAAGGTCCTAACTTTGCAATCCTTATGGAAACAAAACTGCACTGAAGAGGTAAAGCAAGGCCGAGCACTGGACATGTATTAATGTGACAACTTTTGGCAGAATTTCTTCCCCTATTTTGGTCTATTAGTGCACATGGACTCTACTTGATTAATAAGAAATCGATAACCTCCATATGCAATGCAGACAATAGCAATATATATATATACACACGAGCGCATGGGCTACCCAAGTGTTTGTTTTGTAAATGAGTACTAAACCTTCAAGCAGCAGCTTAGTGTGGTTTCAGACAAAACAAGCATGATGCATGAAGTGTTTAACTGTATTAAATGCCTTTTTTCATGTTTACATAATGATATGCTGTGTTTATCTTACAAGCGCAGTAAAAATATTAGTTAGCAGTCATAAATATAGTCCTGACAAAATGATACTACTTTCCAGAACTGCTAATCTGTGTTAATGCCACTTCGGTACAGGCCCTGTAACAGCTGTTAGAATTTTGTCCCCTATAGGTCAGAGAGAGAAGATGGGAAAATCCTTAATAAAATGTTGTTAGAAGCTACAGGTGGGAAATAAAGAAGCTCTTGTGACCTGTAATCTTATTCCCTCATAAAGTCACAGAGTGCACAGCAGCTTCTGTGGCTGAAATTAGACAACACGCTAGCGGCTTTTCAATCTCAACTTTTACAGTTCAGTTATATAATTTTCAGTGAAGAACAAATGAAGGATACAGCAAGCACTGCCCCTGACCTTCCTTGCTGTTTTTAATAAGCACATTCAACAGCATGGGCTTCTCTGTCTTAAATGAATTACTATATATCCATGTATTGGAAAGAAAATGCAGCAGTGTTTATCTTCTGTATACTTTTTACTGTCAAATTTTAATTAACTCTCAGCCTCAGGTAAAGAAAATATGCAAATTTTAATAGTCTTATAATTACCGTGGGCCAGATTCCACCATCCAAATGCAGATGGGTACCCAGTCTTGCACAGAGCCTCCTCACCAGCCTCAGAGGAACTAACCAGAGAGGAAGGGGCCACCACTGTCCCCTTTCCCTTTTATAAGGCAGGATTGCAGGAAGGAAAAATAGAGGTACAATAGGTAGAACTCGGGAATGAAGCAGTGAATGGGTCATCTATTACCAAAACCAGATTATGTTATGCAAACAATTATAATTTTATGTTTTGGATACTTTACGTTCAGCCTCCTACGGATTTCATTTTTCTCTTTAAAAGATGGGTGTATTCCACATGTTTTTGTATCGACAATATATACTGTTTGGATATTATGACTCCTGCAGGCCTCACCTTTGCATCCTCTCATTCCTTTTGATATTTCTGTTGCCTTTCATCAAACTACAGTACTTGGGAGTATGAAAACAAATATTTTTTTTCCATTGCCTTTATTAAATAGAAAAGAAAAAAATGTGTAGGATAATATATAGGGTAATACACAGCTCTACATTTCTATAGTGAATCTTACTCATTCAGCTGAGAGAGAAGTATCTTCTAATTTAAACATTTAAGCTATCTGAATGAAATGGAGCCAAGCATAGAGTGAGCTTGTTTTTTATGTTATTTTTATCAAAAGTGAAAAAATATTCAGCTAATACACTGTATAATACAATCAAATATTCACAGCTTTAAAGTCACTATAATTTGTTTAAATGTAATTATGTGTAATTACTTACTGGTAAAATGGTGGAGGGTTGATGAAATATGATATAAAATGGTATAATTAATTGACTCCCGATGCAATGAGTTGTCATTTCTGAAAATTTAATGTCATCAAAGCTCTTTTTCCAATAGCACAAGGAGCACTATTGCTAATAGACTTCAGAGCTTGAAATAAATAAATCTTTGGAATCCTGTTGCATCTCTTGGGGTGTGACATTTGACAGTCTTTTATAGCGCAGAACGAAACAAGTTTGTGAGCTGGAATTCAATTGTGGTGTATTGATTCCTTGCATCAGTCATTATTCCCTGCTGATTGACAGCTGAAAATTGGTTACGTTAAGTATTTCATATGTTATATTGGCTGACATTTGCTTGCCTGCTCCTGTGTCAATATTGTTGTAAAGATCTCCAGCTCTATGAGATAGCAATATACACTGACTGTGGCTTTTGTGTGATGTTCCAGTGTTTTTCCTGACATAATTTAAGACATATTAAAAACCAGCAGCATCTTCCCTCTTGAGAAGCTTAATGCCAATATTATTGTCTTCCAAGGGAAGATCATGTATGCTCATAATCGGGTGCTAATTTCCACCCATACGCTCATGTTTAGGCATTAGGCACTATAACTGTAAAATTGAGCCTGCTTGATTGATTCATGTCAAGCCTCATCTCGGCTCCGGCAGTGGAAGTCATCCAGCTGACCCTTTTTACACTAAAAGAAGAGATTTGTGTTCCTTTCTTTCACCTGGAACCATCAAATTGACTGAATAATCTGTAATACATTAGTGCTGACATTTGTTAGGCAAGAATTAAACAAGACACAGTAATCATTCCCCTGAATAAAAATTGTGTTTGATTTCCAGCAGAGTTCTATTAAAAGGACAGCACAGCCCATCTCCTCCAAAGTGGGAAATGGTGAATATTTTCAATGTTAATGAATCAAATTAACACTTTAATGACAGATGGGCAATCCCTAGCCACTCCTGACAAAAGCTGCTGAGGAGTTTTGGAGGGGCACGTGATTCCTGTGTCTGCCTTGCGGACTACAACAAGCTCCGTGGAAATCCTTCATGGTGAATGACTAAAGGTGACCATAGTCAAGTTTAATATTTTACCTAAAATGAGACAAAAGAGAAAATGATGGTTTTCCTACAGCTGGAGCTGGCTAGCCCCAGGAAAACCAGTTCCTGAAGTCAACAGGGCAGAATTCCGTATTTACTGTCAGCCTCAATAAATATGATGCTGTAAAAGGGTGACATTAGTGATGTCGATTCCCATCTCCTGCATGACAACACAATATAAAGTGTGAGGTAATTCCACCTGAAGTCAGTGTGGACACATCATCATACACATGGTGTCACCAAAGTCTGATCTGATGCCTTTGAAGTCCCAGTGTTACTATTGCATTTGGTAATTTGAAACTAGGTAGCTGAAGCGGTGCCTGCTGCTTGTCTGGCTGCACTGTACTCTGTCAGGCGAGGACAGGCTGTAGTGGTGTTATGGTTGTACTGTATGTCTGTCCTTTCGGGGATAACCCTGAAGGTAAGATATGAAAAGTACCATTTGGAAAAAGACACGTTAGCTATGTAGGTGATCTGACCAGTTTGTACCTCAGAAGTTCATTCAGAAATAGGCTTTTCCCTTGTCCTGGTGTGAGTTTTTCCAGCTGGGCTCTTGGAGCAAGCTGGAAGTGAAGATGGGTTGCTGAGGAAGCACACTCTGGAAACCAGCTTTTTCCCTTGATTAGCCTGCATGGGAGACTATTGGAGCATCACTGTTGTGCTGATGTGCCTCTGGGCTGACCTCATCAAGAAGAACAGCACTGGCTTGGCACAAATGTTTATGAACTATATGAAAGCAAGGAAAAAAAACTCTGCCAAAAAAAACCCCTGGAACACCATTCTCTTACCCTAAGCAAAGAGAAACAGGCACCAGGTTGGTTCAGACCGTTGGGATCCTCCAAACTGCTGCTACAGCACAATTGTGTTTTCCCTTTGCTTTGGGCTGAGTAGCACCAGCCTAACCCCAAATAGCAAAAGCTCGTAGGGATTGGTATTAATTAAGAGTATGAGGCTTAGTAGCACCTGAAACCTTTTAAGCAGCATGTAAAGTTAGGCTGGTTTGTGCAATCAGTCTGCCTGGTGGCACTTACTGCTTGTTGTATTTAAGGCAGGTGCCCTGTAGGGGAAGGAAAGGTGGTGGATGGTTTTTATTGCCTTGAGATGGTTGGAGATGGTGTTTCTCTAGCAAATATCCCTGTGAGGAAGTTAAGATTTGAAGGTGCTCAACAAGCAGTCCTCTGCAAAGGGAGAAGCAATGTAAAAGGGAATTAACTGAACCCTGGGTTGGATGGATCAGCCCTTGGATGGTGTGAGGAGATGTGCCTGACCCAGCCTGGAGGGCTGCAGCTGCTGGTGAGTGGCTTTGGGGTCTTGCTGCTAGATGTTGGTGGAGGCTGAAGCAAGGGCTTTATCCTGGGCTCCTTGTGCTTTGTCTGAGCTGTTCTTGGGGAGGGAGGGTGCCTCCTGGCCCAGTCACAGGGTCTTCCCTTAGCTTTTGTTTTAGCAAGTGCTACCCCTTCCAGCAGTGCTTCCCTGCAGCCTGACCCAAACACTGCCTCTGCTGCAGGGTGGGTTTCTCCTGGCAAAGTGCTTGCACCCAGCTTTTATTCTGGCTCTGGCCCAGGAGAGCTATGGGTTTGGTGTCACTTCCTCCAGTGTGGGCTTCTTGCTGTCGTAGGTCGCCTGTCACTTCCTCCAGTGTGGGCTTCTTGCTGTTGTAGTTAGCCTCTGTGGTTTGTGCTGCTCCACTTGTAACTCTGCTCCTACCTATGTGCTGTAGCTCCTGTAGCAGCTGATGTTGAATGGCCTTCCGGGTGCTTATGGTGCAGCAGAACAATTTTTTAGTGTTCTTATTTAATATTGGAAAAATCTTGGAGGCATACAGCACAACAAAACTTTATGAACATCTGAATAATATCCAGCTTCTCAATGCAGATGCTAGTTTCTGAGCATATGGCTTGTTTGAGTCTGTCTGGGGTACAAAAGTATCTGTTGAAATCGTTCCCAAAACATAAAATTTTGACCATTACTTGCTCTCAGACTTGTAATTTCCCCATTTAAATTTCAATTATGGAACAAACAATCCCCCTCTTATTCCTTAGGCCATACAACTCATTAAATGTTTTGAATATTTCATAGCCCAAAACTGTTCATGTTAATCTTCTGAATATGTTGTTATAAATAACTAATAGGTGTATAATGAATCATGGAAATTACTTATGGAGGATTCATAGACAGGAAAAAGAAAAGGCATGCTGAAAAATACTTTGTAAGGGGAAATACTGCAGCATTAGCTCTTTCATCCAAGGCAAACAAACACTGCTTGTGCTTTACACACCACTCCTCCTGGCTTTTCACTACATTCAGAACAGCAACAAAAGGTTTTTGTGGGGGACTGTACTTTAAAAAAGCTTTGAAACAGATTAGCCTGTTTAATGTCAGCCCACGCACAATACTGCATATTATAAAGTGGATGATGAACAAAATGGGTATCTGCAGGTTCTTAAGAGGCCAATTACAAAAGAATACAGAGGGAGGGAAAAGCCTACAAAAATAGTGTGAGAAAGCAACAGCTAAATACTTTCCCTGGACCTGAAATACCAGGTCTTCTGCTGGTGCCCTCACTATTGCTGAGTGTCCTGTGTCTGTGTGATTGTATCTGGTAAGAGGGAGACAAAGTGCTTTCAAAGTAGTTTGCGTGCTTGTTATGAAGCACTTAATTTTGTGGTTAAGTAGAAGAGGTAAAAAGATGAAATGGTTAAAGAAATGTGAAGAATTCTGTACTTCATATTTTAAAAAAAAGTAATAAACACACAATTTTTCATTTCAGCTGGGGGAAAACCTTTTCATTGCCTAAGGTTTATATCAAAAATTTGATGGCCTGACTGAAAGTGCCACAGGACCCTAATCACAGCAGTATTCTGTTCTTTCTGTTGAAAGATCCAGGTTTAATCTCCACCAAAAATATATTCTACCAGACTAGAGAAATCTCAAAATTAGAACTGGAAATTGGGGAAATAAGCAATGTTGGCCATTGTAAGCCTGCTGGCAAACCCAAGCTACTGCAAAACTGGCAGATCACCTTTAAATCAGATGTGCAGCAAGCACAGTGGACAGCTTTGTGCACAGCAGACTCGGTGAAAACAGAGCCCTCAGGAAAGAAAAAGCAGCAGGGGGAGAAAAAGCAGAGGGTATCACAAAGAGGGTGAAGACACTGGCTGCTTAGACAATTCCTTTTCAGGCAGATATATCTCAAGTGGTATAGCAATATGTAATTGGGGAAAGCTTTTAAAGGTTTTAATAGAGTAATTGTGCCCAGCTACATCAAAGCCAGTTAAGTGCTAGAAATAGTAATATTAGAACTAAAATCAAAGGCATTGGCAAAGAAATTACAAACTTGGGTTTTACAGCAGTGAGAATATTCTCCTGGGCTGCACCTACATGGGTGGAGTAAAGAAACTTCTAATACTATTCACTAAAAGAACTGGAAAAAAAAATGTACATGTGCACGGGCAGGGTTGAGTGTTGAAATTCAGAGAAATGCCAAGTGAATAATGGGAAGTGAGACTTGGTTATGTGAAGTGATTCATGCTGAACAGAACTTTCCTCACAATTAAGTGAGAATCCAAAGTGTTTAACTGTGTCTAATAGGTGTTACATCTATGTGGTTTCAAAATGAATGGCTTAATTCTTATTGTTTAAGGGATTTGACTGGATGAAAACATCAGGAGTTCTAGAGCTATGACTTTGTGAATGGGTACAAAAAATTAGTTTCTTCTTGCACTAAACAGTGTCTCTTACTGCATAAATAGAACACTGACTGATTCAGAGCTCCTGCTGGGGACAAGGATTTAATAGAGCGGCCAACTTCGGTCTTGGTATTTTGTTCAATGTTAGCACAATAGGAAATGCTAAGGTGTGTAAAACTATCAGAAGGATAAAAGTTAGTTGCAGTAGTACAGTAAATCCTAGATAATATCCATGGATGAAGCTAAGCTGCATAAAGGAATTGGTCATTGTGGTGAGGCAAGGTCTTTTGGTGGTTGCAGTTGTTTTCTAGTCTACTATTCTGAAATAGCTTATCCCCTGAAACAGTTTCCGCTGTCAAACCTCAGTTGGGATCCTGCATATCCACTGTGATAGACAGAAGTCTAAAAGTGGATCACAACTTAAAAAAAAAAACCAAACAACTACCAACACACTTGACAATGTCTAGTGTGGGTTTACATCTGTTCAAAAGTCAGGCACTAGCATAAACTGACTGAAAATAATGCATCTGTTGAAGTGTGGAGCCTGTTTTTCTTGGCATTTCAAAAGGTCTACTATTTTGGTGTGATTCATCATTTCATACCTTCTTCTTTCATATCATACCTTCTTTACCTGGAAGTTATAGTATTGTATGATGTGCAAGTGATGGTAAATTTGCTGAGGAATTTGAGGTGTGTGAAGATCCTAAGATGAAAAAAAATAAAAATGTCATCTCCAAGAAAATTATATTTTTCATGAAGCAAAAAGGATGCAGTTGTTCACTGTGGTCCTGTGCTACAACCAAAGCCAGGAGGAGGGAAATGGACCCTACTAAAATATCTTCTGTAGGAGGTAGCTGCCCTTATGGTACAGCTTTGAGAGAGCTGAACCTCAAAACACAACACCAGAAGAATACGAAGCTATTTACAGCAACATAGTTATTCTTCTTCAGACGGAAGGGCTCTATCACACTCATTTTGTTTTCACTGTGACTTCTAGGCAAACTAGATCAAGATAAGGGAAATCCCAGCTGCCTCATGAAAGAGTTCATAGCCTGCACCTTGGAATGTGCCTGGGCTGAACTGACTGAAGTGATCCCTGATATCCAAGGGAAACAGTCAGTGAGATTTAGGGATTAATGGGGAAGGAAAAAAAAGAAGAAAGATGGAGAACAGTAAACATTATAAACAACCTTTTTCAGTTTGATCCCCTAGTGGTCTATTTCATATCTGATGAAAAAATAGCTGCTTTCTTGATATCGTACAATAATGGTTTTAAAACAAGAGAATGTTCTGGTATTCTATTCTGCTAATGCCTGCTGGGTGCCTGTCACGTAAGCAGCACCTGCATGTTGGCCTTGAAAAGCCTGCAGTGCCTCCTAGGCTTCTTGTGACAAATGGGAGTTGATACAAGAACAAGATAAATAGTGTAGAAAAATAGCAAGTGATGAACTCTCCTCAGTAACATTTTCTGTAAGCATTTATGTGAGTGTTTTTGTTTGCAAGAAAGTCCATGTGGAGCGGCATATCCCTGGGTGTATGCAAGGGTTCATGCCATGAACCTTTGCAAGGCAATCTCGAGTTCCCTACTCCTGTTTATAAAAGGTTCAGTCAATCGATCTGGGAACAAAAGCAATAGTGTGTGTCTTAGGTGAAGAGTTAGCTGCCAAAGAGCACATGACAAACAGGGCAGCAGGTCTGCATCACAAGGCTGTGTCAGTCTTTGGTTACATTGGGTTGGATTATCTGGGCATGGAGTTCAGCAATGCAGAAGAGCAGATCAGAGGGTTGGACAAGTGGAAGATCTCTGGCGGACTTAGGTTAGTAACATGCTGCTACAGAAAACTCTAGGTTATTTGTTTTGGTTCTTCTTTTTCCTTCTGCTCAAGGGTTTCATTTTTTTGCAAAAGTCTGCTTTCTGCATTCTGATAAAATTATGCCCTCTGATATAGCACTTACCTGGCTTGGAGAGAAGTCCAGAGCTGTGTAATCCCCAAAGGGAGGTACTTTGGTGTCTGCTCACTTTCTTGACCCGTTTGAAGCCAATGACAGGACTTGCACGTTTCCATTTGGTGCACAATGAGTAGATTCCTCTGATCCAAAGCAGTGCCACATCATGCTGCTTGAGGGAGGGAAAATAGGAGAATTAGAAGGGTGGGAGGTAAGTCTTACCAATGTTTTCTGCTGATCTGGTAGAACTACCTCTGTGCCTTTGATGCAGAAATATATTACCTGCAAGTAGCAACTACCACGGTCTGATGCATACGCTTTATGCCCAGTACTAAAAATGATTATTTAAAGACACAGCCTGTGTCATAGGCTAGAGCTCAGGGGCTGTTTGGGCAGCCTGCAGGCTTGCCTCAAGTTATGGGCTCTGCTCGAGGACTGAGAACCTGAGAGTTAACCAGCTAGTTACAGGTCACATGGTACTGTGATACTTAATTCTTTAACAGAATTAGCCTCAACCATGCAAACCTTGATATTCCAAACATTATGAATGACAAATTCATTTGTTTGTAATTTCTTTTTCAAAAGTAAATATTTCTCAACCTCTGCTGAGTAGTGCAATATTTTATTGTGGATAGCTGCAGTTCCTGGTGGCTAATAAGAGCAAAATGTACTATAAACCCAATGGAATGGGTCACAGCCAACAAGGAGGGTGCTGATAGCTGTGAGTCTCACATCTAGATGTCTGTCCTCATAGACAGGTAGCCATTATGGCCCTGTTTATGCTTCTGAAATCTTAGAGTGTTCAAGTGTAAACCCCTGCACACAACAATACAAAACTGGCTCCTAGGAGACCCATCTTACAGCTGATGTAAAGGTCAGCTCTGGGTACCTGTCTGGTAGTACTCACTAAGCAACTTATTTGCCCAGTAAGGCTGCTGGCACAAATTCGGTTAGATTAAAGCTCAAGGACTGCCATGGAACAAAGTCAGCTCCGTAACCACATTTGCACACATACTATTTCCTCACTGTGTTCCCTCCGCCAGCTGCAGCTTGGGATGTGCCAAATACTTCAAGTACAGGAGTCGGAGTATGGGCAGAAGCAGTGTGTTCGGGAGAGGCTGTAGTGTAAGGGTAGGGGCAGGCTATAGGGAAAATGGTAGTGATGGGAGGCACCACGGTGGATTTGACCTCACTCTTACTGCTTCTCACTACAGGTTGGTGATGTTTTTACAAGTATCCTTCCAGCAGCATAGAGTGTTTTGGCATGCTAAGTAACTGATTTCTTTTACATTCCAAATTGCTACCCTGAGAGACATTTGCTCGGTGTGTGTGTGTTTACAACAGATTCAAATATCACCAAGAAATCTCTGTGTAGGGACTGTATATGTTTAAATATAATTCTCAACAATGTGTGAAATAATTAGTCCAATTCATGTTTTAGTTCTGTATTTTTAGTGGCATTGTTAACATTTATTAATAAAATTGAATTCTGGTACTCCTTTCCTGCTGGAAATATTAGAATATTTTAGTAATGTACATCACACTTTAGCCTTAAAGTAAAGTATAGCATCACTTTTCTTCATGTTTTTGTCAAACGAGACAGAACCCATCCAGCCCCAGTTAAAGAGCAAAGTGATTTATTATCATGGGCTACAAGTACTACTTGTGCTAAAGCTTTACCTTGTCGTCAGCCTGAAAGACTATTCCAATTAATGCCGTTTGCACTTGCCATGTAAGCTGCTGAGGGTGATGGGCCTCATTTTCCGTAGTTGCTATTTGATAGCTGGTGCCCGTCACTGAAAATTTAACAGGTCATTCAATGCTAGTCAACAAAAGACCCATGAAGCCTCATTTCACACCAATTACTATTTAGCATACGTACACAAATTGATTTTAAAAAATTCTCGGGGACATCTCCATGCTATAATCTGGCCACATGTGTCCCTGCAGCGGGGAGGCTGGTCTGATAGCAACCATCCCCAGCAGGTCCCGTCTGATGCAGAAACAAGTACCCCTGCTTGCCATCACAGCTCTGTCAGGCCAGGTCTGCCCCAGTGCTATTGAAGCCCCCTGTTTCAAATGGAATGTTTTGGTTTTTTGGCTGGAAAACCTCAGATTTGTAAAGCCTGCAGCATGTAGGGTGCTGGCCCAGCTCCAGCTGTGGGTGCTGGCGGGTGGCCCGGCTGGGGGCTGCTCTGCTGCTCCTGCTACTGTCCCCACCCTTCCAAAAGCCATACCCCCCCACCCCGCCCTTTCTTTTTCTGCTTGTTTTGGACACTGATGCTTTCTTAGATTTCACAATATTTCTTACCATTTTCATGACTGAACTGTGTTACAGATGTTTGTTTAGCACCTCAGGTATTTTCTTTGTGGTAGGAGAGTAGGGGTTTATTATTTGTTGCTATTGATTTTGAATATAACTACTTAACTGCTAAGTGCCAATCCTGAGGTCTCAAATTTCCATCTAAATTGTTCTTTTATTCTCTAGTTTGTACATATAATTTATAGAGAGTGAGGTTTTTTAAAGGGAAACTTTCTTTATCAGTAGAAACAAAAAATCGCCACACCAAAACAACACCACCCCCAAGAAAAAACAGCATGAAAGCATGTGGGTTTGTCCCAGCAGCATAACTTTGAAACAGATCTCTGGAAAATCGGGACAACTGCGGGTGCAAATAATGCTTTGTTCTTACAACGGGAGAATCTGTGCTTTTTTCTTGGTCTCTTTTTTTTTTTTTTTTTTTTTTCCATTTCTAAATTGGTGTGAGAGTGAAGTTGCCTGCAGCGACTGGCGGGCTAAGTATTCCCCGTCCATCTCCTGAGTGTCACCTGCTAAGGTGAGGAGTCTGAAAAAGCCTGGACACATTATGTATGGGTGGCCTTTTGTTTATGACAGACAAAGGCAAAATCCTCTGGATTACTGGAAGATATCATATAACACACAAGATGGAGTTACTATTATTCTTTTCTAAGACATATTGTGTTTCCCTTGGGCAGAGAAAAGAAACTGCAGCCAATCCTGGGAGAGAAGCTCCTATTAAAGATTTATGCAAGCCTGAATTATTTGGCTTTAAACTTTTTTCTCTTTTTAATAAGAGGGATGCTTTCTTTAGGCACAGCATACTGAGGGAGATGGTATCGCTGGTAATCCTTGGCTTAGGCGCAGAGCTCCTAAATGGTTTGAATTAGGTAGAAGATGAGACTCATTTATTTTTTTTCGTCTTCTTTCTTTTTTGTTTCTGCATTTAAGGTTTCACTGCAAAATTTCCCACTGAAATAGCAATTTGGTGGGGTTCCGTCCTCTGCGTGCAAGTCTTTTTAGGCATATTCATTCAGCAAAACAGCTTTGAAGCTGTTGAACTGTGCAAATGTTATATTAACACTTTCTTTTGCAATTATAGACGTTTACTTGCTCTTGTTGAAATAGCTCTTTCGAGGGGAAGGGAAGAAATCAAGAAGTGAAAGTACACAAAGAAATGAAAAAGTAGCCGTGTGGTTGATTTAATTTTTGAAAGAAATCATTTCAACTTCTAATTTACACTTCTCTAAGACAGCGGTTAAGGATAGACAAACAAAGAATACTGGAAGAAATAATTTAATTTTGTTCCTTTGTTACATTAGATCATTTAATTTTTCATGTGTTTGGTTTGCATATGTAGATTTGGCCAATGAGTCCTGCTCTTCTGAATTTGTTAACCGATACCGTGGAAAGCTCCAGGAGGCTTGTGCCCATCAGCCTGTAATTCACAAATTACAAAATGGCAAGTAATTGCCTGAAATAAAGATGACAAATAATGTGAATTAGCTACCAGTCCAGAGGGTTTCAAGCTCCTGTGGCTTGATTAAATTAAGTGTAGTGTGCTTAACTCAGTGGCAACTGATACTTTAGGAAAAAGCCCTATATAATCCAATACAAATTATGATCTTGTTATGGGTTAAGACATCCAATATACTTCATAGAAGAATTTTTCTGTGGCATTCTGCTGGGTCATGGTATAACTTTTATGTAATGTAGTAATTTCTGTGGATAACTTCCACAGAACTCTGATTAATCTCTGCTGATTTACTCTCAAACATTTTAGTTCATGTTTTCCATACCAGCAATATTTGTTCTTTGAATACACTTTACCATGTGACTACTGTATCTGTAGCTGGATTTCTGGTGGAAAGCATAACTAATATTTCAGCATTAACACAGTTTGTGTGCTGTGGCGGCTTTTCTCTTCTGTCGGTGGCTATAATTTCAACAGAATATTTTTCTTCTGCCAGGCTGATGCCAGGAGCATATTTGTGTTGTTACCGTTGCTCAGCAACTGTGATCTCTTCACTAGGTCTGACAGTTGCTTTCTCTCCAGGAGAGCAGAGATGCAAGAAGGACAGATGCATTGATCCTCAACGCATTACCAGATCTTGTCACACACCCACTTTGAAAAGCTGATAGCATCTAATAATCTCACTCAAGGCTCATTTTACACATCGTTGAGCTTTTACAGTTAAACTTAGAAAAATGCATTGTCTTGTTCTGTCAAGGCAGGGAGGTCAATAATTAGGCCGCTTTTCATCCAAAAAAATAAACTATATGCTTTTAAAGAGGCTTGGTCCATATAGAAGGGTGTTTTGTCCCATTTAGAAGCTGCAGACACATTAATATCTGCATTAGTCATAATCAGTGATCTGCACTTTGATTCTGTAGATCTTTGTGTGGCTCAGCTTCTGCTCAACAGTACAAGCCATGGTATCAATCAGAAAATGAGTCGTATTATTGTATTTTAATCCGGGAACAGTAATCTCACTATCCTCATAGGAATCTACTACAGGTGGAAAAAACACTCCTTAAACTGTAGAAGGGATGTCCAAAAGAGAAAAATACAGATGTCTTATTTATATAAAATTAAAATGCTAGTCTGCAGGCAAAGCCAAGAATGAAGAACTTGCCAAGAAATGGAGTACTACTAATAAGTTACTCCAAACCCGGTGACACACAAACCTGCAGAACAATCTGTAAGACTGATCAATAGCCAAAAAGAAAAAAGAGCATTTAAGACTGGAAAGGCCATAGTAAAGAAAGGCGAGTCAATCTGCCAGAGGGTAGGACTTGCTCTGGAGGTGCTTCATGTTGCTCTGACTTCTAGGCTTTGAGTCACAAGGGATGTGCCAGAGGTACCGCATTGAGGTGAAGTGCCAGCAAAAGGGGGTTTGGACCAAATCTGTAAAATGGGTATTGCAAATCACCAGGACCAGACAGCGCTTACCCAGAGCTTAAAGGGACTCTGCACAAACCTGTTGAGCTGTGGCTGTTGGTGCTGGCTTCAGGCTGGCCTTGAGAACAGGGCAGGGGAAGGTGGCAAAGGCAGCCTGAGCCGTCGGGAGAGGGTTCAGGCATCACTGCATGGGTGGCAGGTGTTGAAGTCTGACTTCAAGGGTAAAAACAATATCTGATACAGTTGTAGTGAAGAAGGAAATTAGTGATCACCTCTGAATGTGATAGGAACAGGTAACTCTGGGCTAAGAAACAAAGCAAAGATACTTGACAGAAGTTACTCGTTTTTCCTCATTATTCAAATTATGACTGTTTATTTAAAAGCTATAAACTCTCTGCATGTTTTCCTGGAGAAGCAAAGATGATCTTCCTGTGTTCATTCAGGCAATTTGAATATGCTGAGTGTTTATTATTAGTTAAGTAATCAAAAGCCATGCTCGCTACTTTGTGCTCAAAATGCTGGCAAACTGCCCAAAGTCTTGTTTTGGCACTTACAGGGAGAATTTTTTCCTGTTATTATTCCTATTTCTAGCTGTGCATTGCTCAAAAAATGCTATATCAGGTATTATTACACAGGTATCTTTCTAAAGTCAAAGCAGGACTCGGGTGTCCAGAATCAGGTGCTTGCTGGAGAATGAATAAGCTTTGCTTGTTTAATTCAATGTCATAAATACTATATTAAAATTTGATTACTGGAAACCATGCAGCTGCCTGTGTAGCAAAGCTGCAATAGCACTTCTGTTTGAAGCACAGTTTTCAAATGTGTCTAAAACCCCATGATTTTTGCTTTTTTTTTTTTTTGACTCCCATTGTCTTTAGCCATAGGGTGTCCTATACAACATGGCTAATAACTAGATGCCGCAGATAATTCTTTACATCCTGGGGTTGTTTTAAACTTTAGGGCTCTTTATTCAAGGGAGATGTCTTTCAGCGACCCAATCGGCAAACTATTTCACTTTTCTCTTAGGTTGTTTCCTGGTGAGACAGGAGCAGCCCCATACCACTGGGTAACCGAGAGGTCACAGGTGTGCATGTGTAATAGCTACAAACAAATCTAAAGTAATCTGTACCCTGGTCCCAGTTTCCACCAATGAAACCTAACTGGTAAGCCTGCTGTGGTTCATTGGTTGTTTTGGGGATTTCTTAAGTGTCCATTGCCAGCAGGATAAGGCAGGCCCTTCCTCTGTACATACAAAGAAAGGATGGGCAGTCAGCTAGAAGGTGACACAGGTCAGTAAAACAAAGTGGACTTTATCCATAGGTAGCCTGGCTTAAGTGTTTTTGATTGTTGTTAAGGCAAAGGGGGAGGACTGGAAGGAAAACTGTGTCATGGTTTAGAGACACTTGCAGGAATCTCCCTCTTTGAAAGTTCATGGAAGAAGAATGGAATAAAGTATGCATTTCTCTGCCTGGCAAAGTAGGCTGCTCGCGGTGGCTGACTCCCGGTGCTAACTGAAGCTGAGAAGTGGGGTGGAGGTGGACTTCAAAGGGAGGTCATGTGAAAGGCTGACTCTTTGGAGGCAATTTGCAAGGTTTGAAAGTGTGCTTTCCCTGGCGCTCATCTGCACTCACGCTGTAAATATTTCAAACTAGCATGGAAGCTGATAGATGAGGAAACATCCCTTAGGTGTTGCACAAAATGTATATGGCATTACTCACTGTATTTGTGCCTAAATGTCTCTGAGTTCCTACAGTTCAGACGAGAGCCCTGAAAAGACATAGCTGTTAGCTGGAAGTGCTTGCCTACTGCTACTTTTTTTCAACTTTTAGATTTTATTACTCAGCCAGTTTCATATCTGTTAGGTCAGCTTGTTAACTCATGCAGGAGTTCTTGCTGGCCTGCATTGTCTTCAACCCTGAAGTTGCAAAGCTGTAATGGCAGTAGCGGCCTCTCCTTCTCATGGATGTATCGGAGATATTTGTTTTTCTCCATTTGGCTTGCAGTAATGTGTGTGAGCTACTCAGTGCCTTGCAGGCTTAGTTCAGGGACAAACACTTTTCTTGTGAACATTACTGTGGAAACTACAAGGTAAAAGTCCTTGCTTTGACGTCAAGGGCAGAACAGCTCAATCCCTCTCTTCAGTCATCTCTACATTGCTCTATAATGGCTTCAGGCATGGTCAAAAGATTTAGTAGTGCACAGAAACAAAATTCTGGGAATACTTACAATTATTTTAATATTGGTGATGTTCCCTATTAAACACTGAAAAATATGTGGGTTCCTGATTTAGGGATTAAGGGATTATATGTGATTATTGCTAATATACTACTTATTGAGTTGTCATATGTGGCTCAAGTCTTCTACATCAATAAATAAATATTTAGAAAAGGTAAATGAAAATAGATATTTCATAAAAACAAAAAAAAACCCACATCCTATTGTGTGGGCATGTGTAGAATAAAACTTTTTGGCAAGGTATCTGAAAGGCTGTACCTGGAATCCCTGCTGACTGCTCTGCTCCACACAATGAATATTTTGTTTATCACAGTTTAAGGAATGATAAAGTAGCCTGTGATTGAGCTCTGGTGTTTGTTTATCTGTATTATAATTTGAGGCATGATGTTGTTAGGCTTAAAGACTATGTTTAATCTGTGTTTATTCTTCTTATGACTTGATGTATTACTCAATAGCTCAGTGTATTATTAGCTGATGTTAATGGAGGTATTTATTGCTGTTTGAGCTTTTTCATCTTTCAGGTGGTTTGCTTATGTTTCAGGCAGGGCTTCTGCTGCACCACAGAAGCTGGTTTTAATTCATTGAAAGCATATGTCAATGTGGAAAACCTTATGCATTATTACATAAAATAGATATCTAACTTGTATGATAGAAATTATAGTTTGAGATAAACCTGTGAAAATCCTGTGGTGGTGTTTGGTTGTTCTTTTTAAAAGGCAGGAGAGTAGATCACAAAAATTAGCGAAATCATACCTAACAAAATGGTGTCACATTGCAGTAAGGTTCTCAAGGTAGCATTTAAACCAGATCACTGATGCTCAGAAACAGCCATCTAAAAGCAGAATTTTGTTGTCAAGTGTGAAGAGGGAAACAAAGAAAAACTACTGTATAGCATAGCTATATTTTTATCCTATCTATTCCTAATGTCTAACAGGGAATGGCACTGGACTACTGATATAGTTGTGTTTATTCACATCACTGTGCAGAATACAATTTGTGAAATACAGCTTTGATTTTAAGTTCCTATATACCTTTCTATCTCTAGCTATAGCTCCTAACCACCTTGCAAATCATGTGGAGGAAGATTCAATGTGTGCTATTTGTGATTCCTAATTATGATTTCCCTACTTCAACATAATTTTTAGTGATCTTTGATGCTGTCATTTTCCTCTTCATCCCCCGATCCTCACTACACTAAAGTATTTTTGTATGCATTCTTTTCAAGGAAACAATCTTTTGGCAGCTGAACTGGCCGATTTCTTATGAATAATAGGCAAAAAGTGTCCCTAGATGTTTAAATTACATGCACAATGTTTTGGGTGGGGAGTGGGAAAGTAAAACTACTGAAAATGAGGTTTTTGCCATCTGTAAATAACTAGAAATGAACAGTAAATTTTTCATTAACCAGTATATGTCAGATCTCCTGGGCTAAAAACCACAGGAGCCAAGGTACCATTTCCTTCCTCCCCACTCATGTGCCTCCTTATCTCTTTGAAGCCTAGGAAAGCCTAGGGAGATTTAGATATACCCTCAGAGCAGGTGTTATGGGTTTGTCTGGCAAGGTTTTGGTAGTGGGGGGCTATAGGGGTGGCTTCTGTGAGCAGCTTCCCCCATGTCTGATAGAGCCAATGCCAGCCAGCTCTTTGACTGACCTGCGGCTAGCCAAGGCCAAGCCAATCGGCAACGGTGGTAGTGCCTCTGTGATAACACATTTAAGGGGAAGAAAAAAAGCTCCAGTGAAACGGCAGTGAAGAGATGAGTGAGACAATGTGAAAGAAAGAACTCTGCAGACACTGAGGTCAGTGGAGAAGGAGGGGGGGAAGAGGTGCTCGAGGTGCCGGAGCAGAGAGTCTTCCCCTGCAGCTCATGATGAAAGACTATGGTGAGTCAGGCTGTCCCCCTGCAGTCCACAGAGGTCCATGGAGGAGCAGAGATCCACCTGCAGCCCAGGGAAGGGACCCCACACCGGAGCAGGTGGATGCCCAAAGGAGGCTGTGACCCCATGGAGAGCCCACGCTGGAGTAGGCTTCTGCCAGGACCTGTGTACCCATGGAGAGAGGAGCACAGGCTGGAGCAGGTTTGCTGGCCAGGCTTGCAAGCTGGTGGAGGACCCATGCTGGAGCAGCCTGTTCCTGAAGGACTGTACCCTGTGGGAAGGACCCACGCTGGGGCAGTTCAGGAAGAGCTGCAGCCCGTGGGAAGGACTCACATTGGATAAGTTTGCAGAGAACTGTCTCCCATGAGAAGGACCCCACGCTGGAGCAGGGGAAGAGTGTGAGGAGGAAGGAGAGGCAGAGACAGAATGTGATGAACTGAGCATAACTACCATTCCCTGTCCTGCTCAGGGGGGAGGAGGTAGAGAATCAGGAGTGAAGCTGAGCCTGCAAGGAAGGGAGGGGAAGGGGGAAGGTGTTTTAAGATCTGGTTTCATTTCTCACTATCCTACTCTGATTTGATTGGTGATGAATAAAACTCCCTTTTCTCCCCAAGTTCAGTCTGTTTTGCCCATGACAGTAATTGGTGAGTGACCTCTCCCTGTCCCTCAAGCCTTTCATCATATTTCCTCTTCCCTGTCCAGCTGAGTAGGGGGAATGACAGAGCGGTTTTGGTGTCACCTGGCATTTATCCAGGCCAAACCAAAACAGCAGGTAATAGTTGTACTCATAGCACAAAGTTTTATTATGCTGTTGGACTCCCCATATTCATTCAGGTCAAAGTCCTTTTTGTTTTAATGCAGGTGACAATATTGCCAGAATTCATCACTGAAATAGCCAAAATCTGGATAAAACGTAGTAAAAATAAATGTTATCAATAATCTTAACAAAAGGTGGGACTATTTAGTAGTCCAAATGACCCAAATAATGGCATAACTGATGTTTAGCAGATACTTTTTTCTTGGCACTGCTACGTGAATCCCACAGAGATGTCCTCGTAATTATGAACAGGGTACCAAAGCTGTGCTGAGATAAACCAGGCTCCTGTTACAAAGGAACCATAAAGCAATAGGTGGATATGTCCTTCATAGTTCTTTCCTTTTTAACAGCTTGTGTTAACACTTCATAGTAACAAAAATCCCATCAACTTTTGTTAAAAGACATTTACCAATGCACCACAAACACTTTGGAAATACTAACTAGAAATTTCAGAAGGAGTGTCCTGGTTTCATCTGGAATAGAGTCAATTTTCCTCTCGGTAGCTGCTGTGTTTTCGATTTAGTACAAGAAGAATGTTGATAACACTGGTGTTTTCAGCTGTTGCTATGTCATCAAGGACTTTTTCCAATTTCTCATATTCAGCTGATGAGCAGGTGTGCAGGGGCTGGGAGGGAGCAGAGCCAGGCAGATAGCCAAGCTGGTGAATGGAAATATTCCATACCATGGACGTCATGCTCAGTTTATGAATGGGCGTTGGCCGGGGGGGGGCGAGAATTGTCTTTTTTCCTGGGAGTTTGTCTTCTCTTTCGTGGGATTTCGGGTTTTTTTTTGGAGTTTTGCGAAATCTGCAAAATATGTGAGTTGCGAGTATGCTCAGATATTGACTGCAAATTGGTGATCAGGTGGTGACAAAATTGTGTATAGTGTATATGGCATATTTGTTATTATCATTAGTAGTAGTAGTATTGTCATTAGTATTTTTTCCTTTGTCTTATTAAACTGTATTTATCTCAGCTTGTGAGTTTTCCCTTTTGTCCATTTCTCCTCCCCATCCTGCTGGGGGGAGAAGGGGAGGGGTGACCAAGGGGCTGTCTAGTGCTTAGTTGCTGGGTTAAACCACGACAAGGGGGAAAAGTGCACAGAAAATGCTGGTATTTACCTGCCACCTGGCATAACTGAAACTTTGCCTGTTTTTGTGGTCTCAGAAAAATCCCAATTTTTTGCACTGAAATTCTCAGGAAAAAACACAGTAACTTTTCATGCACTCAGCTCAGTTTCAAAGGATCTCCTTAGGTTTCTCGGAAGGTCTGAGTTTGTAGTCCAGAAAAAATGCTCTTGGTAACCTTTCATGCAAAGTATGGATGCTTTATGCACTCATGACTGAGAAGTTTCTCCCTTAATTTAATCTCTGTACATGGTAATTTTACCAGTACCTCTGTCTTGCTTAATTTTGAAAGCTGCAGCAGGCTTGCTGAGTTTAGTGAAAGACAAGTGAAGCAGTTGTAATGCCGGGACTACCGCTGTGGCTTGGAGGAGACAACTGACTGTGTGATAAGGCATGCAGAGCGACTGCTATGTTGTCACCAGCCAACACTCTGTGTGTTTGTGGAGTGGGGGAAGGGATGTGTTGGAAAAATTACAGTTGAACTTAAGTAGGTGTCAGGAGGTTTTGTTTGGGCATATACCAAAGCCATTGATTATGAAGAGATTTACTGTTCAAGGCTCTTTATTTACAATATAACTGAAGTCAACTATTGCAGTACTAAAGCAAGGACTGTGATTTTTAGAGGTTTTTAATGGACTTCTGTGGAGTGGCAAGTATAAACTTTGAAATAACATTGGATAAGAAAGGCAATATCCTTTCTTTCCACGTATTTGTAGTGTTGCATTCTGCTCTCTGTTACACAAGGTATAAATCTGGAGTTAGCTTCTTGATGTTCAAAGCACTGATCCCCCATGCACACCAGTGTAACCAACAGCAGAAATGGAGCTAGGTAACTTATTACACTTTTTAGAGGTTGGGTATATCCTACCTGCTGCCTCTTTCCAAAGTTATCTTATTAGCTAGCTTCATCAGAGTCTCATGTGTCACTTTCAGTGCAATCTTTGTTATTTTTTTGTTTACAGTATATGCTTCTCTCACAGGCCATACAAGTAGATTTTACAACACCAGAAAAAAGTGCCAAGTTCTTCAGACTGATGCTAGGGAGGAAGATAATGTTACACTGTACCTGTGGCAACACTCCTTCTGATGCTACCAAAAATATGTAAATACATATTACTGATTCTTTTAGTTTGTGGTTCTTTGGTTCTTGGGGAGAAGGGCAGCGAGGTTGGAAGATAAAAGCAGGATAAGCAAGCAGGTGACGGGGCTGTTGCAAAATGGTATCACTGGAAGATAATGCACTGGTGAATTGCAAGTAGTGACAAGTAACATCCTTCAAGATCGAATGTGGCTAGGGAAGCAAGACCATGATGAAACACTAAAAAATGGAGTAGTAAAGAAACCAAGTGAAACGATGCATGTGTATCCAGGGGTGTCTCAATAACTAGCTAAGGTGCTAACCATATCCTGAAAGTCATGTTTCCATCAGTTTCGGCATGGCTTTTTCATAAGTTCATGCACGTTTTTTAGCAATTGAAATAGTTAAGAAATATTCTTCATACTAGGTAGACTGCCAAGAAAGCCATTTTGTTTTTTTCATGCATAAAATATGCTAGCAGTTAACCAGTTTTGGTGGACAGAAAGGCCTGGACCTCATCTCCCTGACATGCCAGAATTGAGTAGAGCAGAAAGAAGTCTGTAAAACACAAAGCAGCTTCGGCAGATGGCCGCTATGCACGCAAAGGAACAGTACCAGGTATAGCTGCTACTGCCTCAAATATTTCCAATATTTCTCTAACACAGCATTATCAATTTGTGGTTTACCTATATGGCTTCCATGCCAAGACTCTCAAGACAAAGTGTCTGAGTTTATTTTTTTACTGAGGCTTTTGCCATTATTTCATGTGTATAATTATGTAAAACCATGGATGGAAAACATCTTTAACATCAGTTTATGTACAGATGGATGTTACACAGTTTGTCATCCATACAAGAGCAGAAAGGAAGAACATTGTACTGAGGCAGCCCTTCTGGTTGGTATTAGTATTTGAAATAATTTCATTAAAACACTATTCACGATTAATCTCAGTGTATACCACAGGTAACTTAATTTTATATGATTCCAGTTTAAAACTAGCAGCCAATGCTGAGCCAAACAGTGTAGACTTAGTCAGCTGATAGGAGTTGCTGATATGAAGGTAGGTGTGTGTAAGTGTTCTTCCCACAGTAACAGAGGAGTTGAAGTTATGTTGCTAACTACTTATCCATAAGCCTTTTGGGAAAAATAGCAATACTTTATGTAAAGTGTTATCTGTGTTTGCAACTTATTATTTAGGTAGCATCTGTGTTAATACAGTCTCAGATTTTTCTAGTGTATAAGTGAGAGGGATGGGTTAATCTTCTGGAGAAAACAGGGTGGTTCAGCTCTCACAAATTGCGTGATTTTATCAAACAGGCAGCGTGCTCCCTTTGTAATGAACGGAAGAGTTAGATTTTTTTTTTTTTGGACTCTAAAAGACTGTTATGTTTCAGGACTTAGAGGAGGAAGAAGGAAACCTTGTAAAGAGGCTGCAAAGGTGTAAAAAGCTGTAAGCGGAAAGAAGAAAGGACAAATGATTATTCTCCTTTGCAAATGAATGAGGAAAAACAAAGGCAAGCAGGGAGAGCTTGGGTTAGGTGAGAAAGTGTAGTATAATGGGGAGGGGAGGAGGAGGAGTGATCATGTGAGTTTGCCCTCTCACTTCCTTAATCTTCCTCTCTAAATACTAGCTTTTTCTCTAATGTGTACCTCTAAAAGCATTAGCCACTTGTTCACTGGTTTCAGTATGTGAGAGAAGAAAGGAAAAAAACTTTCATCTTTTCAGTAGGTTATAGGTTCAGGAGGTTACTCAGGTCAGTTCGCTGGTGCCAATTATTGTTCACAGAGAAACTGTTAACCTCAGCCTAATGCAAGAAGCGGACAACTTAATCTATTTTAAAAAGTCATTTATTACTGTAGGGTGACTTTGACAGGTATGGCAGAGTTAGTGGTAAAAGACTAGGCTCTTCTGGTCAACAGCAAAATACCAGTTGCTTTCAGGGTGCCAGGAGTGCATGTCACAGGTTGAATATTGGCTAGGGAAATCTGAAGTAACCTTTCAACTCCAGAAGCCTTTCATTATAGGAGAAGTCCAATGCATTTTGGAGCAACAGTTTGGGATACCTTGCTCTGCTGCCATCTTCATGGTCCATAAATGAAGACTTCATGCTGTTGATCTGGTTTCTCTCAAAAGAATTAAGCTCTCTTTTCCCCGTTGAGCACATGGCAAAGTAAATAGATTAAACTGTACAAAAGTGAGAAAGTAATAGGTGGCAATAGCAATGCTTAGTCATTCTGCATTCACTGGTTTTTGACAGTCCATAAAAAATGAAGAATGAGGTCAACAGGAATGCTGAAACCTTTCTGTTGTGGTGTACTGTTAATGATCCTCATGGTGATCATCTTATTGATGTTACAGGCAGTTTCAGCATTGGCTGTTCAAAGCTGAAGAAAAGGTAATTAACCACCTACTCTCCTGTGGTTATGCATGGCCAGTAGATAAAGGATTTCTACACAACTTGAAACTTCGTAAGAAGAAATAGATCCTTTTCACCAATCACTTAAGGAAACAAATACAATTTGTTTAAATAGTAATAACCTGCCTCTCCCCCCCCAACCCTACCTTAAGAAATTTCCAAATGCAACCCTATAGGTCCTGTTAGCTTTTTGTACTAGAGTACCAGGACTCCTCTCAACAGCTATTAAACACCAGACTACACGTTCCAGTACATATTAGACTACTGTTCTGTGCTCAAATATAGGATGTCTTCACTTTGATCACTTGTCACTTGCACAAGCACGAACACTGCCCTGCCAAGGTTTGAGAATGAAACAATCCTGTTGAATCTACTACTTTTTTTCTAGGTCACAAGTAGTCTTACACACTACAGTTGCAGTATGCTGCTACAGACTTGACTAATGGATGAAAATTTAAGCATATTTAGTCTTGTTACTTATAATTCATTTTCATGTCTGTGAACTGGTACTGAGTTACTCAGAGGACTAAGTTTAATAATAAAAGGAGTCCAAGTGATTAGGGGAAAAAAGGAGTTCTTTCCCAAGGTAGGTAAATAAGAGCTGTCTGAAAAACAGGAGAAAGAAAGTGTTTGAATTTTTGGAAAAAAAGAGATGTAAAAAAGGGAGAAGGACTGCTTGTGCTGGACAACAATAATAAATCAAGAAACAATTGGGCATAAGTTCAAAAGAAAATAGTTAGAGAAAGATTCGCTGGTAAGCTCCAGCAGCTTAGCTCTGGTAACATGGACTGGCCATAAACTCAGCTTTACCACTCCTAGTAAGTCCAGCTTGCAGCTGCTTTGCATCATCCAAGTGCTGCAAACAGTTGCAGCAAGCCTGTTGCAGCATACAAGTGAATCCAGCCCCTTATGTAGTTAGATAATGCTTTTTTCACACAGTGTAAGGGCAGTCTTGGTACAAATGTGCAAGTGACAGCTTGAGAAATGAGCACAGTTCTCACCTTTTTATAAATTATGCAAGTTTCTGCTTGCAAGAAGGAGCGGGGAGCGAGTGTAGTTGGGCACTGCATTTTTGTTTTGGGCTTCCCCACCACCACTACCTTGTCCTGCCAGGGAAGCTTGGTCTGTCTCAGTCTCACTCTCCTGCATAAAGACTGGCATGTAAACGTGCTGAACTGTATGGGGTAGCTATGTCGCAGGCAAATATCAAAGAAGGATCACAACAAAACCACCACCTACTTTCTTCTGTAACTTGCAGCAGGCTGAGTTCGTATATTAGTCCTATATGCGAACACAGTGTGCCCCATTGTCAAGCCTTTCATTTTTATTTTTTTTTTTGCCTTTTAAGACCTTTTTTCTTGTGACACTCTCGTGTCCTTGCCAGTTGTCTTTGTTTCCACCCCACACATGCACTTTTGTACCCACTGGTCCATTGTCCTATTTTTGACACAAGCTGACAAAGAGCTGAAGATCTCAGAAATGATGCTTGCACAAGTCTTATGAATCCGTGAGGAACAGTTATGGGAACAAAATGCAAAACTAGCATTATATTTCCACACCACTCTTAAAAAGATGCAGTGGTGTGCCTCATTACCCCTTATGAGGGGCAGCTACTGTCTCATTGATGGACAGAGCTGGTTCTGTCCAGCCACAGCATGGATGTTGCTTGCCCACTTGACAGCTACAACTTTTGGAATGGAAGAGGTGTTGGGGGGACAATGCTGAGTCTGGGAGTCGTTACAGAAGATGTAGAGCACAAATTTGTAGGAAAACAGGCTTTACCAGTCCTCCATATTATGGAATGGTTGGATTGATATAATGTCTAAAATAGCCTCCTTCTTCCATACAGTATTTTAATCTAAATCAAATTTTTTGAACTGAAAAACAAGAAAATATGTGGATTTCATCCTTCCTGCTTCCGGTAGCTCTTTCTGTGGTTGTGGACTTTAGGTTGTGTCGTTCATTGCCAAGAACAGAGAAGAAGGCTCAGCTCTGCTGTGTGAAATAGTAACAGGAGAGTTTCCTGAAAACATTGGTGAGAATGTGGCACCTTGTTCTTTGCAAAGGCCAGGAGTGTGCTGACTTTACTTACATTTATTAGCATGGTGCTTGACAAGTCGCACTTACAGCAATATAGCTGTAAGCAATCTTGAGATTCAGTGCTGCTTGTATGACAACACTGCGGAGACTGTCGTTGCCATGTGTGACCTATACAAAGCTGCAGACAGTTGGTTTTTTCAGTGTTGCTGTGTATAGCGTGCTGGTGTGCATGTGTAGCATCTAGTAGGAGAAAACACTTCTACCACAGCCTTTTACTAAAACATCTATTATGATTTTTAAAATAAAATTATAGGTGGTACATAAGCATTCTCATTACATACTTATCTTGTGAGATGAACTTTCATTCATTTAAAAACTTTCTGAAAAAAAAAATTCTTTCTTTTTTCATTTGAAAACTTTCTGAAAGTCTGTCTGAACCCCTAAATGTCCTTACCTTAAGTTAACCTTACCATTTATTAAATGATGTGGTCTTTTCTCTTTTGTTTGTATGTGGATTAGAAGCATAGAACAGATCCTCATCTCCTCAATATTACAAGCTGAACAGAGACTACGAAGGTGTCTGCTGTGGATACTTTTGAAATGGGAGGTTTCCCTTGCACTAGTTTGCAGCGCAGACACACCTGCACAGATGTGGCTGGCGGACCGAGCCCCACGCTATCCCATAAACACCCGGGGCAGCAGATCATATGCCAGGGCAAAAGGGCAGGAGTGATTGAGACAATATGTGATTTGACTGTCCTCACCTGGTAATCATTCTCTACAGAAGGATACACAGTTTTCTTTACCCCGAAGTGGTGCTGAGCTGGTGTCAGGAGTGGGGAGATGTTATTGGCTTGGTGACAAACCCCTGTGCCTCCTGTAAACACCGTGAAACCAGAATGCACTCCATGCTCTGCTTCTGCAGCTCTAGCGCACTGCTGCACTCGCGTTGTCTAACCTGAGCTTTTAAAGCCGCCGGTAAACAAAATTGTAACAGTTACGTGTACAAACCCCAGTGGGCTAGGACTTTGAAGGAAAAGCTGTGGAAGCACGGAGGATCATTAATTTTTCCCATGGTGTTTGACTCAGCATGTGATCTTTTGGCCAGGAAAATACTTGAGGCAATGCAGTTACTAACACTTCTCCCAGAGGCTGTCATAACCATGCTTTAGACACTGAGTCACAGATGTTTACTAAATCATCATCGCACACCCTGGTTTCTAAGAATTACAGAGAGATGGGTTCAGCAAGACTTATTTCGTGAATGGCCCTGTCTGATAGCAGACACCCCGTGTATAAATTCTCCCCATACATTTTCCTAGAGTTCAAATTACAGCGCTTGATTAATTGATTTGACTGAAGAGAATGTACCAAGTAAAGTTCAAATGGAAAGAGTAAGCAGCTGGACACATGTTCACTTTCTTTCACAGTCTTGTTAGTTAATTTTGGCTGATGATTTCATGCAAACTGTGGTACTGAAGTGTATTCACAGCGCTGTCTCAGTGAATACAGATAATGTTCCTGAGCTGTTGGAAGTGTGAAATACATTTCGTGTAGGGCCAAATTCTATTCCTGTTGTTATCTGTGGGAGAATTGCTGTGCTTTCAGGGGATTGGTATTTGGCCCTTGAAAGTTTGGGGGGGTTTCTGCTAGAAATGGCTATTCAGAAAATTTCCACTGCATCAGAAATGTTCTGTTATTGCATATATAAAATTCCACTCAACAGAATGATTTTTAGCAAGCTTGGATGAGTTTTCTAAACCTTTCAGACACAACACTTGCTTTAAAATTTAGGCCCATGCTCTTTAAAGGAAGCTGATATCATTGAATTTCCAAGCAGTAGGAGATTTGCTACCTTTCTGTACTATAAGAAAGCTTCCTCTAGAAGTCCCAAATCTAAAGCTGGCAAAGCCTGTGATATATGTGTGATAACTCTTTGGTTTAAGTTTTCATTGTGTGCTATCAATAGGCGGAAACAGACTTTACTGAATTCAGAATACTGACTAGCCCTGAAGTCCTTTAGTAGTATTTTCTTACACACACACACACACACAGATTTTTGCGTTCAGTGCAACTCACTAGCACATGAGAATAATCTTCTGCATCAGGAAAGGTTTAGACACTTCTATAAATAATTCTTTCCTAACACATAAGAATGTTACCTGTGTAGTACCAGCCCATAGCCATGTTTCAGGGGGCTAAGCTAACCGCTGTCAGGAGGATGAAGCAGAAGCTCCCCTTTCCAAAGGAGAAAGGTGGTGTTGTGGAGAGGCACCATGAGAGTGAGTGAGCAGTGGGCTGCCAGGGACGTCCCGTCTGTCACACTGATGCTATTCTGCCTGCAGAGGTCAGACAGGGATGTGTGGACAACAGCCAGTCTCTTCCTCGTGCACATTGCACAAAACCTCTGTGAAACAATATCAGCATTAACTACTAATCTCATTCAAGGTAATGAGGTCTGAGTAAAGAAGAGTTTTAAAAAACAAAAGACCAGCAGAGGCTGGAGAAGCAGCTGTGGGTCCTCTAATCATGCTCCAGAACTATCAACCTGCCATTCAGCTGCATGAAATAATTTTTCCCTCCAGTCTTAGCAAGTTTTTTTTTGCTGTTGGAGACTGTATTCCTTCTTGGGCACTTCTTGTGGAAAGACAAAGGATGCTTTTGCTCCGACAGCAGAACATAAGTTAAGGTTCACCTTCAGAAACAAAATTCAGTGAAAGATGTTTAGTAGACCACACCTGCTCTAAATTAATGCCCAAGTCAGAGTTTACTTTGAAATTTTAGCAATAACATATTATCACATCCTCCTCAGTGTCTCTCTCCAGCCTGGTCTTTGGTGATGTGCAAATACAAGTTGGCCTTGTAGATCAGCAAAATTGTTAATAAAAATGTGTTTCTTTGTAAACAAGTAGTAGAAGGTACTGTGTAACACTGTTCTGAAATTGCAGCACTGCTGATGTGATAGCTGCTTGGAAGGGGTCTTCTTGAAGATCTTTCTCACTCTTTACTACCTTTTTATGTTTTGTAACAGGAATGGTCAATAGGAATGGGAAGGTTCAGACTTCGCTTTAATATACTTTCTGTGGTTGCAAAGGAGAAAAATCTCCAGCTTCTCAAAGGGTTAAAAATTTTATGAAAACTTCTCTGAATTTTGGATGTATGAAAATAGCTCATGAATCAATCTTGATAAAGCCCACCTTCTGCACTGCCATCACTGCAGCTACATGGACCCGCATTGCAGACTTCAATCAGCCCGTCTCTGGATGTTAGGGAGCCCTACAGTTATACAGAGTAGGTATTGGGATGTCATATTTTAGGGTACTACTGCACCTTTCCTGTAGGGTTGAGTGTCTCCAGAAGGTAGATCATTGCACTTAACTAGGACACGTATTTAGATGAAACAATCTGCCCTTCCTCCTCTGTAAACTAGAGAAGAGGCATGAAAGATTAGGTGAGTCAAACTCCATAGTAGTTATGCCAATATAGTCTCTTACATGGTCATGGCTAGGTTTGCAGCTGGAGGTGGGGCTACTGTGAAGCTGCAAGACTTGCAGCAGTCAAAGCCTGAACCTGGTCTAGTCCTCAATAGGAAAGTGAAGATATAGAAATTAGGAGTTGTATCTGATCTAGTGTGTCATGCTAGATTTCATTCCAAAGGCGGGTTTCAAAAATCATTGACTGCTTTGTTTAAAACACCTGAGCACTTTCCATGGAGCTCTGAGAAGTGTTTGCAGCTGTAGGTGGTGGGTCAACTGTTCCTCCCATGGACTGCAATGCTGCGGGAGGACTGGCAGCAACAAAAAAGGTGTTGTCAACCTGGACAGATTGATACAAGGGATTTGACCTCTTTAAGTGCTAGAAAAGGGAAACCAAAACTCAAACATAGCATGCTTGTTAGTCTTTGTGTCAGATCAAATAATACACGCCTCTATAGATCGAAGTATATTAATGGATTTGTGTGGTTAAAAGGAAAAAAAAAAAACACTTAAAAAAAGAAAGATGACTAAAATATGTACATGTAGCTTGACAGTATATTTTCTTTTAGGAAAACCTGGAAGAAAAGCAACATTTATGCACACTAAGCAGATGTTTATGATTAGTTCTTAGTTAACATCACCCAGCTGGCCACGGATGGCTTTATGGAGGGCAGAGCATTTGAGAATGTCACGTTTATATAAATCAAGAACATGGCAGTTGTGATACTGGGGCAAAAGTGCTACATTTCCCACTTTAGGTAACTCTTTCAAATCACATCATAGGACAGTGAAATAGACTGTTGTCACCGACACACTGTTTCCAGTTTCCTGTAATGATATGATGTGTATGTCTATGTATTCAAGTTCATTCAGAGGATTAGACATATGTATGTAATATGTGCATCTCTATCTGTAAACACTGTCATATCTGAGAAATCAATAGGTAATAAAACATTAGAGGTGTTCTAATTATATTTAATAAACTATTAGTTTAGAATATACTTAATCGTAAATACACTGGCTTGAATATAATCTACTAGTAATGTATAATTTTGATAACATTACTTTTCGGGTCAGGAGATGGACTATGATATTTTAGCAGTGAGAAGCGTTCATTAAACTGTTTTCCTGTTTATGGAAAGCATGCCTTTACAGGATGATTATCCACTGATTGCATGGGCAATGATTTCATGTGGGGATGTAAATAATAATTTTGTGCACAATATATCTGCTTTATCTCTAGTCATAAAGTTGTTATGAAGTGGACATATTTCTAGAAATACATAGAAAGTATTTGGCTCCTAGTTTATAACATATATTAAGCCCAAACTGATTCTACTGGGTGAGAAGGATGAATGAATCTGTCACTTGTTTCTTGATGAAGTTTTACCCTCTGTTCAAAAGAGTTCTGTAAATTTTCACTCTATGTAAAACTTATAAATGTTCGTGATGCTAATTCCAACCAGAAAAAAAAGTGTCTTGATTTAACTCAGTAAATGTTTGTCAGGCTTTTCACGTAGGTTTCATCCTGTGCTTGGCCCTTCTATTTTCAGATGAATTCTTGACTCGGTTTCTGTATCTATTAAACAAGAATATTGATATTTCATATGAAAGCAAAATGAGCTATTATAATGAAAGCTATTGCAAATGTGTGATAGATTGTTCAGCTGAGATGTACAGAGAAAGGCGCAGGGGAGAAAGGTGTGTAGCTGAGAAGTTTTCTTCTACAACTCATCATTTCTCAGTTTCTTTGGAGAAAATCTGGAGGAGAGCACTCCTCCACAAATTGAATCAAGGCTACTTAACTACTTCCAGTAGTCTTCCAGCTTGCTTTGCTATTAGTCTGTTATATAATCGCTATCCACATTCATAAGGTCTTTCCTCATCAATGTTAAAGTTTACACAGACTCTTCTGTCACAAAAAAGAGAATTACTAAGATATTTTGTGAGTCTTACCCACCTACATATAGACAAATACTAATCAACACTGAGCAACAAATTACTGCTAAATCTTTAGCTCCTTATGTTAAGCCAGCCACTTATTCTCCAGCTTGCAGAATACAGGGTCTGGATCACAAAAAACCCATAGTAGGGGCAGTTAAACTGAGAAGTGGCAATGACCCTTGTTTCGCGCACAAACGCACTTTCGTTTTGTACAGACAGACTTGCATTGACCCCACCAACCTGGATTAATATTAGGACACTGAAAAGAGTACGTCCACATATCAAAATGTTTTCAAATTCTTTTTAAAAAATATATAGCTGAAAATGGCAACTTCTTTCTCTAAAGTTCAAAAGTTCATGTATTTTAAATTTAGTTGGCTAATTTTGTATATAAAATGAAAAAGGACAGAATGACTTTTTGACTGTCAGGTATAAAGATCATTATGTTCAGCCTGATTTCTACCAGCTGTTATTTGTTTTTGGTTTTTTTCTGCGTAGTCAAAGAGCTTCATGTCCTCCCTCTGAAATGTGGGAGAGTTTTGGCTATTGACTTCAGCAGCAGCAGGACCAGACCCTTCGTTATTGATGCTTTCTTCAGGCATTCAGAAAGAAAAATGTTTAGATTCTGTTGGAGATATAACCTTTTGGAAAAGTTTGTCTCTATCATAAATATTAATCACAGTGCAGTGGTTGGTCTATAATGTTCAACAGATGGGGTTTAAATGGCTGTAAGGAGTCTGCTGTTATCAGTCCTAAACAACTAATTGCTGTCCACATTAGAGCATTTACTTTGTTTTATGGTACTTAGATTTTAACGCTCTGGCATCAGAGGTCCTGTGGTGCATTTCCACACCGTAGAACAACTTTGCCATTGCTATGTGGGAGCTCAGCCCTGGCTGCTGTGAGTACACTGGTGCCTGTGTGTTGGAGGTCCTCGCACTGGGAACCCATTTTTTCCCCTGCCTCATCAGGCCACCTTCCTGGAGGGATCTGAAGTGTTGCTAGTGGCTTGGTGAAGGGTCCTTGGAAAGGGCCCTCTGCTATGCAGGCTTGAAAACCCCTCAAGCTCAGTGGTGGGAAGTGCTGGGGGAGAATGAGTTCAGTAAATGGTAGAAACCTTGGGGAATCTTGTTTCCCTGTTTGGAGATAAGCCCGTTCCCCCTGCTGTAACCCAGCCACAAGCTAAGGCAACTTCCCTCAAGGGCACAGGCTTCTACCAGAAACACTTGCCAGACCAGTTAAACTTTATTCCCCTGTGTTAAAAAGCACATATGATGACACAATGGAGAGTATGGGATAAGATAGGGAAAGAAACTTTTTTTTTTACATAGAGTTTCTGTGCTGCTTCTCTACAGATTTATTTTTTTTTTTTAAATCTCTATACAATGTATCAAGATAGCAGTGAATAATTTAGCTTGAAGCCCAGACCTTACCCCCTGTATCAGCAGATGTGGAAATTACATCCTCTCCAGTACTGTGTGAAACTCCTGAAAATCCGAATGTGTTTGACTGTACTGA
The DNA here is from genome assembly GCF_030867145.1 of Opisthocomus hoazin. Taxonomy (NCBI): domain Eukaryota; kingdom Metazoa; phylum Chordata; class Aves; order Opisthocomiformes; family Opisthocomidae; genus Opisthocomus; species Opisthocomus hoazin. The sequence continues at coordinate 54,829,389 of NC_134418.1, read as the reverse complement.
CCTCATATGAGATGGTTTCTAAACTCCTTGCTAAGTTTCAGTGTTCCAGCTTGTTTGAATTACTAGTGCAGCATGATCAGCAATGTCTCCATTTGCATCCCAGGCCAGCAGTTCTCTGCTGAGTCAAAGCTATCAAAAAAGACCAAAAAATGCAGGAGTTTTCTTCAAAATAATAAATGTGCTGGTAATCAATGTGTGAAGGTTTTTTCTTCACTTAAAATCTTAAAGTATGAATTCACATTGCCTTTACTAAATACTTCATTTCTTTTAGTTTCCTTTGTGGATGTGTATGTATATATATGTGTGTGCGTGGTGCATATCAGCAGACAGCTTTAGCTAAAGTTGTAATAGTGCTTAGTACCAACAGTTTTAAGAAGTGATTCATCAGGTGAACAGCGAGATTTTCAAGCAACAGACTTCTTTCAAAATCATTTCTCCAGAACCAAGAAACTATAGTTGCTCCTACCTGCTCCTGTGTTAATAGTGACGATGAACTGTCACCTAGAACAAAGCAGTCTGAGTACAAAGTACATCGGAGTATAATACTAACACTACTTTCCTCTTAAACATACTATATGAATAAAAGTGGTTCAGATGCCCAAAATGAAGTTATGTAGACATAACACTGGGTTTGTGACCCATTTGACAGATATCTTCTCATACGTACTATAAGTCACCAGGTGAGTTATTTTCACAGTGCTTAACATACTAGCTGTAGTGTCACAGATATGGCAACGGGGGCACAAGCTTCAATAAGAAATAGGAATTGTTAATGTAATTCAACGGCATGTAATAAGGGCATGAATTTAAACAAAAAGGAGAAATCAGTTTACAAACTTCCTATAAGTGTTTTTTCACGTGAGGCAGGTTATACCCCTGGGACTCAAAGTCTGTAAACCATCTGTGCAGCTTCACTTTTGTAGAGTTTAAGTACTTGGTTACACAAAACCCTCTGTGGTTTTTGTGTTTCTTTGTTTTTTCCCCAAATATTCTAATGTCCCATGACATATTTAGATAACTGATGTCACTTCCATCAGGGTGTGATACACCTTCCTAAGGAAAGCAGTGAAAGCTTCATATTTTGAATCATTTAAATCTGGTTAGGGGGATTTCAGTGGGCAAAAAAGAAAACCTTTACACAGTTAAGTTGATGTTCAGTTTCACCTAGGGTCCTTCTTCTGCTGGTAGGTCCCGTGATTCTGCCACAATGAATTATGCTGCCCTCAAAATGAGTAGAAGAAATTGTATGACTATCAGAATGGACAGGCACAGCCTCCTTGGCTCGAGTAAGCACATGAGGTTGCAAATTTTTAATATTTATGACAAATGGACATTCCCTGGGATGAAAAACTCCGCTGAGGACCTGAGTATACCACTCTTTTTAAAGCAGGAATAATAATGTCCTGATTAAAGTGAGAACTAGGTCTGCGCAGCTTCAGAAACTGTATCTGGAGGCAATTAATAAAGACTGTTAAGCAGCTTCATTTGGGTATTACAACTGACATACATGACTGTAGATGCCATCATTGTGCTTGTGCAGCTGATGCCAGCACTTCTGTACCTGGTTTGCATTTCATTGTTACCCATAACTCCTGTTCCCGTTTCATCCCTGAAAGCCAAAGTATGCTAATATTTAATTCCTATCAGAGCTTACTCTATCACAGAATATAGCATGACTTAAGTCACTGAACCATAAACTGAGTCCTAGCCTTGTAGGAATGGAAATATTTTTTGCCCCTTTCAAAGGGAAGATGGAGTATGAAATATGTGCTTCTTGTAGGTGTATCTACATATGTGCTAGCTGCATTTATGGGTAAAAGAAAACCTAAAGAAACTTCTTTGGCAGCAATAGTTCTCATACTCTTCAGCAGTACAAACAAGTGACCAAAGTTATTCAGTTTTCTGTACTCCTTAATTGTACAAAACACTTGCTATAACTGCAATAAGTAAAGGTTGCATTGTGAGAATAAGCATTTCACAGATCAGCAGGGTTTGTAAATTTATTTATTTGTCTCCTTGCAGAACCAGGAGTTTAATACAGCTCTGGGTGGGGTTTCAAGTCACACTTTTTCGTTCATATAAAAGTAAGGAGCTGCTAATGAACTGAGTGCTCATTACCCTCCTTGACACTTGGCAGAAGGGTGGCAGGCAGGATGTTTCATGTATAGTGCACATCAAATAGTCTTTGTCAAAGCCTTTGTCATATTGATCGTTAGAGAGCATACACTAACAGAATAATTTGTGATGAAAAAAAATGCCCCAGTAACATATGTCAGTTTGCTGTCAGAACAAAATGCCAGAAATCTAATGCTAACTGTGAATGTGGGAGAAAAAGTAGTTTTCAATAATAGTTATTGTTCAAATAACTAGAATAACAACAGTTCAAAACAGCATTCTGCAAAACACTTTGCAAAACAGATTTATATTCCTGTTTAAATATGAATAAACATATACATTATTTTAACCTTATTTGCAATAATTGCTTTAGGTTTTAAGATTCCCAGAGAAACATCCTGAATCTAGGTAAATTTTTTCTTTCTAAATTTTACAGAAAACAAGAGGGATCATTTCACACTATGCTGGACTTAACCTTATCTATGTACAAGGAATAAATATGTTGTCTGGCTCAACGAATATCTGCAGTGTCAGGAAAGGTACTGGAGAGATTACTTCCTTCTGAAAGTGATGTCCTGAGCTTCAGGTTTCTTAAAGTACGTTTTCTTGAAATAGGCCTATCTCGGCAATTGGTATGGAAATCATGATGAGTGGTCACAGAGGGAAAGTACATAGTTATTGATGCAGGTTCTCAGTCTTGGAGAGATTGGTGTCATGATTTACTTTTAAATGCAAAAGATCTTGAGTGTTTTTTCTAATGTTCTCTGGAGATTTTTTCGATCTTTAGAGTTAGACATGTGATGCACACTATTTTCTAAGCTAAATGTATGGCAGTCTTAAATTCTGCTGTTCATGTTAAATTTGCTTTAACGTTCTTGATCAAATACCTCAAAGGCTGTCTCTAGTGAAAACATTTTTCTGATTCAGTCAGTCATCACTTTTACATGTGGGTGTGGTGGAAAGGATAAGTGTATGGGATGGCGTCTGTGCAAAGGCAGGAGCATAAAGACTGAACGTATTGGTAAGAGAAAAGCAAGAGTCTTCTCAAAGCAGTTCATCAGTACCTCAGGTTACAATGGCAAGTCCTCTCTGCTACTCCAGCTCTTGGGAAGATGCTGCTGTGCCAAATCGCTGCAGTGTCACAGACCCTTTGGTAGCTCAGTGCAAAGTGGGTGGATGCTCACTGGAGGCATGGCTGGTGCTGCAGAATTATTTTACTCATGACTGGAGCAGTGCTTGAACCCCCACTGTCAGTTCCTGGCACTGCTGACATCAGTGGGACTTTGCTGTGGACTTCCACAGAACCAGGGTTTCACCTCAGGTCTCCAGATGTGAAAGGTTAATGCATTAACCCACTGCAGCATTTAGCTTCCTTGGCTTGATACCTATTTCAATACACTTCAGTCTAAGTCTGTAAATATGACATTCAGTGGTGGTTCCCAAGAGGACTGGCTACATGAGAAATAGTGCTAGCGTGAATAATGCATATCACAAGGATCTGCGAGACTGTCAAAAGGGAGATATGACTTACCCAGAGCTGGTGCTTGAGGCAGTGCTCTAGGAATTGTAAGTTGACAGAGCCTTTAAGAATTTCTATATGCATAAACATATTTGTATGATGGTGATATCTGGAGTCCCCAGTAGATTATCCAAGCACCATTGTGCCAGGCACTATATGAATACAGAGAGTCTTTCTCCACAGAACGTACACTGTAAGCACATAAGATGTATAAAGTGTTGGATAATGAAGTGTTGTTATTCTTATTTTACAAGTTGGGAACCAGGGCACAGAAAGGTTAAGTGAATTGCCCAGGAGCACATAGGATGTATGTGGTAGAGCTATCATTTGAATCCAGATTATCAACTTCCTCAATCAAATTCCTTAATGAAGTAAGTGCTTAATAAAGCATAACCAAAGCTATCCTTATTTAAAACCCTGTACTGACACCAGAGGAAAAAATAAACCTGACAGTTCTTCCAATAACATTGTGATTATCCCTTGAAAGTATTAATACATCTGCAACTTGAAGTGATACTCTTGCTCTTATGCCTGCTTTTGTAACTTTAGTTTCTGCCAGAAAAAAAAAGTGATGTTCTTTCCACGAAACTGAACAGAAGTTATAATACCGTCTATTTCATTGACTGGCTATCCTAGAAAGGCCGATGTTTTACAGGATGCACAATACTACGCTAATGCAGCAGGAAAGTGTAAAATCTGTGCATTCAAGTGATGTGCATCTAGACTAGCTAAAATGAGTCTTCATCTTGGACTGACCTGTTCTCAGTCAACTACTTTCACTACAGTGTGCATCTACTTTACTTGATAGATGGCACCTTCATCCTGGCACATCATTGTCCCAGGTCTGTCTGTGGCCCAGGAGCCACCAAACGTAGCTCTTTTTCAGAGCTTGGGGAGCTGCAGCGCTTCAGGGCTAGAACTTTTCTCTTTAAGATTGTTAAACCCTGGGACCTAATTTGTAATCTCTTCAGGGTCCTGTTGTTTCCCTGACTTCCAAGGCGCAGAAAAAAAGAAGAAATTAACTCTTCTACGGCCTTCTGCTAGTGTAAATTGTGGAAACAGGTGCATGTCCAGTCCTGCTCAACTTGCACAGCTACCGTCAAGATGAAAACAATTACACTTTCCTGTGAAAATTTTTATCCATTAGTGTTTCAGTAACACCAGATGTTTTTAAAGATGTTTTTGCAGCTAAGAGAATGTGGATTTATGTTTTAGATCATTGACTTTGTTTATACAAAACTTTTTCTTTCTCCAAATAATTTCAGTTCCAACTTTCCTTTTCTCTTTTTCTGTGAGAAAGACCATACGAATGAAAAATTTGAAAAACTTTTAAATATAGCAAAAAGTTGATTGTGAAATCATACAAAGCACCCAGGCAGTCTTTAAAGTCTGAAACTACTTTTTTCCATGTTTCATTAAACTCTGTATATCTCTGATTGATGGGTCTCTGCAGCAGAAACCATTGACAATTGTTTGTCTCTGTAGCTAGAAGAATAACTAAATAAAACAAGTGAAAGCTGAGAGGTGGAAAATATTGTCTTAGCTCCAACATCACAAAATTCAGAACACCTAACAGAAACAAGTTTTCGAGAGGATCCAATTTTGGAAACTTTTGCCTTTGCGTTTAACCTCACTCCAGCAAAACTAATGAGTTACGGCTAAGAAGCCAAAAGCTGCAGACTGTAATGGAAAGCCTGAAAAAGACAATTTCATCAATAGCAGAACACCAAAACGAGGGCTTTAAAGACACTTAAAATTCAGAATAGACACTCTAATATGTTTTAAGAAGTTCAAAAGTTAGTAACATAAAATACTGCATCTTTGCTAAACTACTAGGAGTGGTTGAAAAGCTGTTATTTAAAATTCCTTCAATGCAGCTGGCTGTGTGATGCTGACATTTAAGAAAGAACTTTGGTTGTCAAGACTATAAAACGGTTTCATAAATTGCAGTAATATGAAATGAAGTTTACATTCACGTCAGAATTTTAGGGTCACAAGTGCAAAAACAAATATACCCCAACCCTCCTCCCTATGAAATTATTACATTGTAAAGTTCAGTTCACATACTAAAAGATCACTTTAATAGTTGTCTGTGAAAGTTTCACGTCAAACTTCCAACTTTCAGCTGCCACCCTCTTTGTTCACTAGACAAAGACAGAAATGGCACAAACATGTATCACGTGCAGTCCTGGCCTGAAAAATCAAGTCACTCTGCAAATGATATTTTCTTGCTCCAGAAACCTGATCACTGTGTTGATAGCTATACGTGACTTCTGTGAGAAAATCAATTCTTACTACCCTTTAATCCTGCTCACTCTGCAAAGCCAAGGCAGTGATTTGAAAGGGAGTTCAGACTTTCTGTATCATCCATGCAACAGTTTTCGCACTTCCATCTGTCCATGCTAGCCATGGGTGGAAATAATATTATACAGGGGTTAACTAAGGCCTTGTTTGGCCTTTGAAATGCCAACTAGTAGTAACAATAAAAAGGAAAGGCAAACATTCAGGGAAATCTGTAGAGCTGATGGGGGAAAAAGACATTTTCTGCTGGGTAGGCGAGTGCTTAAAACTGGAAATGAACAGAGATACTGCACTGGGATCCTGGAACACCATTTTCTCAGAGGTGAGGGCAGAGCTCTGCTTTATGTGAGTTGCTCGTGGCGAGAGAAAACATCTTCTAGCTCAATCTCCAGACATCCATTGTGGTAACTTATGGGTTATCTTCCCTGAATCGTACTGGAAGGGAAAACTGGATCTTTAGAGGGTGTCTTGACTTGGTTCTCGTGGTAAAGGCTGTGCAAATACCTAAGTGTCTCACCAAAGACTTTCAGTTGCAGCTTCCTCTGAATCTAACAAAGAAATTGTGGTTATTTGTTTCTTTTGCTTTAAGCTCAAGATATGAGTTATACTTAAAGGAGATCCTCAGGACTGTTTAAGTGAAAATCTGTGCTAGTGAATTTGGATAGCAATTTGAACTGTTTTGAGGAACTTGTCATGCTGATTTGCGGAATCCAGGTATACAACTCGGACTGAAACCTCTTCCTCGGAAACAGTGAATCACACCTCTGAAAACTTGACACTAGGCCAAAGTAGATGGAAGCTTTTTAGCTAGCTTACAATTGCATAATGTGTGATAGTCTTCTGACTTATTGGCTTAGAACTTGTAACCATGCATCTTGTTTTAGTGCAGAGTTGATATTTGATGATTAATAAATCCAGGAGATATCAACACAGTTTGAAAATGAAGTTCACAGTGCATTTAGTGTTCCACTGCCAAAAAAAATTCAAATGCATGGTTCTCTTCTCTCAGATGGAAAGAAAATTGTTAGGGTTACTGGCTGGGTCTGTGCAGCATGTGGAGTATTGTAGTTTTACTGTGTGATAATCATTGCTTCAGAGCCTGTTTTCAATTACCAGCAAGTCCTGTGTCTGCTGACTCTCAGACACACAGCGTGTAGTATGAATTGGAGCATTGCATAATACAGAATGGAAGCAAAACCAAGGTCTCTGAAAAGACAATTTCCCAAACGCTATTAGTCTTCTAACCTGTGAGAAAATTCTCTTATTCTAACATCAAGTGATGAGATTGCCTCCAACTTGAAGTCATTAGGCTCTGTTTTATTAATTCAGCCTATGTGATTCTGATCTCTACCATTTGTTTTTCTTAATTTATGTGCATTAAAGCACTGCCCAGAGGCTTGAGACGTGTAGACAGTGCTTTCAGAAGGACAGAACATCAGTGCCTACCAGTGAATGAAATACTTAACAGGAGCAAGAGTTCATTCCTTGCCTTAAATGGGCAACTGAAGTCTGCAAAGGAAACGTCTGTGGAATCAACCTCCAAACAGTATAAATGAAAGAGGAGCTGGGTAAGGAGAAAGGAAGGTGATAATGGCTGTGAGGATTGGGAACCAGAGAAGTGGCTGGGAAAGATGTTTAAAAATGTGAGGAGAAGCGATTTAGTGATTAACAGCAGAGGCATATATGTATTTTAATTTTTTCCTAAAATAACTGATGTGCTGGTTGGGAGTCTGAGGCACAATTCAGTTATAATGGCTTCACATGTTCTAACACATCAACTACATTTCTGCAGGCAACTCTCCATCCAGTTGGTCTAACTCTGCTGTGACTGCAAGATCACATGAATTACTGAAAGCTAAACCACATTAATCTTGCAGTTGAGATGGACAAAGAGGTTACACATGACTTGTTACTACAGGTCAGCTGCTGTTACCTCTTCCATGACTGTAACTTAGACAGCCGAGCCCTAGGGGACAAACAGGGACAGAACTCATTGGGAGGGATGAGAAAAACTATTAAGGGAATGAAATCTAGTTTTGCATGTTCGCCTCTTCCTACGTGCTTGATGCTCTTGTCATTTCTGATATTACAAACTCTATTACAAATCTGAACCCTTCCTAGGCTAACAGATCTTATTTCTGTGCTGTATTACAAGCGCTTTCTGTTTGTGCAACCTCTGTGTTTCTACCTTCCATTACTTCTTCCTCTGTAAGAACTGTTTGGGGCTGGGGTAGAGGGGGACATTTCATTCCTCATGCCCACATATATGCTGGCAATGACCAACCAGTATATCTAACAATGATATAGCTGGTATTGCTAACCTAACTATTTCTATCTTCTCTTCTGGATAACTTTGGATTTCAGGAGTGCTTAAGCTTTGACAAATATTGGCAACAGCTATAAATCAACTTCATTTAATGCCCAGTATTTCCCCAAGGCATTTACTTTCAAAGGCTGTTAGGCTCCTTTCTGTACTTTTGGTAGATTTTCAGTTTTTATGCCCTTGCAATAAAATGGAAATAACACAGTTGGGTCTATATAACTAGCCATATAATAATACTATATCAATGGAAACTTTGCTAGGAGAGGACCCTGTAAAATGTAGTGGTAACAGCGCTCTGAGGCAGAATGCACCAGACAGAACAAACAAGTAGAGCAAGACCAACAATTTTCTTTATTTCAGATGTGAGCATTGGCAATGTTCTACTTGTGCAAGAACCAGCCAAAGCAGCTGAAAAACTATACGCGCACAGCCCACATACTAAGATAAACTCTGCTGTACAGTGTACTGCACAGCATCCTAAAGTAGATTAGAGAGAATGTAGGGTGTTTTATACGGCAGGGGTGGGGGTGGGGGGGCAGGGGGATGCAATAACACTAAAATATTTAATGCTTCCGGGAAGAACCTGAGGCTGGTTGTAGCAGGTAGTAAGCTGATTATGGGCATCACAGTACTGGCAGATGGCGATCCAAATCTCTTTGAGCCAGCAAGTTTGTCTTTATAATTGGTAAGAATAGTAGAGGTAAAACAAAAGAAGATTCAGCACTCTCCCTTTTTGGGGATTAGAGTTAGTTACTTCTGAATTAATAGGGTATTAGCTAAGTATGAACACACTGTAATTGATTCAGATACTTCCAATTGACCCGTTGTCAGGAACTTCTAAAATGAAAGTATATCCATAGAATTACCTCTAGGAAACACTGGTACTGTTTAACCATAAATAAAATGCATCAGCTTTTCTTTAACTCAAGTGTGAAAAAAGCAACAAGTAAGGTAAGAGACATTTTTCTAGCACCTGAAAAAAAAAATCCAACAGATGGTTTCCATTTACAAAAGAAAAATGGTGACCAAAAATCTGTTTGCTTAAAACTAAAAATAATATAGCCTACTTAATCTGTATCTATGTATAGTTAATACCAGTGAGAATTTCTCGGCCTTGCAATACTAAAATGTTTTTATAAATATGGAGTAAATGACCTGACTAAATTGATTTTTCCAGGCTAAACTGGAATTTATAATCACTGTGAGACTTATAAACTGGTGCACAGAAACAGTCATCTTATTCAGTTCATATTTACCCTGTTTAAGATGAATCATTGCCATTGAAGTTTAGGGCAAAAACTCTTGGATCCATTTAAGAGTTTATTTTCTAATGGTATCTTCCTATCTCACATGACTTCTTGTCATAGCTCCACTTGCTGTTACTACTTCCAAAAGAAAGTTGACTTCAGTAGTTCCTGTGTAGGTTCCTTTGAAGAACCAGTAATAACTGCCTAGTATTTTCCCTGGTCATAGCCACTGTGAAACTAATTTCCATTTGAGCCGAAAGGTTATTTTTTTTTTCTCAGAGTAATTTTAGGATAATTAACATGCCGGCAAAATTACAGCAAAAGATATCTTCAATGGGCTTTTCTTGCCATTGTTCTGATGTGATCCTGGCAATAGTGGTGGCAGGAAATCCTTGGTTTCCAGAAGCAGGTTTGAGCTGAGGATGCACTTGCAAAACAGGTCTGCAGCGTGATGGGGGTGGTCCACGTCCTCCTGGTACTGCAGGACTTGGTGCAGGGTCAGACTGCACTCCCTTGTCCTGCTGCCTTTGCTGGGTTGCGTGTGTACGTTCAGGGGGAAAAGATGATACATCAGTCCCAGACCTAGCATCTGTCCCAGCAGTGGTGCGAAATGAGCCTGAGAAGGTTGCAGGACTCAGGACCAGCAGCTGCATTTCAGGCTCACGAAGGCTGTGAAGATGAAGACCTAGCCTTTTAACTCTGGGGCAGGACAGAGAAGCACACTACTTTCAAGCCAGACCAATTCAGTCCTTGTGTATCAGTCTGCTTTGTGGCAGTGGGAAAATTAAAAATGAGGCGATGCTTTTGGGCACATTCAGAATTGGTTACTTTCAAATAAGAAATGTGGATGGAGGTGAAGAACTCATAATATTATGCCTCATCTACAAACATTTTGACTGCAGCTCTCTGGGGAAGAGGAATTGAAACAAAAATCAATTTCTCCTTGGTTTGTATTAGTTCAAATTTTAAGGCTATTCTTGGGGACTGAAGTTAGAAATGATTACTTAATTGTGGCATTTGGTTTCCCAGAAAGGTAAATCTGGTTCTGTTCATAAGATATGTCTTTCCCCAAATCTAGAAGTGGTAAAAGCTTTAAGTTTAAATCTTGCAGTAGGGCACACTTTTTGCCTGATTGGCAAAATGTTCAACTCTGAACGTAAGGAAAGAGCGGAGGTTGTTACTTCCATGATAGGTCAATTCTTCTGTTCGTAGCCTGTGCCCTGTATTCCCAGCTACCCTGCGCCTTGCACTTCTGTGATAATGCCAGGAAGCAAAGGAAACTCTCTTTTGGACAGTTTTTGTTAATGTGTCAGGAAGAGGTTTCCAACTCTATTTTCATTCTTCTCCCTTCGATTTCTTGTGTCAAGTTAGGGAAAATTGTCGTCTTGATCCCTGACCTTCCCCTGGACTTTTTTGGGGAAAAGGCACCTGGCACAGCATTTTTTGGTTCTTCCCTGAAGTACAAAGTAACTGGGATCCTACAGGAAACCATCTGAAGCATGACTCTGCCTAAGTCTTCAGGCTAAAAGTGGTTTCACCAAGAGCTGGATTCTTATCCAATCTGAATATCCCTATTTTTGGAAGTTCACATTTGAGGTTCACCTGTAGCCAAAATTAAGGATAGTGTACCCTGCTCTTTGCCTTGCAGAAACCCTTGTTGTAATTGGCCTTGAGCATCTTGGCTATGCTAAATATGCAGCGCATCCGTTATTCCTTCTGTTCAGTGCAACATTTGTTGTGGGAGGACAAAACAAAAATGAAATCTGAATATATTCCTACAAACACGTCACCATACTGATTTGCTATCAAGGTTAAAAGACAACTGATTTCATCATTTCCAGACGCAGTGGATTGAGGACTGTTAACCAGTATCTACATAAGCAGAGCCTACAGACTTTATTTGTCAATTACTTTTTAAGAGCCATATTCTGAGCTATTGCATTTAAAAAGAAAATCTGACAAAAAAAATACTCAGTGGACATTTGCATTCATTTGGTCCTTTAAATGGCAAGCCAAGAAATATGAACAAAGCAGGTGCCCTTCTCATTTAGTAGCCCATATGTGTTTCTATTTCAATCCCATTTATCTTGGAACTTGAAGTCAGGGGTGTTTCTGTGGTTGCATTTTTGGGTTCTCCTTTTCTGTTACATTCGTTCTTCATGTGACTGGGCCTCTGGTTTTTTGGTTGGTTGGTTTTGTTTGGGGTTTGGTTTTGGGTTTTCTTTGGTAGCATTCACTAAAACAGCAAGGATCTTGTTCATAAAACCGTATTTATTATTCAAGCAACATCTGACAAATGTTATTTTCACAGGTGTGCAATGTGGATATGATCAAAGATGGTTCACTGTTCGTTTAATCACTTTCTTTAAGTAGAAGTGAGAATCTCTTGGTTATTCACAGAATGTACAATTCTAGCAGGAACTGGATAAAAAGAGGCACTGATGTTCAAGACAGGCAGATTTGATAAACAGTAAAGAGACACCACCCCGTCCTTTTTTTTCCTCCACAAACAGAAGAGCGTAAACTGAAAACCTAGAGTGGAAATACACTGCATATAAGCAAATAGCAAGACTCCAATTAATTTCCTGAGCAACTGAAATAAGATCTACTAGGTCTGTCCTACGCTCGCTTTAGCCTATACTAGATGCTTTGGAAGAAAGTGAAAGTTCAAATAATGCATCTCCAATTCTGATATTATTCTATAGATTGAGAGGGAGCTCTACTGTTTCAAGCACTCCCAACAAGCAATTGTGTGTCATTTTAAACTGGTGTATGTAAACTAATTCAGTCCTGTGAGCATTTATATTCTTTCACATGATGCGAGTCGAGGTAATTGTACTGAAATAATCTTGCACTGGTACAATTTCAGTCAAGGTAGTGTTGAGAATAATTAAATCCAGGATGAAAAAGATGTGAAAGCTGTTGAAGCATTTAATAGAAAACATGACTGATGCTACTCCCACCCTGTCAGTGCCTGGAAATAAGGCCTTATAGTAACTCTTGTAAGAGCTTAGGTTTTCTTCAGACCTGCTTTACATGGTATCCGAAGCTTTTGCATTTGCTTCAGCCCCACCTCTGATTTAAGCACATGAAAGAATGATGGCTGCACCAATGAGATGCACAGAGCCCACAAGACCAGGGAGAACATATCACTCTTGCGGACCTCAGGGAGCATAATAAGTTCTGCCCGGAGTTACCAACTGCAGTCATGTGCAATATTTAGCAATATGTTGATGATAGTAAATTGGCTTCTTTATTAAAAATGCACTTGACTTATGAGCTAGATCTTGGGTAAATTCTCTTGGATCTTAAAAAACAGGTGTTTTCTTATTGAGCGTGACTAATGTTACGTTAGCTACATTCACTGACAGCTGAAGACTCGTTGGTCACGGATTGTCTCTTCTTCATTAAAAATTTCTTGTGCAAAACCTTCATGTCTCTAAATCATACTCTCACACTGTTTAAACTTTGTATATAAAAAAATTTGGAGCAGAATCTAGGTCATCTCTAATTTCAGCTGAGAATTTAGCAGTCTTTAGATACTATCTAAGTGATACTGGTGTAGTCTAGTTTGTTCTTGTGCCAGCACATTTTAAATGGTGTTGAAAAATAGGACAGGGAAAAAAGGACACAAAAATGAATTAAGGACAAAGGGAGAAAATGTACTGCGGTGAGGGAATTAAGAAGCTCTAGTTCATTGGAAGGAACACAGGTATCATTGAATTACAACAACTAAATGTCTTCATGGGGAGGAAAGGGCTTGATAGTAAACAGCTTTTCAATCTAGGAGAGAAGCATGACAACAAACAATGTCCTTCTAGTTAAAAATGAACTATAAATGTTTGAGTGAAGATAATAAACTCAGCAGCAACAAAGGAGTCGATTCTTCATCTTTTACTTTCTTCATATTCAAGATGAAATACATTTTTAAAACAAATCCTGTACTCAACCATGAACTTTCAGACTGAACGCAGGCACACTTAATGTACTTTTCTTGCTTTTACATGAAAGTGTAAAAGAGTGATGTTTCCTAGATCATTAATGTTTTGTTGTTTAGGTTTTTTTTAATTCATGAAATATAGCTAAGAACCATGGGATGCCTTATCTGCATAATGTGTTTTTAGGCACCCCTAATACACTTTATCAATATCTTTCATAAGAGTGGCGGATTTGGACAACCTCACCATAATCTTGAGTAATTTTAGAGGATCTCCAAACTGCTTAAGTAATATGTCTTGTCTCTATTTTAGTCACAGGTCCTATTTTTTAGAGTACGTACAGCAGCTACTAGCTTTTCTCTCCTTTATTTCTTGCAGAAAAAGCTGATTGGGTGAAAAAAAAAAAGCCACCACACCTCAGCATGCTCTTCCTTTTTCACCCCAAATCTTACAAGAAATTAATTTGGTTTTTTCCTGAACTTTGGCTAGAAATTGCCGAGTTTCCAACACCTTTCTTCCCATCGGCCCAAAAGGCCAGTGCAGACTAGGTGCACAGCTGGCCTGAACTGGTATGGAAATCAAGCCTTCTAGCTGTCTCAAGGCAAACTCCTTTCCTCCCTGGAGCTGTTTTTTCTAACCCTTCACTGATTTCAGCATGGTGTATAACTAGAAAAATCATACTGTAGCTGTGCTTTTTTCATAGAATCACAGAATATTAGGGGTTGGAAGGGATCTCTGTGGGTCATCTAGTCCAACTCCCCTGCCAAAGTAGGGTCACCTACAGCAGGCTGTAGAGGACCTTGTCCAGGTGGGTCTTGAATATCTCCAGAGAAGGAGACTCCACAACCTCCCTGGGCAGCCTGTTCCAGTGCTCCATCACCCTCAGAGGGAAGTTCTTCCTCATGTTCAGACAGAACTTCCTATGCTACAGTTTGTGCCCATAGCCCCTTGTCCTGTTGCTGGGCACCACTGAAAAGAGTTTGGCCCCATCCTCCTGACACTCACCCTTGAGATATTTGTAAGCATTTATTAGGTCCTCTTGCAGCCCTCTCTTCAGGCTGAACAAGCCCAGCTCCCTCAGCCTCTCCTCATAGGAGAGATGCTCCAGTCCCCTCACCATCCTCATAGCCCTCCGCTGGACTGTCTCCAGTAGCTCCTCATCTTTCTTGAACTGGGGAGCCCAGAACTGGAAACAGGACTCCAGATGGGGCCTTACTAGGGCAGTGTAGAGGGGAAGGAGAACCTCCCTCGACCTACTGGCTACACTCCTCCTAATGCGCCCCAGGATCCCGTTAGCTTTCTTGGCAGCCAGGGAACACTGCTGGCTCATGGTTAACCTGTTGTCCACCAGCACTCCCAGGTCCCTCTCCACAGAGCTGCTCTCCAGCAGGTCCACCCCAAGCCTGTACTGATGCATGGGGTTGTTCCTCCCCAGGTGCAGGACCCTGCATTTGCCTTTGTTGAACCTCATCAGGTTCCTCTCTGCCCAACTTTCCAGCCTGTCCAGGTCACGCTGAATGGCAGCACAGCCTTCTGGTGTATCCACCACACCTCCCAGTTCTGTGTCATCAGCAAACTTGCTGAGGGTATATTCTAACTCTTCATCCAGGTCGTTGATGAAGAAGTTGAACAAGACTGGGCCCAGTACTGACCCCTGGGGGACACCACTTGTTACCAGCCTCCAACTAGACTCAGCGCCGCTGATGACAACCCTCTGAGTTCTGCCGTTCAGCCAGTTCTCAATCCACCTCACTGACCACTCATCCAGCCCACACTTCCTGAGCTTCCCTAGGAGGATGTTATGGGAGACCGCGTCAAAAGCCTTGCTGTAGTCCAGGTAGACAACATCCATGGCTCTCCCCTCATCTACCCAGCCAGTCATGTCATCGTAGAAAGCTATCAGATTGGTCAGGCATGATTTCCCCTTGATGAATCCATGCTGACTACTCCTGATAACCTGCTTTTCCTCCATTTGCCTGATGATGACCTCCAGGACGAGCTGCTCCATCATCTTTCCCGGGATGGAGGTGAGGCTGACCGGCCTGTAGTTCCCTGGGTCCTCCTTCTTGCCCTTTTTGAAGACTGGAGTGATGTTGGCCTTTCTCCAGTCCTCGGGCACCTCTCTTGTCCTCCAGGACCTCTCAAAGATGATGGAGATTGGCTCAGCAATGCCATCTGCCAGCTCCCTCAGTGCTTGTGGGTGCATTCCATTGGGGCGATGGATTTGTGGGCTTCCAGATCGCTTAAGCGATCCCTCACACAGTCCTCCTCGACCAAGGGAAAGTCATCCTCTCTGTGGACTTCTTCTCTTACCTCCGGGGCCTGGGATTCCTGAGGGCCAGTCTTAGTACTGAAGACTGAAACAAAGAAGGCATTCAGTAGCTCTGCCTTCTCCGCATCCTCCGTCACCAGGACACCCGCCTCATTCAGCAGCGGCCCCACGTTGTCCCTAGCCTTCCTTTTGCTGCTGATGTAGTTGAAGAAGCCCTTTTTGTTGTTTTTGACATCCCTTGCCAGCTTCAATTCCAGGTGGGCCTTGGCCTTCCTCGTTGCATCCCTGCATGCTCTGACCACATTCCTGTACTCTTCCCAAGTGGCCTGCCCCTCTTTCCACATTCCATGGACCTTTCTCTTCCACCTGATCTCTGCTAGAAGCTCCTTGTTCAACCATGCAGGTCTCCTGCCTCCTTTGCTCAATTTCTTTCTCAGGGGGATGCACCACTCCTGAGCATGGAGGAAGTGTCATTTAAACAGCGACCAGCACTCATGGACCCCCATGCCTTCGAGAGCCCTGGCCCACGGGATTCCTCTGAGTAGCTCCTTGAAGAGGGCAAAGTCAGCCCTCCTGAGGTCCAAGGTTTTGATCCTGTTTATCGCCCTGCTTCCTCCACGCAGGATCCTGAACTCGACCATTTCATGGTCACTGCAGCCGAGTCTACCTCCAACCTTCACATCCTCCACCAGTCCCTCCTTGTTTGTTAACACAAGGTCCAGCAGCGCGCCTTTCCTTGTTGGTTCCTCCACCACTTGCATCAGAAAGTTATCATCGATGCTCTGTAGGAACCTCCTGGATTGTGCCTGCCTAGCTGTATGGTCTTCCCAGCCGATGTCAGGGTGGTTGAAGTCCCCCATGAGAACCAGGGCCTGTGATTGTGAGGCTGCTTGCAGCTGCCTGTAGAAGGCCTCATCAACTTCCTGCTGCTGGTCAGGTGGCCTGTAGTACACATCCACAGTAATGTCACCAGTATGAGCTTGTCCCTTAATTCTAACCCATAAGCACTCAACTCGTTCTTCATCTGCCCCCAAGGCCAAGCTCAATGCATTCCAGTTGCTCCCTCATATATAGAGCAACTCCCCCACCTCTCCTTGTTGGCCTGTCTTTCCTAAAGAGTCTTTAGCCATCCATGACAGCATGCCAGTCATGCGAGTTGTCCCACCACATTTCTGTGACGGCGACCAAGTCGTAGCTGTCCTGCTGTATAATGGCTTCCAGCTCCTCCTGTTTATTGTCCATGCTACGTGCGTTGGTATAGACACACTTGAGCTGGGCTGTCAATCTCACCCCTGACCCTGGCACTCCAAGCCTGGGCTCGTTCCTAGTGAGCTGGGCGATGTCCCCTTCCCCCTTCGAACCTAGTTTAAAGCCCTCTCAATGAGCCCGCCAGCTCGTGGCCAAGAATCCTTTTTCCCCTTTGAGATAGCTGAGTTCCACCTGTCGCCAGCAGGCCCGGTGCTGTGTACACCTCCCCGTGATCAAAGAAGCCAAAATTTGACTGATGGCACCAGTCCCTGAGCCACCTGTTAACCAGGTGAGTTTTCCTGCCCCTTTCAGTGCTGTTCCCTGCCACTGATGGGATTAAGGAAAATACCATCTGTGCCCCTGATCCCTCAACCAGTTGCCCCAGTGCCCTGAAGTCCCTTTTGATGGCCTTGGGACTTCTCTCTGCGATCTTGTCCCCGCCAACCTGCATTACCAAGAGGGGGTAGTAATCAGAAGGCTGCACCAGACCAGGGAGTTTCTTCGCAACATCCCTAACCCGGGCCCCAGGGAGGCAGCAGACTTCCCTGTGGGATGGGTCCGGTCGGCAGATCAGGCCCTCTGTTCCCCTCAGAAGGGAATCACCTCTGACAATGACCCTCCTTTTTTTCTTAGCCGAGGCAGTCGTAATACGTGGGGCTGACTGACTCGTCCTGGACAACGCTCTGGATGGAGCTTCACCTTCACCCACATCCTCTTTGGCTGGTCCCTCACATTCCAGAGCCCCATATCTGTTGCTTAAAGGCAACTGGGCAGGTGAGGGAGGCCGGGAGGGGATTCGCTTTTTCCAGTGCCTTTCCCAGAGAGAGTTCCCAAAGGACCACAGTGGTTCACGTGAATAATAATTGTGAAATGCCCTGTCCGCACAGTCCAAAAGCCAGTATATTAGCGACAGAATTATATTAGGAGCCTGACAGTACTGAACCATTTGGATAAAAGGAGAGTTGGGTTTGAGTCTATCATGCAGAGGAGAATGGTCATAGGCTTGTACGTGTCTGTCTCTTCTTCATAATGAGTCCTCCCCTTTTGATGGGAAGAATTTATCTGGTAGACTCGTTTTGTAGTTCAAGCTCCAGCGCAGCGTGATGCTGGGAGAAATAACCTGGCATGTTTTATTCAGCAGATAAGACGGAGCACCACTTCCTGGTTTTGTGGGGTGTATAGTTTGTTCAGTAGGACTAATAACACAAGAGAGTAAGCGCAGGATGGGCTTTGGGGTCTAACAGGGAGTTCTTCTTCCTCCCATTTTTTTTTTCTCTCCTCCTTTTGTCCCCAGCTGTTTGAGACCTGCTACCACAGTACAACCTCCACTTTGGACCAACTGATGACCAATGTGAACATACCCCTTACTTTGTTCTGGCATTTTGCTGGGGTAGAGGACAGGAGAGGGAGGCAGTGTGTCCTGACTCCATAATTATCTTGCCTGCCTTACTAGAGCAAATGGCCAAGCAGAGCTAGAGAGTGAGCAGGCAGGGTTTAGATAGGGAAATGAGAGGTTACTGACTGAGGAAGCAGCATAGCAGGGAAAGGCTGGGCTGC
Organism: Opisthocomus hoazin; assembly: GCF_030867145.1. Lineage (NCBI taxonomy): Eukaryota > Metazoa > Chordata > Aves > Opisthocomiformes > Opisthocomidae > Opisthocomus > Opisthocomus hoazin. Next base: position 54,810,869 of record NC_134418.1, on the reverse strand, counting down.
ATCACGCTACACATTTAGTGCAGAACTGGTAATAATATTTATGTCAGTAATAATGATGTCCTTTTGGCTTGAGTATGTTTGGAAGCTCAGTAAAACACGTATCAATATCAGACAAAAAACCAAACCAGCCAACAAACTGAGACTCAGTGGGGACTCTCTTCTAAATAAGGACCTGCTTCCAGCTATCCACTCCTGCTAAAAGTGGCTACAGAACTCCTGTAAGGAGTATCTGCAGTGTGAAGCACATGTAAGAACAGGGTTAGACTCAGAAAGAAGTGTCATAATGGCCTGATAAAACACAGGTGTAACAAATGCTGGCTGGCTTTTAGATGTTTTGATGGCTTGTGTCACATCACAAGCGCGTGTTGCCACAGTGCTTTGAATGAGAAGAAAAAGGTGTTCTACTTTTCACCAAATTTATTTTCCTTTCAAGTACAAGGCGTATTGACGGGGCTGTGTTTTAGTAAACAGTGTATATATCTGTACTCACATTTTGGGAAAGTCTAGACAGCTGTAATTATTTTTTTTTTCCTCACATTCACTTTCTTAACCCTAGAGAGTCAATAGATAAAATCATTTTATAGCATGTTTTTCCTGTGAAGCTACTACTTGTTGTATAGTATATATTGTGAGAAGCTGTACCTTTTTAAATTTAAAATTGGCAGTTACTGCATCAATATATCTTTTCCTATAAAGGCCAAATGCATGTTTCTTAAATTTACTTTTCTCAGATTTTTATTTTAAACCAGAACCTCTTCAGATCA